>NW_020173215.1:14067377-14260045 GCF_003031525.2 Neophocaena asiaeorientalis asiaeorientalis
AAAAAAAAAAAAAAAAAAAAAGTATACAAAGATTATCATCCTTCTCTAACAGATGAAGAAACTGAAGCCACAAGGATCTTTTGAAGGGTATCCTACTCCTTGACTATTCTTCCCTCAATCTCTGCTTGATTTGTTTCCTGCCAACAGTGGGATCTCATCATAGATATTACCTCATCTGAGAGGCCTTTTGTGGTTGCCATGTTATCTAAAGCCAGTTTCCGCTACTCCTTGTTTATTTCCTGTATAGCACTTATCTATGATGTCTAAGTATTTTATCTATGTATTTGTTTACTTGGCATTTGCCTGCCTCTCTGCTAGGACTTAAAAGAAGATCTGTCTTTGTCAGTTTTGCCTCTCCAACGCTTAGCCTGCCAACAGAAACAAATGTATGCCCGAGTGTTGAATGAATGAATAAGGAGTCGCAAATCCAAGAAATGGTAGAGTTAGGACCTGAAATCAGCCATTTCTGAATTCAGAGCAGAACCTAAACCACTCTGGCTCTTTCTTTTTGTAAGCCAGAAGAATCTCTAATCCTGAGAATACAAGGGCAGTGGAGGAATACAATCTTCTCCTTCCTCTTAGGGTGTAAGTTTCATCCCTGATCTTTTTCTTGTTATGGACCACCCACTCTCCCGGCACCCCCCAACCGCTGGTCAGTTTTATTTTCCAAAATACATAGTTAAGCCCATCATTTATTATTATATCCATTGCTACCTTAGTCCATGTGCTGTTTTTATTTCCCATGCTGTAACACAGTGTCCTCATTGGTCTTCTTGCTTCACCCCTTCTCTCTTGATATATTCTGCACAGAACAGTTAGTAGTAATTACAAAATACATATCATAACACTGTATTATTTAAAATGTTCCAACTATTTTCCTTTAAAATGAGAATAAATACACACTCATTAGGTTGGCCAACAGGACCCTAGCACTTGACATCACCCCCGACTGCTCTCCCCCTCACTCACTGCTTCTCTATGTACTGGCCTTCTTTAAGTGTTTTGAACAAGACAGCTCATTTTACCACCAAAAAAAAAAAAAAAAGCTTTCCCTAACTATCCTTCCCTTAATAGCCCATTAGCTGTTGTTGTTTTTTTCTTTGTAGCATTTATTACTACTTGAAATTATTTATGTGTGTGTTTAATGTGTACCACTCCACACTAGAGGTTTAAGAATCTTTATCTAGGGCATAACCATACTTATATTTCCTAGAACAATGCCTGGCACAAAATAGACACTCAATAAAAAGTCAGCGAGTAAATGAATACCTACCAAACGATACTCATTCTGGACTTTCAGAGGATTTTGAGAATAATGGCTCAGTATCATGTTCCCTTTTCTTCTTATACAACAAGATTTCTAAGAAAAATTCAAACTAAATCTAATATGCTTGAAATAAGGCAGGAGTTTTCAACTGCAAGTTTTGTATATTCAACTCCAAGTACTTTTAACTAAAATGTAATTTCTTAGTTCTTATATCTGAGAAAGTCAAGGAATGATGCTCAAGCTAGAATCTGAGGTTTAAACACTCTTGGCTACCTTTTCTCCACCCCGCCACCCCACCCCTCTCTCTCTCTCTCTCTCAGTCTCTCTTTATGTTCTCTGTTGGCTTCATTTTCAGACAGTATCTCTATAATTGGTATCAATATGATCACTAGCCAATCCAAGCTCATAGTTACTGATCTCAGGGTAAATAAAGGAGCTCTCTCTCTCTCTCACAGGGTACATATAAGTCTTCTCAAATTATTTTTTTGCCCCACCTCAGGATATAAACCCACCTCAGTAGTAGGCGAAGTAGGTATATCCTTGTGTTCTAATCCTAGGAGAACCACATGGAGTGGAAGAAGAGGCATGACTCCCCAAAATTAAGGCTCAGAAAAGAAGCAAGAGCGCTTAATGGCCATGATGTGACGTAGTGTCCTTTCAGTGACATACTGAGGGAAATGTGCCAGCCATTCTAAGACATTCAGAATAAGCAGATCTGGGTTTACACATCCTAGAAAGGTAGATCCAGGTCAGTCTGACCTACCTTTTGAGCCTGGACGATGACAAAACTGGTTCAGCCTCTAGGAAATCTGTTCAACTTGGGTTGAACTTAGCCATGAGACAAGGAAGTATATCAACTAGTTATGCTCCATTACTTACTCAGTGATACTAAATGAGAGACGAAAGAACAGTGCATTCGGTTCTTCATCAAACCATTGCAGCCATTGCTATTTTTAATTTATATAGGCTGTGGTGTTTATGTGTATATTGCCTCTGATGTTTGCATAAAATAAACAAATATCCCTAATACTAAACATACATTTTTTCATTCTAAATATATCAGTCATGGGCTTGCCTGGTGGCGCAGTGGTTGAGAGTCCGCCTGCCGATGCAGGGGACGCGGGTTCGTGCCCTGGCCTGGGAGGATCCCACGTGCCGCGGAGCGGCTGGGCCCGTGAGCCATGGCCGCTGGGCCTGCGCGTCCGGAGCCTGTGCTCCGCGACGGTAGAGGCCACAACAGTGAGAGGCCCGCATACCGAAAAAGAAAGAAATAAATAAAATGAATATATCAGTTGCCTGTGTATGTATTCTGGATTGTAGAAGACGTCAATTCTTAGTTTGCCAACATTAGCTGAAACAATTTTTTTATGAATTCTGATAATTTAGCAGTGAGAACAACTGGAATTACATAATTCATACCAATGGAAGTTTCCATATAAACCAAAGGATTATAGTTAAAAGAAACCATAATTTTCCAAAATACTTAGCTAAAAAATCTATTCTTCTAAACTGCTTATCTGAATTATTCCTCAAGCATTAATAGTACAGGAGCAACAAATGAAAAACAATAATTTCCTGAAAGAAAAAATGTCGGGGAGACTTTTGGAAAATTTGAAAAACTTAATTTCATGGGAAGAAAAATCTTTCTAAGCAGCCAAAGTAATAGAATAGAATAAGATAATTTGTGATCAGTGATCAAGTTTACATAAACCTTGATTCTTTACAAGAAGAGGAAAAAAGCTTACCTTGGCTAGCAGGTCTAATTATGAGATGTATTAAAAGTTTTAACAGTGACTAACATTATAGTTTTAACTAAGAGAGTTTCTCCTGATTTTGTGCTGTCTTACTACTCTTTCTTTCTACTGTATCTTAAAATACAACATTGAAAAAATATTGTAATAAAAATATGATTTGATCCATAATAAATTAATATAAAAATGTCAGTGAATTCATACTACCAAAAAACTTACTGTTCTACATAATTCTCTAAAGTTTTTTCTAAGTTTTCAAAAGTCAGATCAATGAGAGTAAGCAGGATCTTCTCTAATAATCTCTCTCTAGTTAGGAGATGTGAAATACACAAGCCAGAAAACCTCTAATAAAGAAGATTATTTACTCTTTGCCATTTGCAAATGTCTCTGAATCTCCCTTACGCTGGTATGTTTAATAATTTAAATAGTTCTAGGTAAGCAGGAAAAATAGAGTACGATATAATGAACAAAAAGTATATTTGCCAAACCCAGTGGTCCCTTCTTAGTTTTTAACTTAGATTTTTCTACCACCTTAAATTAAACTCTAATAACAATCCTTTCTTTTTGACCCTTCTCTTCTCTTCTCTCTCCCTTTCTTCCTCCCTCCCTCCCTCCTACCTCTCTCTCTTTCTTTTTTTTTTTTTTTTTTTTTTTTTTTTTCTTTATTAACCCTTCACTTTTTCCTTTGCTGTCTTCTCTTTAGGCTTCTTCCTTCAAAGTACAAATATTCCTCCGGGTTAGGTTCTATCTTTGACTTCTAAAAATTTATTTACCTGCCTATCATCTAGCTAGCTAGCTAGCTAGTTAGCTATTAATCAATTATCTGTTTTCTTTCCTGGGAATTCCTTTTGCCATTTAATCAGTTTGCAAGCAGCTTTGAAATTCTCATTTCTAGATCAAACTCCAGATGTCTTTCGGTACAGTTTACATCACTTATCCCATACAGATAGTCCAAGGTAAACAGAGCTAAGCTGAGAATCCTCCTTAAAATCTTTCATCCTCTCAGTTCCCTCTCTCCACTAATGACCACCTCCCATTCTTATAGTCTCAGGTGTAAAACCTCAGTCATATTTAATTTCTTACTCTCTCAAACCAACCACAGAGAGTCAGTATTTAAATAATATTGTTATAAATTCCAGAGTATCTTTCCCTTCCTTCCTTCCCTTATCGTTTCTTTTGAACACTACCCTAGTTATCATCGGCCCCTGACAGGCTATAGGCTCACTCATAGTTTTATGCCTTGAGGCACCTTGAATAGTGCCCTGTACAAATTAGGCATGACATATAGTTGTTGAGTAAGTGGAACACAGAGGCTGTATAGTTTGTCATTTGTGGTCTTTGTTTTCCAAAGACACATGAACTAACATTTGGAGCTTCCCTTCAAATAAATGACAAATAAATAAATGGTTAGGTAACAATGTTAATATTAAATTTAACATACTAAAAAGAATGATTCTTTATAATGTATTTTCTACCACCAAAAAATTTAGGCTTTATATTAACGATTGTATAGGTGAGAAAAACCTGATTTTCAGATTGATAGAACAAAATAGTAGCAACTCATGAAAAGTAATAAATTCAATTAAAAAATTGGGCAAGGGAAAGGATACTAACATTTACTGAGTACTCAGTGTCACAGGTACTGTGATAGATACCATATATAGGCAGTTCAATTTAAACCTTACAATAGGCTGGTGGAAAGGTATCATTTTTATGGCATTTTACACATGGGAAAACGTTCATATTTTTATTTCTCCATGATCACACATCAAGTAAATGTCTCCCCTGAAATTCAAATCTAATTTTTTACTTTTTAAATCACATTTACAGGGAGACACCTAATAATATGTAACAGGCCACTGTCTTACCGTGCCATGCAGATAAAATTTTAGAGAAAAAAAAAAAGTGTTGTATTACATTTGGGAATTTTTAAATAAGTAATAAACGTTTTGGTTATGCTAGTGCAGTTTCAGATCTCTAAAAGCATCCATCATCTTTTACCTGGCCTCCAGGCATTTATACAAACTGTTGTCTCTGCCTAGTACAATAAAAGCATACTATAAAAATAAGTGGATGACATTGGAATCATTCACACTTTCATTAATTTTAACAATCAAAAATTGAGTGCACACTGTGTATGGTGGTTCTGTCATTCCTGGAAATTACAGTCCAATGGAGGAGAAATGTTTTCATCAGATGGATATTCCACTCATTAGCTGTGTGATAAATAAGCTGTTTATATCTCTGAGCCTTAGTTTTCTTACCTATAATCAGGATGTAAGTGTTCTTACTGTGTGAGACTGTTGAGAAGAATAAATGTGGAAGCCTGATCCTTAGCGCAATTACACAACAGTTATGTTAGATTTGAGTTTCAGTCATGTTTTTGGTTCTTTCTTGTGTTATCTTTTCGCTTTCCTGATTCTTACTCATTGCTTAGCAATCTGATCTTCCATCATTTTCTCCCAGAAAGCTTCCCAGAAATCCCAGCACAAAATGCATTTCCATATATATTCTCATATCTATCTATACATATCATTATCACATTAAAGTCACATTATCTTGTAATAACCTACATATACTTTTCATCCCAAATTAGACCACCATAAGGTTCCTCAAGGTGGGGTAAGCTTTGTGTCGTTGACCGGTGTATTCCTGGTACCTACCACATTCCTAAACACAGTGGGCTTCTAATAAGTGTTTCAGAATGAATGTGCTTGAGTTCAGAGGAGTAACGGAGAGTTAGGAGTGGTGAATTTCATGACATTTGTTGCATTATTTCAATATGCATTGGGTCTACAATGAATATTACAGGAAGTCCACTAGCAACCGAACAGCCATCTGAATGCTGTAAGTCTCTATGCTCCCTTTCAATTTAACAGTGCTCCATAGTGCGAGTGGAAAAACAGGCTGCGTGCGCTGTGTTTCTGGGATTTGATAGAAAAGGTCCATATATTAGAGGGAATATCGGACTCAGGAAAATTCCCAGGCAACACATAAAAACTTATTACCTAGTTTGATCTTGCTTAGGAAAATACAGTATCTGTAAATAAAATCTGAAAATATAGCACTTATTGTCTCATTAATTACATATAAGGACTGAAGGACCCTGATACGTGGACAGAACTTGTGGACTCAGGTAACATTACATACAATTTTGTCATGAGTCACATTATTTCATTATGCTGGCTGTAAAGATTAAAAACTTGGAACTCCCTGGTGGTCCGGTGGGTAAGACTCCGCACTCCCAATGCAGGGTGCCCAGGTTCGATTCCTGGTCAGGGAACTAGATCCCACATTCCTCAATTAAGAGTTTGCGTGCCGCAGGTAAAGATCCTGCACGTGGCAACAAAGATCCTGCGTGCTGCAGCTAAGACCCAATGCAGCCAAATAAATAAATAAATATTTTTTAAATGATTAAAAACTTAAAATAAAGCTACTGAATTTATTTTCATTTCCTTTAAGTAAGGGATTAAGTTCACCTTAGAAATGACTTTCAAAGCATCTTTATTCCAGCAGTGGCTCTTTATGATAAATGGGGAGAACTTCATCCTTCATTGATGGATGTGGGCTGCTCTGCTGATGTGACAGATTTACTTTTTTGTAAGGTTTTTCTTTAAGAAATTTAGTTGCTGGTCCCCTTTTAACAATTAGGCACAGAAGGTAAGAGGGGAAACTATCACTTATAACCCTCTTCCCAATATAGCAATCTAGAAAGTGTGTTCCTAATTCAGAGGAAATATAAACAAAACAACACAAGGAAGAATGAAAAAAACATCAGCAACAAAAACAACAAAAGAAAGAGGTTGGAAAAGGTTGCCAACCTTTTAAAACGTGTAAAGCTTTAATACAGTGTATTTGACATATGTCAGTGGAGTATGCACCAGAGGAGAAAAAAGGCATGTCATTGCTCTGAAACTGTCTTTTCTAATTCAGTGCATCCATGTATTGTTATAAATCTGTTTCCCAATCTTGCTTTTTCACTGAAAGATGCGGACACAAGGGAACAAGCTTCACTGCTATCTATCAGCTCAGATAAGGAAAAGTTCCTTTCAGCCTGACACTGACAGCTTAATGAAATGGAGGCTGAGATGCATGCAAATGAGAGAAAGACTGGTAAAATAATGACCATACATGGTACTTAAAATGGACAAGAGGTGGGATGACTTGTAGCTATGCTTTTATTCCCTTAGGCAAGGGCAGTGAGACTAAGGTAAAAAGACTGCTTTCTATGGATGGTTTATGGAAACTACTTTTGCAACTTTATATACACAACTCAAATACGACCTAGTTAAGTAATTGAAGATATAACGTTTTTTTAAAAGAAAAAAACTTTTTTTTTTTTCATTTTGGTAAATGAAGATGATGCTAGAATCAGGTCCTGTCATGTAAACTTGCATTTTATATTTTAATTCCATACCCTTTCTTGCAGTTGAATTTTTCAAATATAAGGAGAGATTTACATAGAATGACCTGAAAATTGACCCAGTCCTTTACTCAAAACATAGCAAATATTTATTAGCATTCATTTCCCCATTTGTTTTTATTTTCACATGCCTCCACCCTTCCTTGGCTGGAAAATAGAGGGAAAACACTGGGAAGAATTTCTTACCACACACTCCAGATTATTATCCATAAGCAGGAAGTGCTCAAAATATCACGAGAAAATCAGAATTGTGAGAGAATTACAGCATTAACTTTGGTCAAAGACGTGATGGTTGTGGTGAAAATGCTTTGAATAAGAATATAAAATTTAGTCCATACCCATCCATATTGAGCTCAATCACTGATCCTTGAAAGAATTACCTATCGGCAACTTCAATTGTGATTTGTACCCTTTTACATTGAATATTTGAGAAGTGTGTCTCTATATTTGTTTTCAGTTACCAGTATCTTTGAAAACATACAAATCACCTTGTAAAACTATCTTAGACAAAGATAACATAAAGATATTGCTGTTTCTATGATTTTTAACCAGTATTTAAATATCCATAATACCATTAGGATTACTATTGTAAGAGAAACCTGATCTTCACCAGTCACCAGCTAGATTTGCATTTAATGTCACTCTATATCCTCAGGGCATTTCAGAGCTTACCGAAGGATATAGTTGGAATTAGAATTAGCAGAGGGACTTCCCTGGTGGCGCAGTAGTTAAGAATCCGCCTGCCAAGGCAGGGGACACGGGTTCAGTCCCTGGTCCAGGAAGATCGCACATGCCACAGACTAAGTCTGTGCACCACAATTACTGAGCCTGTGCTCTAGAGCCCGTGAGCCACAACTGCTGAGCCTGCACACCACAACTACTGAAGCCCGTGCACCCTAGAGCCCGTACTCCGCAACTACTGAGCCCACATGCCGCAACTACTGAAGCCCACACACTCTAGGGCCCATGGGCCACAACTACTGAGCCTGCGTGCTGCAACTAGTGAAGGGCGCCAGCCTAGAGCCCATGCTCTGCAACAAGAGAAGCCGCTGCAATGAGAAGCCCATGCTCCACAACGAAGAGCAGCCCCCACTCACCACAACTAGAAAAAGCCGGAGTGCAGCAATGAAGACCCAACGCAGCCAAAAAAAAAAAAGATGAATTAGCATTAGCAGAAAGATTAATGCTAGAGCTTTAAGGTATAGAAAAACCATTCCTGAAATTCTGTTCTTAAATCAGTTTAAAGTAGGTGCTTTGTCCTCATGTATGGAAGTTTTGACCTCTATTCTATTCTCCATAATTTTTTTCTTTATTCTCTTAACTAGAGCCACAGGGGAAATAATTGAGATGTATTAAATTAATTCACCCTTTTATTTAAACTTAAGAAGCACCCACTACTTCACAGTTCTAGACTATTTATCAAAAGCCAGGATAAGAAACATAATATATCGAGTGAGGATTACTTTAAAAATGTATAGTCAGTCCATGAAGTCATCCATACATTTGAAGTATATTCTTAGATTACACCAGATCACCAGAAATCTGTGTACCTAGTAATTGTATTTGTACTTCAGAAAAAAATGCGTTTTGGGGGGGCCATTATCTTACGGCTAAAGTAATTATGAAAACAAAAATCCTAAGGAACTAGCTCATTGAGGGATCAACCGTGACAATTTTTTGAGCTAAAATTGGCTAATTGTTATAAAATTAAAAACAAAACAAAACAATTTTTGGTTACTGAACACAATAGAAGCTTACTTATGTCTTCCATCTCAGTCTAGTTGGGCAGCCTTCTGTTTGGTTATTGAGAGACTCAAGGTCCTTCTATCCAGTGGCTTTCTCACTGTGAGAGCCTCAGAGCCCCCCACTGGATGCCCCCCCTCTGGACTAGAGAAGAGGGAGGGGGGAGAGCATGGGAGATCTCATGAAAAGTATGTTAGAGGCCATACCTGGATTAGATAAACCTTACTTCTTTCCATATTACTTCGGACAGAACTCAGTCAGATGGCTGTATCTAACTGCTGTGTAATATAGATAGCTGGGGTTCCGTTAAAGCATAGCATAGGCTTAGCGACAATGTTATTGAAGACGGTGTTCTTTATTAATTTCAGTATTTCTGAACTCCAGGAGAATTCTCACTGAGCAATTTGATGATGTTGACTTTTTAATGGACAATAGCTATTGTGTAAAGGACAAATCTCATTTGTCGTAATGTAGGTAGGTGTATAAGTCATTAGGGTAGGTTTGGATATACATTTTCTTCTATGATAAAGTTGTCTCACTTTCTTTGTTTATTCCCTTTACATAGCTGATAAATTTATTTTATATTTTATGTAATTGAATGAACTAATTGATGCTTGCTGTAATAAATCCATGAAAAGATAAAGAAATAAATGTATTTACAAATACACAGATAAATAAGTAGATGGATAGATAACTAGGTTAATGATGGAGAGATGAGACAAGGTACAGTCCTTATTATGAACAATACAATGTGCTAAGTGCTTAGGATGCAGAGATAAAAGACTTTTTTCTTTCTTGAAGAAAATTACAATTTGATGGGCAAGACATTAAAGTGAGGTATGTACAATGATAGTATAAACATAAGTGGCAGTAAGGGCATTAAACCCATATAAGCGTGAGGGAGGAGAGATGGAAGTTGATAGTCAATGGAAACTTCTTGAAACGGGAGTCTTGAAGAATTAATTAATATGGAAATATTCCATGTTTCTGGGGAGTCATATACAAAGGCAATACAATATGAGAAAACGGTCCATGTCTGGGAAAATTCAGTAAAAGTTCAGTATGATGTAGGATCATGTGCAATTATTATAGGCCTTATATTTAATGCAAAATAAATGAGAATGCACTGCCTACAACGCAGTGGTATGTAATTGTCTAAAGCTTCTGATTCAGAAGGTAGGGCTTTGACATACTCATTTTTAGCCAACATCCCAGGTAATTCTAATGCAAATAATTAGATAAAACTTTTTGGAACACTGCTTGGTAATGAGAATCCTTTAAAAGTGTTGACCAGGCAGTAACAGGGGAAGATTTCTTGTGAAAATTATAAGCACTCTTGTAGTTGAGTGACAAAAATGGGGTAGAGCAAGTTGGTAGTAGGCAATAAAACAAGTTAAGAAGTTGTTGAGTAACTAGGTGAGAAATGATGAAAGTCTTAAGATTTAAGGTGCTACTGGGAGTGGACAAAAGGTGTGGGAAAAGATACAGAAGAATCAACTGGACGGTACAAAAGCTATCACTCTTGTATACTAAATTCCTTGCATAATTTAAATAATTTAGTCCTCACATACCCATAGTGAGCATATGTTATCTCTTTTTACGGATACAGAAAATTTCAATGACAGTTTAAATAACTTGCCTAATGTTACATCGCAAGGAATAAGTCACACAGGATTCCAGCCTGCACCAACTTCAGGGCTCATTATTGTCAAACCCTGGGATGCACTGCCTCTTTTGTGAATCGGAGAATGTGAACTCCACTTTGGAAAAGTTTGCCTGAAAAAGGAGAGAGAGAGGCTTATAACTGAGTGAAATTTATAGTCTGGGGAGCTACTTCTGTGGTTGTTGCTGTGATTTTTAAGAGGGAGTCGATTTAAGAGTGTTTATTTGCTGAGGGCAATATATTGGTAGAGATGGAGACAAGGAAGAGTGGAGAAATTTATAGGACACGGTCATGGAGAAGTGGGAGGGGATGGCATTTGAAACAGTCAGGAAACAGGCTGTGAAGAATAAGACAGATGTGTTCTCTTCTGGGTCAGAAGAGCAAGATGTAAGTAAGGATGTATATAAAGGAACAAAATACCGAAATTGGGGGAAGGGACAGAATCATGGGGAAGGCAGCTGACTTTCCTGATAATCTCCGTTCTTGTGACATAATCATGTTTGAAATGAGAGATCTTAGCATCTAAGCTATGTAGGAAAAAGGATGAATTTCATACAAGGTTAGGAAGGGGATAAACATGGCAGTGAATATGTAGAGTCTTCATGAGGTCAAAGAAAAATCACATTAGATGTACCTGATAGAGAGCTGCAGACAATGATTAAGATGGATACAAAAGTTCGAAGACTGGGCTATAGATTCAGGTGAATGAAGTTTTTCCTTGAGTTGAATCAACAAAGATTTGAAGGCCCAGAGAAAATCACCAGTGAAAGGAAGGCATTGAAAATAAATATTGTGGCAAATACAGAAACCTTTTTAATAGAAACTAATCATAGATAGCTTACTCTCTATATAATAAATCATTCTAAACTGAACTTTATATTAGGAATGACAAATCGGAAGCAGAAGTGCTATTCTCTCTTATAGTGAAGTATTCCTTATCAATCTTAGTGCTCATTAATTTTAAAAAAAGAGGACAGCTTCACATCCTATTTTAACTCAGCACTCTAGGCAGCCACATTAGTTATTGCATTACCTTAAATCTATTTACTATACTTGATATATGGTAAATAGCTTACATTGACAATTTTATACTAACAGTGCTAATCATTTTGACTTCACTGGCCTCTGGTCTCTAAGCAGTGATATTAATATGAAATACTTTTGCTGCTGAAAGTATTTTTGAGGTTCCAGACTGCAAGAGAAAGAACTGTTTCCGGTTTCTGATGAAGGATTAAAATGCTCTTTTATGGGCTGAGTCAGTAGTACCCTCTTCCCTCTCTCACATGGGCTTGCTAATTTTTTTCCCCTTAGGGAAATGTGTTGGTGAATACATCCCCTTTGATAAAAAGAAACAAATGATACAATATTTTAAAATCTCTCTATCCATAACCCATGATTGAAAATATCAAATAAATCTAGATAAGGAAGAAGAGAAATGCATTCATGCACACATGAAAAGCCCCACATTTTAATCAGGATTTAATCATTTAAAAAATTGTCAGTGTTCAACTTTGGACAAGCTAGACTTTTTAATGAAATAATCTCATATAAATTAGTTCCTTTAGCTTTTTCCTTTGACCCTAAGTTGTTCAAGCCTAGAGGAACTGGCAGAATTCCTCTTCTGTCATTGAACTCTGTGAGAACATAGATGTTTGGTAGTTCACACAGTTCACAGACTTTTGATCTCAATACGTGAAAAACAGAGGATAGCAAGTCTGGAATTCCTAATAGAAATTAAGATAGCATTCTCAGAGATAAGGGCATCTTTGGATATATTTTTAAATAGTGTATTAAAGACTAGTGCTTTCGAGTATAAACCAATGCTTTTGAGTATTCCTTGTGTGATATTTCTTCCACTTCTCCCATAATAATCATCTTCACTACTTCATTCCCATTATCATATCAGACTGTACAAGGTTTTTCTTTTTTTTCAAAATAAGATCATATATGTAATATATCCGCATATCAGACTAATTGGTGACAAGTTCTACCAGTGCAATATGACAGTATCACTCTTTGATGGAACTGTAGTATCTACTCAGGGTATAGTCATTTGCCAATGGGGCTATTTCTCTGTGTCGTGGTGATAAGACTAGTGCAAACATGGTCATTTACCTGCATTTGCTTCTTCATCACTGCGTAGACCAGATATTCACTGGTCTGTGGTGAAATTAGAAAACTAAGAACGATATGAGGCATTTAAAATTAAGTTACATGTATTCGTTGAAATTACTAAATATACGCTATGTATGTATACATATAAATATATATTCTCATATACTCTTATACAGTGTATATGTTATGTTACTTTTGGTGCAAAAATGCCCCTCTTTTAGGGTAAGCGTATATTGTAAGACAAAAGCTCAGTTTTGCTTCCCGTGTTCTCATTTGACAACCTCTCCCCACATACACATGCACACACACTCACAAAGCCAAGCACAGTGGCGGTTCCCTCTTCCACCCTTGCCAATTTAAAAAATAATTTTAACTAGTCCTTGAAACGAAAAGCTGAGCATTTTGCCATTATGATTAAGAAGGGCAACCAAGTCCAAGTTTTACCTAAAATTATTAAGCCATGTCTTACTAGGGTTCTCTTTGGTCAATTCTTTTATGAGGTCATTTAGAAATAGGTTGTGATTAAACAACAGTATATCAGCAGCTTTTGAGGATTTTAAAGTGTGGAAATCCAGAGCTTGAACTATCCAACAATGGTGACTATATCTAGGAAAATAAATATACAAGAAAACAAGGATCTTCAGGAGGTCCTTTACATGATGACGTGATAATGATTCACTTATGCTTTATGGCCATGCATGTAATTAGGCAAAAACAAAAATTCCCAGCATAGTCATTATTAAAACTTCTCATTCATGTTAAGTTCAAATATATGTTAAGTAAAATTGAGATTTGTGTATTATTCTGATCTCAGAAGCAAAAATAAGACGTCACAATTTTTCACTCTTTTATATTTTATACTAAAAGTTATATACTTCTTACTTGAGTTTTGATGGTTTGAGAAGTGTCCCAGGTCATCTGTTACTTCTTAACTCTACTCAGGTCATGTGATTAGATAATAGACTACCTTCTCTCTTCCATATTCCACATCCATGAACAATTGTCAACCTAAGTGAGCCCTGTTTCTTCCAGTCTCATTAACGGAAATGATTCGTTCTGCATTTTCATGTATATTTGAACCTGACTTCTGGTGACTTTCAGCCTGAGTTCTTATGGGCACCATTTTCAACATTCTCACAGCAAAAGAATATTATCAATTCCACCTTTAATGTACGTAGCACTAGAGATCATCTTTTATTTTCTTTCAGTACTGGATAATACACATGTTAGTTGAAATCAGTCTGTAGCATCCACTGCAACTTGCAGGAGGAAGGATCTCATTAAACATCCACCTAAGAAAACAAATCTTCCTGGTTCTTTTCCTTACTCTCATAGGAAATCACAAGTTAGCAGATACATGTTACAAAGCAGTGCAATCATTCACATTCCTTTAAATTTCTCTTTATTTAACTAGATGATACCATATTGTCAAAGTGTTATTTGTTGAAGAACATTGGCTATTTTAAGAATTTATATAAGATCAATTTGAGTTATTTGAACTATCATTTTTGGGTAAATTAAAGATGAGAGAGATTACTAGTGGTTTTTAATACATAGATACATACATGGGTACAGGGGTCTGGGGCTCCCAGTGTGATTGGAAACGGGTGGGGATTAGCAGAGAAATCCCTCTTTATTCAACAATGTCTATGTGGGTACTTAGGGTGGGAATGTGGACAGCAGAGATTAGTTGATTTGTCTTGATCTTGTATGCTTCTGTGCTTACTGAGCTGGAAGGTTTCTTTGTGTGCTTGAGGGAGACTCAAGGAGATTATGGGGGGCTGATACACTTGAAGTTATTATTAATATATTCTTGTTAAATACAGAATCACTGAGCATTTTTATCCTTGCTTAATGACTGTGTTGTTAGCTTATTTATCTCTTGTAATGTCTGTTCCATACAGAAGAAGAAACGGGTTTACATACAGAAGAAGAAACGGGTTTACTTTGAATGATAACCTTTGCTTCCTCAAAGCACAGTGATTACTTGGGCACATTTATATCACACTATACTTAAAAGTTTTGTCCTCTAGTTAAATGAGACTTTGAAACCTAACTGTCTTTTTAAATGATACGTTGGAATTTCCAGTCATGTATTTTCATCCCGCCTACTCCTCAGATAAAGGAAAAGCTTCTATTTTCACTATCTTGACAGAAGTATTTCCTTGGCTAACAGCTGTAATCCATGCATTCTTGTACAAACACCAGTTTATTAATTTAGAATCAGGTATTTCCGTATTGGGATACTGAAATTAGAGTCTGAGCTGCATTTTACATTTGCATGTGAACTCTATACAATTTCTGCAGAAGTCCAGGCCCAGAAAAACCTGGGGTTTTCAAGCAATTCTCACACCAAAAAATATTTTAAACAGAGATGTATTCAAAGTTTTTAAGTTGATCTGTACCTTTTATGCCTAGTTTCTCAATCAAAGGCAAAAATACAGTCCCTTACTGTCAACTTCTGCTTCCAAAACTCCTTTACTTACAATGGTCTGTGCTCCCCAGGAAGCTCTGTTCCTTAGAAAACAAACTACAAACAAACAATTTCAGTCTTGCCTCAACAGAAACCTATCTCTATTCCTAAGGTTTCTAGGTTCTTGTCAGCTACTTATTATTCTAGATCTTCATGTTTTCAGGCTAGAAGACAGCATTCATATTCCCCCAACCCAAGTGTATTCCTCGATTTTTACTTTTTCTCTCTCATTCAAATCAAACAAAACAGCAACAACATAAACACTGAAACTCCTTTGGCACAGAACAATTTATGTAGGGCCCTATTAGTCATCATTTAAAACATTTAAAACATGCTCGTGATTTAAAAACATTATTTGCTACTAAAAGGCTATAATGAGAGAAAGCATATACACTGTACCCCTCAGTCCTACTCTGCCCAAATTAACCCATTTTAGATTTTATTTCTGTTAGTTGGCCATATCTTTTTTATATATATTTAGTGGTCTAGTGGTTTAAAATAAAAAGCCAAAAGATGGTTATTGAAATTTTTCTTAAGGCAGGGAGGGGTGGGGGGTCTGCTGACTGCGTGGGACTTGGCTGATCTTGGCTGAGCTCACTCATATATTTATGTTTAGTTGTCTAGGTCAGCTTGGGGCATGCTGGTCTAGTAGGGTCTCAGGTAGTATGGTTGACTCAACTACCCTTCACAGGTTTCCCACATACACAAGTCTCTCACAGTTCTCCAGCAGACTAACCCTGTTCTCTTGACATGGTCTCAGGGCAATTTATAGAACCCAAAGGAAAGCTAATGTGCAAGCACTCTTTCAAATCCCTGCTTTCATCAACTTTACTGTTATCCCACTGTTCAAAACAAGTCACATGGCAAAGGGAAGACTCTTCTTGAGAGGATATCACCAAAGGGAATGGATGCAGGGAAGCCATTGATTAAGTCCATAGATGAAATCAAGCTGGCTTCCTCTTTGGAATATGAGAAGCCTTTCTCAACTAGGTCCCTAGTCAAAGATATTAAATTTTCTTACTCACTGTGTATATGAAAAATCTATTCTGTCCTTACATAGTTTAAAAGTTTTGCTATCTTATGGAATTCTAGGTTGGAAGTCATATTTTAGTTATTAATATAAATTGTCCTTTCATTGTAATTTTATTGTCCTTTGGGGTATAATATTATTATTGGGAAGCTCAATGTCATTCTTCCTTATTCTTTTATTTGTGCTCTATTTTAATAATCTTTGGAAGATTTTAAAATATTTATTTATTGCTTATTCCTTTTCCCTTTATCCTAGACAAATTTGAAAGCTGTGCCATAACACTGATAATTCCATGTTTTTCCGAGCACCCCATGGGCTCTTTTATTATGTAGACTAATGCTCTTCAATTCTGGGGGAATTTCCTGTATTGTGTCTTTGATAATTTCTCTTCCTCTGTTTACTCTGGTCTCTCTTTCTGGAAGGTTCAATTACTTGGATGTTAGACTTCCTGAATTATTCATTTAAGTCTTTTATCTTATTTTGGACATATGTAATCTCTCTGGCAATTCCCATTAACTTATGTTACATATATGGACCTCCAGTTAATCCCTTTTGTTATAGGCTTGCTCCTCAGCGTCACTCCCTCACAAGCCTAAACTCTAAGCCTAAATTCTGTTTTGTGCTGTCAGAAGTTAAATTCCAATATTCTGGCCTTAGACTAGAAATTTTGTGATCTCTCTCTTATACTAACTTCCAAATATTTCACCATCACTTCTTCATTCACACTTTCGGCCGTAAAACAGTCCTTCGTCTGCTATGTGTCTTTCAAAATATCCTATATTCTGTTGTATTCTCTCTCAATATTATTGACCTTTAAGACTTTAAAAAAAATTCCTGTACAATCAGTTCAGTGGTGGCTAAGGAGTTAAATGAATGGGGCAAGTTTGACATCTTGAAACCTAAGCCCATTAACAATGGACTTGTTTATAATATTCAAATTATTGCTCTCTTGCCGTTAATCCAGCTTCCTGTTGGGAATTGCTCTATGACTGTTCTACCTCTACTTTGGATCAGTATTCTCCCGAATTAAGTCACCATCCTTCCTATGATATCTATAAAATCTCAAGACATATTCTGGTATCTGGGAGGAAAAAGATTTTATGTAGCACCTAGAACAGTAGCCACACACAAAGATGGGTAAGGTACTGACAGATACTTAGACTAACTCCAGAAAAGTAAACTAGCCACAGACATTCAAAATTTATATCTCTCTGTTTATTTTTTTTTTCTATTTTTAAAGATATCTATAATAAGACAGGTCAGATTGAGCACCTAGAAAAAAGTAAGCAAAGCTCAGAGACTGGGATGAGGAAAAAGTCAATAGTATTCAACATAGGATAAAAAGTCATTTTTTAGAGGAATAAGAGGTAAGAAAAAGACAATATTATGGCACTGAGGTGCTGAAGTTGAGTTCAAGACTCTACATAGGATTTCTGATAATAAATACAAATTCTAGACAGAATAGGACAAGGGCAAAAAAGAATAGGACAAGGGCAAAAAACAAAATAGAAGCCTAGATTTTAGAAGACTAATGATTTTTAAAATGGGCATTTTGGGGGGACATTATATACTTGGAGTAAATGGCATCAAATGAAACTCAAGAAGCAGAATGGGAGACTACCATTTATTCCAAAGACTGTATTTCCTGAGTCTATGAGGGTGACTTAATGCTATCATTGAAGATATTGGTAAAGATTAGAGAGTGTGGCTATTTGCAAATACATCGCAGTAAGGATTGGTCCAGGAATAATGTAGTATGACCATAGTGAGAGTGAAGGGGCATTAATAATTTCAGCCTTTAGTAGAAAAAAGAAGATGGTAACTAACAATTTCAGCGAAAGCTGTTTTTTCTTGTTATGTTCTGTGCATTCTTAATTGCCCAATATGGTCCTTAAGCCTTGAACTTCTAGAGTCACTTTTAAACATTTCCTCTTCTTCTTTCCCAATTTAAAATCAGCTGATAAATCAATTCTTTCACTACAATGTAACTTGTTTTTGTAAATTTAAGTTGTCATTATTTCAGTTAGATTATTCCAATCGTCCCTTAAATACGTTTCTTTTCCACACTGTTTCATTCAGCCCACCTGTAGGACCCCAGAATGGCATTTTTGAAGCATAATTCTGATCGTTAACTTTTCTGCTCCAAAACTTTTGAATGCATATTATGTATAGAAATTCATCTAGTATGATTGAGTATTATTTAAGTTTTTCCTTGTAGTCTGATCTGAACCTCCTGTCCTTCAAATACTATTTTCTAAGGCACTCATGTTGTCTCATCGTTCTTTAACGCACACTGTACATTGTCAGTTCTGTTCTTGTGTGCGCACCGCTGTCTCTAAAAAGAATATCTCTTCCATCTCTGCCCATGGGCATCTTATCCAAACGTCCATCTCCTGATTCTCTAGGTCATAATTAATTTTTTCCCCTTCCCTGATTTCATTGCATTTGTTCTGTTCCTCCACATTAGATTTCATTATGATACCACGTTCAGTCCAACGTACTGATGCACCTCTGTATCTCCCCATAACTTTCTTAGGAACAAAAGCAGTCTCTTTTTTATCTTTATATTCATTTTATTTTCTTGTTCAATGTCTTATGCGTGGTTGTTGCTTAATAACTGTTAGATTAAATCTGATGAGCTCCTTCTTTGTGCTGTCCTGCAACATTTACTAATTTTGGAATCCATGTGAAATTTACCATCTTTCAGGCCTTTATTTTTGTGATTCCCACAAAGAAAGTTTATGATGTATGTTGTGACCCTTAATGTTTATTAATTTAGCTAGTATCCTAAAATTACGTGTTTTTATTTTGTTCTGCTCACTTATGTATTTGCAGTTTGTTACAAATCAGAAAATGGACTTGATTTAGGCATGCATATATTAACACTTAGACTGCATATGTGACAGGAAAATTATGTTAGCTTCATGCAGGGAGGTCATCTCAGTGCTAAGCATAGTCGAATACAGGTTAGTGTATTTGATAGGAAATATATAGCTCTCTTTTATGAAGACAATAAATAGCAAGTTAGACTAATTCATTTGTGTTCTGGAGTCAGTTCAATGTCAGGGTGCTGACAGATTCTTACTGCCAAAGTATACCTTATGCACAGAAACAATCCTCAGACCCAGTATTCCTTGAACACTCTGTCACTGAGTGTTTTACTAGTAATATTAGATAATTTTAGAAAGTCAGTTATAGCCTTATAAACACAGAATGTGAAACTGGAAAGTTCTCAAGGAAGTAAGTCTGAGGATGGTGACCTTCAATAGCACACATAGTAAGTTAAAATAATCAAATGAAACCGGTCATTCTAGGAAGACACAAACAAGATAAAGGCTAGGGAAGTTTATAGAAACAATAATCCATGTGAAATACTAAATTTATAAAAACAAATAAAAATCCAAATGAGAAAAGTCCCATCTTCCATGGGAAATCTCAAAATATGATAATTACATTTATTTACAACACAATTAAACATTACCTGGAATAGAGGAGGAAGTGAAATTAACCACAGCAAGGTATAAAAGAAAGTGGACCCTTATTCACAGAAATCATCTTTCAGTATTTTTAAAACTTATTCTAAAACTTTGGTACTACTCTAATTTCAGACATGGAGAGAAAAATGAGAGATTTATGTGCCTTTTACTGAGTCACTTTTACTCATGTTCAGCCTTGACATTGTTGTTTTCTTTCAACTGCATGGGTGTATCTTGGGATGAATAAATAATTTGCAAATATATGAGTCAACAAAGAAAGAAATGCAGACTTTCAGACTGATAATGGAAATTACAGGGGTTATAAAATATCATGTAATGTGTTGCCATTAAGATGCAAGGAATACGGGAAGTTATAAATAACCCACATAATTTTTTAAAGGACTGCTTTTTAAATATTCTTTGTGGAGGAATAACTGATAAAAGTCCAGCCATTTTTCATGTGAAATCATTCTTCTAATACGCAACTTGCTAAAGTGAAAAATCAGAAATGGACCCGATGGCATCGTTTCATTCAGTACTTCCGAATGAAATGTCATATCCTGTCTGCAGACTCATATGTGAGTGAAATGTTGACTAGCTTTTAGTGTACAGGTGTTACACCACAAAAATGTAAAAGTCTATGAAAATAATGCTTGTATTATGGAATGAAAAGAAACTGCAAAGGTAGGAAATATATGATATTGCCAACTTGTGTGACCTTTACAATTTAGAAAGTATTTTCAAGTGCATTATTCAATTTAATTCTCCTAAGGACTCTGTAATCTGGCCATACTTAGTCCTCTTCTACTGATAGAGATGCCTAACATCATTAAATGACTTGCCTAAAGTCTCACAGATTGTTAGGTCTTTTGATTTTAAAGTCATGTGGTAGAGAAATGATAAATCTAGGAAAAGGCAAAGAAAAAAGTATGTGGAGTGAGTAGTATTTGCTGTTTGCAAGAATGGTTTAGGGCTTACACTTATTAAGTGACTTTACTTGCTATACTTAACTTTAGATAGAAAGGAACAAGGTGTCAGAGAACAAAATAGAAAAACTCGATCAAAAGAGCCTTGTACTAATCCTCAGGTTGACAAAAACAATTTAATATTATTCCTGATTATAAATTAGTTATGTAACGGTCTGCAAGTAAAAGGGACCAACTTATTCAAATCCCATGTTCAGCCAGTGAGAAGGCTGGGGCAAACCAGGTCTTCTAACTTTTCCTGAAAGCTGAAGGTGATGGGGAGTAAGGCTGATACGCAGGATGAGTTTGCAGTAGGGAGGGCATGGGTAACAGTAGTTTATTTAGCCCATACTTACTAAATCATCCAACAAATACCTCACGAACGTCACCTTGGTGAGAGAGAATTTGTAAGTCAAAGAGGATATGCACAGCCTATTTTAATGGCAAAAACATGATCCTAGCAGGATCTTGAAATACTAGATCCTAACATCAACATTGGTGTACCATTTGTGTACTAATATATTTATAACAGCTTTTAAATGGCTAAAACCTAACAAGTGATTTTGAAGTGGAAGAGTTATTCAGAGGAAGTAGTATGCTGGAAATTGGTTATACAGCACAAGGAAATACTCTCTGATCCACTAGTCACTCCATTTATTTCATTTCAGGGAAATACTTGTCAAAACACTTTCTCTGTAGATAAAGATCACTGATAATTGTGTATTTTCTAAATATGTAAATGAACTAAGCCTCTCAAATAATTCCTCCGCCTAGAATCAGCTTTCTTTATCTGTCTCTCTGACTGAATTTTCTGCAGTTATCTACTACTTGCAAGAATAGTTTAGCTCTGAAAATAAAATCCACTAAATGTAATAATTTTTTGAGCCTCTCTTCCATTAAAACGATTTCATTTGTGTTAAGCCAGTTTTTAAAAAACATATTTGGTTTTGTTTCTACTTGTCTTTTCATGAGAAAAACGGATCTTTCAAATCTACTTAAAAACTTGGCCTACCAATATATATTTACCTATGCAAGCCTGCATGCATGTGAAAAAGCAGGCATTTAAAATGATGTCATTTTCATTATCAATATGTCTAAAAATATGAATTTTTCAAAGAAGAGTACCCACCCATTGGTTTTTTTTCCCTAAGTCATGCTAATGAACACCTCGGAAAAATCCAGAAGCATACATATTTTTTGACACAAGATGCTCCTATATTACAAAAATATTTTAACAGTGCAAAAATTCACTTTTTTCCTCAAAAATCTTTGAGCAAAATAACATTCCCAGAAGATGAGCCATTTTATATTGTGGTTGAAAGGATCACTGCCTCATAGCTGAAAGACAGTGAAACTATTCTGTTACTTTTCAGCTATCATATTCAGATTCTTTGGTTTGGAGCAGAGCTGCTATGTTCCAGCCTAGAAGATTATTTTATCCAGAAAGGCTATTGCCCAAATATTTTTTACCCTCATTTAATGGAAGTGTTTTTATTTTCAGCTAAATATATGTTCCTGTTAAAAGTGTGGAAAACAAAGAAAAGTACAATGAAGAAAGCATACATCATGTGTATCTACTCATTTTAATTTTGGTGTCTGTTTACCTGCTTTCTCTGTCTCTTTTCCTTTTTCTTGCTGTCTTTCCCTCTCTCTTTCCTTTCTATATGTCTATTGCCTCATCCCTCTTTCTGTGTGTTTTAAAGAAAAATGAGATATTACACAGTTGTGTAACCTGCTTTGTATAGTTAATGCTGAATCATGCATTTTTTCATGCCAATGAAAACAGATACCCATCATTATTTTAAAGGGTAGCATATTCTATTGCATGAATATTTATTTTTTCTGTGTATTTAATTAATCCTACCTTGAAGTACTCTTATTTTGTTTCTGCTTTTTCTTCAAATGATAAACAGAGTAAAGAACATTGCACAGCTGTTAATTTTCTAACTGTGAATTTTAACAATATAATACCTGGTAAAATGGTATGCATGTTTTTAAGCTTTTGACCTATTTTACCGTATTGACATTTAGAAAGTGTATGTCAGTTCTACATTCCTATCAACAAGCTAGGAAAACACCTTACAGCCCCCTTTTTACCTGTTCTTAGTCTCAAAATTCTGCCATTTGTAATGATAAATAATGCTTTCTTATAGTATCTTTAACGTTTACCTTTGGTTCATAATTAGGTTGAGGATATTTTTCTATCTTTTTGCTTATTTGTATTCTAGATTTTATGAAACACTTGTTCATATCTTGAATTTATTTTTATTTTAACTGACTTGTCATGGATTTTGTATATTAAAGATGCTCACACTTCGAGGTCTTACTTGTTTCAAATTCTCCTTCTCGACATTGTCTGTTTTTAAATCTTGATTATGACATTTTAGCCATTTGCATTTAGTTCTGTATGCTCAAATTCCTTTTAATCTTTATATTTTCTAATATTGCTATACTTTTGAAACGCATTCGGTGCAGTCTAATAGATGGTTTTCTATGTTACCTTGAAGGCTGGTGGTGAGTTACTAAGGAATAGCAACTGTTGACAGCTGCTCTACTAATCTGACTAATCCCAGAATGTTACACAGCCTGAAAATATTTTATTGATGGGGCCCAAGTAAATGATGTATTTGCTTTTACTCTTATAGCACATACATTTCCCACAACATCCCCTGATATCGGTTACTATTATCATTCCTATCTTACATCTGGGGGAACTAGGACCTGAGAGGTGAAGACATTTTACTAAATTGACATGGTAGAAATTGGCAGAGCTGAGCTTTGAACCCAATCTGTCCTATTTCAGAGTTCACACATTTAACCCCTTCACCATCACTGCTTCTTGAGTGAGTCTTGGCACTCTTTTTAATGAGCTTCCGGGTAGGTCCCCTGTATGACTGTGTGGCCAAGATGCAGTCCCATTTGGAAGCTCAAACTGTTTATTTTAAGCTTCACTCACACGAACCTCATTTATGACCTTTTCCTGCAGAGAATGATTGCATTTTAAAGCTGCCCTAAGTTCTAAGTTTCTAGCTTCTGTGATAGACTCACTTTAAGCCTGTTGTCTGTTCTTAGACCACAGGGAATTGCCACAAGGAAATTTTCTTGGAGCTCCCTAGTGTAGGTATTCTAAATGCTGGCTTTAAATAGAATAGCGTTCTTTGATACATTCAAATTATTTATGTAGAAAGGTTGCTTTCCCCCCAAAACTTTAACTTTATTACAAATCGTATTGTGCCTTTCAATGAAACAGGATTAATTAATTAATGATTGTGAGCAAGCCTTGGGTATGTTTATCATTGCTTTGCTTCTGCTTCTTTCAGATATGGCATTTTTACAGACTTCAAAGATATCTCTGTGCTGATAACCCAGGAACATGTCACAAAACGTTATGGCTGGAATTCACTGATTTTCTTCATTGCTGGCTGCTTTAGAAAATTCTTTTTTAACAGCTTCAATATTCCCAAGGAATATAGACTATTTGGAAGAGGTATTTAATTAAGGCATGTACATAAAAGAAGTAAGATAACAAGAAAAGAGCCCCGAATATAAAGTCAGAGACCGAGGTAACATTTTAGTTTTCTCACTTCAAAACTCTGTGATTTCAAATGTTAAGCTTTCGAATCTCGGTTTCCTCAGCTGTAAAATGTAAATAATAAAATATGCCACTTATACATGGCATAGATATTGAGATAATTGGAATGGAAATGAAGAAATGAAGTAATACGGTAAGTGACTATAATTCATTAATAGCACCCTGTAAAAATATGAGTTGCTACATGTGATTTAATATAGACTCAGAAATAAAAATCACAGCAATACCAGACAATGTATATAGGTAATGACAAAGCATATACTCATAAGTGATAAGTGTAATGAATTATTTTTCATTTAAACTTTAAAAGAACAAATATCCAGTATTACTCTTGTTATTGTAATCCTATATAGCCAATTCGGTGTAGATTATTAAAAAAAGATGGAGTCAGTCTCTGTTTGATGAGCAAATATTTGCCATTATACAGCAAACCATTCTTAAATGTTTTTATTTTGCAACTTCTTGTTAAAATTAGGTAAGTTAAAATTTGTATGTGTGTGTATGTTTGTGTGTGTTTTATATGCGTCACTGAAATTAGGTTTAAGTTGTAATTTATGTGTGTGTTAAATAATTTGTCTATTTGTTTCTTCTTCCTTATGTGTTTTTAATGGATTTCATTGGTTTTGGAGGAAATAATATATTCTGAGTGAATTCAGTGATTTGGAATTAAGATTTATTTACAGAAATCATTGCGTTTCATAAAAAAATGTTTCTAAAGTGGTTGCTAATCATTCTCAGAGACAAAAAGCCTTGTCCTTTTAATACCAGGAATGGCTTGCCATGTTTTGCTCTGAATGCAACACCTGGGGAACGTCATCTGAGGGTGACTTTGGTTATGGTGCTTTTTAAGACTGCCTTTAATTGCTTTTGCATTGAGCTGTATTCATGAGTGTGCATTTATCAAAGAATGAAGAGCAATGTGACATTTTCAAGTTTTACTAAGTCAACTAGCATCCGTTGCCATAGTACTCAGAAATGAGGAGACCAGAAAAAGGCAGAGCTGGTTTTCATTATGTGTTGAAAGATGTCAGCAGGATTAAAGTGTCAGAGCAAAAGGAAGAAGAAGAAAAAAAAACAGATGAAGAGAAAGTGAATTACTTTGCAAATGGTTATTAATGAATATGAAAAGCAAACGTAACAGCCAACATTTTGGGGAAGGCAACAAGCTACGTAAAAGATGTACTAAAGGAAGGGGTGACTTTATTATTTTCAAAAAGCATAGAAAGTGTCTGAACTTGTCCCTTCCTTTGTGAAGAGGAAAGTAATCTTTATACACCTAATGTCTCCTAATTTGGGAAGACTCTCCTCTATTAGGAAATGAATCAGGCTGGTTTCTGCCTTGGATTAAAAAAAAAAGATGTCTGAGAATAATTTTGTGCCCTTAAAATATCCTTTGAGTGAAATTAATATTCAAGCATGTTAGGCCTGAATAGGCCTGAAACTTTGTAAATATGTATAACATTTGAAAATAAAAATCCAACCTTTTTTAAATATGGTGGCCTCATAATCTGTCTTTATAATTCCTTGATTTCCCAGTGTCTATACATTTTGATAATGATACAATATTTGTGGTATACAGGCCCCACATTTTGGTGTCATCATTATTCCAATCTCTCCTTCTTTTGATATCAAGGTTTCTAGAATTTCCTTCCCTGATCTCTACTTACTATTCTGAGGTCTGTCATTTTCTCATAAGTTGAATTTTATCCTCAGTCAGTCAACATCCCAGAGACTTGACCTCCTTCCATACTTCTGCTTGACTCCAGAATCTCCATGGTCTCGACTTTCTGTCATAACTGCCATTTAATCCCCCAACCCTCTTCCTGATCTCTGAGCACTGTTGGAGCAAGCTAATAAAAGAGGTTGATTGGATACACTACAAATCCAAGCTACCAAATCCCAGGTAGGTCTGCATCACTGCTGAGAAAACTGGGATTTCCCAATTTCAATATTTTCTTTTTCAAGTCTCTTTAACTTTAGCCTAAGCTCCCATACACATTTTGAAATTATTCTATTCTCCTACTCTGTATTTATGATTAATGTTAAATGAGTATCCTTCAACTTCCTGTTTCACATAAAAATGTACCTTGGCTGTCACTCACTTTTTTTCATTTTCCATCTCTCTCAATGAACACCAGACCCTTCACCCAGGCTCTTGATCTCATCATCTTTGTATTCCAGATTGGAACTAGGAATCATGATGGGTTGGATAGGACCCTAGTCTAACAGTGATGCAAGCCTTAGGGAAGTCCTCCATAGTTGATGGGTGTAGAGAATCCATTCAACATTATTATAAGACTTTCTTCAGGAAATATTAGCCATTTAAAATCTTCCCTTTAATATCATGGTTCTGATTAGAACCAGAGACTAATAGGTTCTAAAGCCAAGCATTTTTAGTAAAGATTAAGTTAAAAATAAATAAGCAAACAGACCTCTCATTGGCGCTACTTTGAATGGTGCTCCTATATCTTTCGTCTTTTATAATTAATAAGAGCGCCTGCAACCAGTAGCGCGCATGAATTGTTACACTGCTTTACTGAAATAATACATCAATTAGAATGTTGTTTACAAAAAACTCTCGTGATAGACACATCCTTAATTTTTTTTTTCTACAATTAGAAAAATTGAAATTGAGAAAAGGATTTCCCTAGACCACGGCGGCGGGGGGGGTGGAATGTGTCCCCAAATAGATTAAAATAAACTTGCATCTTGTCATTTAGTGTTAGTGAAGCATATTGTTGCTAATAAAAATTTTCAAATGCAGCAAATATGGTTATGAAATAACACAGCCGTGTCAACATTAAGGTAAGAGGACTTCCGTGATGGAAATGTCAGACTCAGATGAAACGGTGACTCAGAAGGCAGAAATTCCAAAAATGGACTCCTAGCAAATTTTGCCAAACTGCCTGAGGCACTTCCCCATCTGTATGTGTAACATGCATTCAGCTATTGTAAAGTTTCTCTAACAGTCCTGGGAAGTGCTATGACAGTAACAAGGAAGATTGATAGCAGATTCCATGGCTCTTTGTTAATCACATTAAAGAACTCTGCTTTGTACTCTGTCGTGTTGTGTCTGGAAATATATATGCCCACCACACCATATTGAAAACTTTTATCCTATTACCCATCTGCTGCCAGTAAATGATCTGTTTAAATGCAAAAATGGGTGATGGGAGTGTGAAACTCAAAGAACTGCCAAGCACACCATTTTTCTAGACCTCGTTCTTCCAATCACCTTTTGAGAAATGAAAGAACCCTAATGCATACCACATTTTGAAATGTTTCCTTAGGGGATTTAAATCGTACTTCATGTAACTTTAGTTATATGATAATGACAAACATGTCTTCAAACATTAGAGTTGGTAATTTTAAATACATAGATTTGGCATAGCGACTGTTATTTGTATGATGAAACTCAGAATGCAAAGTTTATGAAAACATGTTTCCTTCCATTTAGCTGGCGGAGTTTCTCATACTGGTTCATCAGTTCCCAACATCTACAGTCAGTTAAATAAAAAGCCCTTAAGCGTTGCAGCAAGAAGAACAACGAGTGGTGAGTACATTTCATCAGTTGGAGAGATAAAAGTTATTTCTTCAATTACTTGGGGCCATCTGCAGGTTATAAAGAGGAGTGTGAAAAGAGTTAACCATCTCTTTTCTCTTTTTTTTGATTAATTAATTAATTTATTTATTTATTGGCTGTGTTGGGTCTTCGTTGCTGTGCGCGGGCTTTCTCTAGTTGCGGCGAGAGGGGACAACTCTTCATCGCGGTTCGCGGGCCTTTCACTATTGCGCCCTCTCTTGTTGTGGAGCGCAGGCTCCAGACGCGCAGGCTCAGTAGTTGTAGCTCACGGGCCCAGTTGCTCCGTGGCATGCAGGATCTTCCCAGACCAGGGCTCAAACCCGTGTCTCCTGCATTGGCAGGCAGATTCTCAACCACTGCGCCACCAGGAAGCCCCTCTTTTCTCTTTTAATTGCATTCATGGATTCATTTCTGAGTATTCTAATCAGTTTTGCTCTGGTGTCAGAATTTAAGAGCAATGCCAAACTTATTTTCCCAAATAAAGAGATTACTTAGGTAACATTTTTTTCAGTGCTTCTGGAAATAATAAATAATAGTAAAATAATTCTATAACAAAGGTTCAATTAGTCACACCAGTAAGTTGTTCATCAGAAATATTTTGAAAAGACTAGACTGTATCCAAATTGGAGACAAAGTTATTCAGTTTAATAGAACAGTTGCCGTTTGCTCACATGGTGGATGACCAGTTGGAACCGGTAAATAGTATAACACAATTGTCAAGTGCAAGGTATCAACAGGCAAAGTGTCTGGGTCAAATCCTGGCTGTATCACTTAACAGCCATGTGATCTTGGGCCAGTTTCTTTATCTGTAAAATGATGCTAAAAGCTATACCTGACTCTTAAGATTGTTGTAAATATTACATTCACAAATCAGAAGGACTTTACTACCATACATCTACCACCCCGTTGTTTAAAAATTTCATGAATAAAACTGTACAACTCTCTAGATAAGTCACGAATAAGTCTTAAGAATACAAACTACTGTGTAGAATGGTGAAATATCCTTGAAAGAGATCTACAGCTCTGGAGAAGCACAGTGTAAATGAAACAGCCTACGTCAAGGAGGCTTATTTTCATCTTAATGAATATAAATGTCTCATTGACTACCTTACTGGTGAGCGTTTTCCACATAAGGCAGATTTTCTCAGTTGAGAATGCAACCAGACTTCATTTCGTCTAACAAGGTTGTGTGTACTTTCAGGAAATGCAACTTAATTTAAACTTGGATGGAAGGAAAAATCATCAGAAAACATGAGTTGTGTGTTACCAACGATCAACCAACCTCATACACAACAAACCAAAGTATTTTAGATAAGGTAGGTCATTTCTTTTGTTTTAGAATAGATAATAAAAACATAAATCTATCACTTTCTAAGGATTTAGAAACAAGACCTGCTATGTCACCAATGAGATACTTCCAAATAGTTGCCTGAGAGTTAATAAAATTTAAGTACAGTCTTCAAAGAGGCAGTAAATGCTAATCATTACTTTGTTTAGAATCTCAACTGTTACAATTATAAATAATCCTTCTTTTTATTATGGCTACTTAATGCATTGCCCTCTTTATGATTATTTTCATAGTTAAGGAATGCAATATTCTCTGTATTTAAAAATACAGAGAGGGACTTCCCTGGCGCTCCAGTGGTTAAGACTTCGCCTTCCAATGCAGCGGGTGTGGGTTTGATCCCTGGTCGGGGAGCTAAGGTCCCACATGCCTCGCAGCCAAAAAACCAAAACATAAAACAGAAGCAATATTGTAACAAATTCGATAAAGACTTTAAAAATGGTCCACATCAAAAAAAAAAAAATCTTAAAAAAATTTTTAGAAAATACAGAGAATACCTACTTTCTGTAGGTAGCTTCCCATCGTAAGTTTGGCCTCACAAATTAGATCAGAGAAAATAACAAAGATAAGTTTAGGATGTTTGGCATGGTAAGAAGATTGGTCACGAAGAGAAAATTTGAATCAGTTTATGCTATGGATTGGAGAAGGCAGACTGGAAACAAGAATAAATGTTGGGATTATATTAAAATGGTCTGGTCAAAATGAGTTAAGGGATACCTGGTAATTTATTGTCCTGTGTCCTAAGACCTCCCTTCAAAAACAGAAAATTTGAACAAAATGGTGGTGGGCGCATTGGGGGGAGGGGAGAAAGGGAAAAGAAGAGAAGAGAGAGGGGAGAGGGAAGTTCTAAAGAAAGAAAAAATTACCAGAGGTGACAAAGAAGGAACTACTACTAAACGAGAAAGAAGGAACTACTAAACAAGTGATAAACCCCACAATAACCCAAAGATTATCTGATCTGATAAGGACTCTTAACCGTAAGGGCTGCAGCTTTTAGGTCCAAAACAGTAAAGGAAGTCTGGAACTGAGACCCATGCAAAAAGCCAGTATGCTGGAATGAATGTAGCCTCCTTGAACAAAGGATGAGAAAAAAATACCCACTGACCCACAAAAGAGCAGGCTGTTTCTATGCATGGCTCCATATAGAAAAAATTCTCCTGTGAAAAGGAAAACTAAAGCTTTTGTATGGGTGTAGGTCTAAAATGACAGTATTGTTGCAGGAGAACAGGGTGTTGTGCGAGCATGGTCTTGTCCTAAGTCTTGGGCAAGTTCCTGGGACAGCTGCCAAGTGAAGGTCCCTGGCTTCACTCAGGAAAGGATTCAAGAGCAGCCACAGTAAAGTGGAAGCAGGTTTATTTAGAGAGATACACACTCCATAGGCAGACTGCAGACCATCTCAGAAGGCGAGAGGCCCCAGGGTGCAGGGTGGTTAGTTTTTATGTGCTGGGTAATTTCATAAGCTAACAAGTGGGAGGAATACTCAATCTTGGATAAAGGGTGGGGACGTCCAGGAATTGGGCCGCTGCCCACTTTTTGGCCTTTTATGGTCTGCCTGTCATGCGTCTGTGGGTGTGTCACTTAGCATGCTAATGTATTACAATGAGTGTATAATGAGGCTTAAGGTCAAATGGAAGTCGTATCTTTCATCATCGTGGGCCTAGTAGGTTCTGACCAGTTTTTGTCATATCCTCAATGGCTCTGTCATTTTTTTAAAGGTTGTGCTCTGCCCCCTTCCCTCCTGTCTCAGTACTGCATGACGTCAAAACTCACAAAGAATAAGCATAAAAAGTTATCTAGGAGAGGTCATTCTGAGCTACTTAGTAGAAAAAAAAAAAACACGCACAGTGTCTCTAAGAGGACACTTCCACCAACCAGAGCAATAGTGATTGCCAGGAGAAAAGGGGAAATCCTTTGAGGTTCTATTTCTGTAAAAATTTTGAACCACAAAAGAGGTACTATACCATGAAGTGGATTCAACAGACACAGTAACAAGATGAACTCTCTAAGGATTTGAGCTAATAGAACAATATAAATGATACTGTATAATGTATAATTGTTAAGGTGCTACAAGAAGGAAGTTAAATGATAATGCAAAATGCTTTGAACAAAAAAGAGGCAGATTAAGAAGAGAAACAAGGACCAAATAAATTGTTTAGAAATGAAAATGTACAAATGAACACACTCTTTAGACAGGCCAAAAGGCTGATTAGGAACACAGGAAAAGAACGTTGTTGAACTTAAATATATATCTGAGGAAGCTATCTAGAAGCTGCAAAAAGAGATAAAGAGATGAGAAATACAAAACAGAAGAGATCTAGGGAATAGAATGGAAGGCCAGTGTATTTTTAATAGGAGACTGAGGATGGAGAATAGGGAATAAAGACAAAGCAACACTTGGAGAGGTAATAGTTGAAAAATTTCCAGAAATAGTAAAAAACAAAATATTGAAGCCACAAAATTACAGTATATTCAAGAGGAGTAACAAAATCTGTTTTTAAAAATATAAATTCAAGGTGAATTAAAAATAAATCTTTCTTAAAAAGTATATAAATATCTTTATGCTATCAAGATAAAGAACAATGATGTTAACACATAACAACAACAAAAATAAAACAAAAAGGGTAACTTTATTATGAATATATGACTATACTGTATTATAGTATGACTATGTTAATATTAAAACTTTACTGTGACAAATGACAGTATAAACAGGGTAAGACCACAGACTGAGAGAATATATTATAATACAGATATATTAAAAAAATATAATTCAGCATGAACGAGCCAGCGATTCAGTAGAAAATGTTTCAAAGAATATGATTAGGTAATTCACAGAAGACTAAAATAAGAATGGTTGATCATTATACGAAAAGATTTTTAAAAGATAGCAAGCATTTGGGAAATCTCCTGTTACATTTTTGTAAGTACTTTTGAAAGGAAGTATGTAATATCTATAGAAACTAAAACTTACATAACTTATGACCTAAGAATTCTAATTCAATTGCCATACTTTTTGCAATAGTTACAGCAGAGGATAAATAAATGATGTCATATTATTACAAATGGATTACTATATAGTTACCTCCACATATTCTCCACTGTTTAAGATGTGGATTTCAGCACTTGTTACATCTACCCAACTCTTCTAAGGGAAACTGCACTGCTGGAAACACCCACTGAAGAAGGAGAGCCCAGGGCATCCCTTGAAGAGGTGATCACTGATTTTAGGAGAGAGAAAACCACAGGTCAGCGAAGCTGGTCCTGTCTGACACAGAAAACTATCCCTAAGAGGGAAAGTGGCGATATGCTGTTAGTCATATATTCGTTCTCCGGAATTTGAACAGAAAAATGTTAGGATAGCTCCATAGTAGCAGAACTAGAAACAAGAATATATAGGTAATAAGAATCAGATCAAGAGAAGAGGATGATCCTATGAACAAAACTAGAATAAGGAAACAGTTAGCTTCCTTTCACTTAAAAAAAAAAAAAAAGTTAATTGTACCCTCTCCCACTGTATTGGAAACAGATGTTTTTGAACTCTAACTTAAAAAAAAAAAGTGTAGATAAAATAAAACCATAATGAATATAGTTGTAAGGCTAAATTCTTGTTGCTCTTTTCCTTTTGAACTATTTCTTTAAGTAGGTATGTAATTTTATTTTTAATTGGAAACTTTCTCAAGTTTCAGAAATTACTTAGAAATCTTATTTACCTAAAAATAAGACAAATGAAAACCTTTTCCACATTTACCAGTATAATTCTCTTGTGTGTTGTTCCTAATGTTTCAAGGATGCATTGATTTTAAAAACTGAGTTACAATAACTTAATTTTTTCCCTTAATTTTTGCCTCAAGATTGCTTCTCCCATTTCCTGATAGAACAAAGAATGGAAATTTGATTCTTCATACATACGACTTCTGAGTGAGAATTGTTTTTGGGGAGGGTTATAAAAAATAATGAAATACAAGAAATACAAACTGGTATTAAAAATAATAAGATAAACTCATTCCTTAATTACACATAAGATTACATATTTTGTGCCCCCAAAGAAAATGAGATCCTAACATTAATCAAGTTTTTCTTTGGAATAACAGCTTTAAAAAAACAAGAATACCCGAAGACACGTTACAGAAGTTAACTCAGCTAATAGTTGATGAGGTAGTTTTATTTCTGAATTAATTATGCTAATACTTCTCTAGTCAATGGTGGCTGGTGTAGCATGAACAGTGGTGATAGGTGGGGATATTGGTCTGATAATTCTGAGCAGATTCCATTCCCACGGATGGGAAAAATAGAAAGCAAAAGAGGCAGGAAGCAGCCGTGAATGCAATAGTTAAAACTCAGCTTGCCCTGAGGAGGAGGGGGGAAGGGCGGAGGGAAAGAAAAAAGCAAGAGCAGACAGACAGGTCATGTAAACCATGAGCCAGGAAGTGAATTCTTTAAAATGATGCTTGCCAGAAGCTAAATTCTTGTAAATGTGGGTCTTTTTTTTATTTCCCTAATGCTGTTACTATTGGAATGAGGAATACTTGGGGACCGGATGCGAGAGAGGTCAGAAGTCACTAAATTGTAGTTTTATGAAGAATATAATCGCTCTTGCTTCAGTTTTAACATTAAACGCTATAGGCCAATAAAAAACAATTCGCTTCTCATGAACCACCGTGTCCAACATTTCTGGAAGATGTATATTATATGAGAAACAAATTTTATCCTAAAGCATTGGTTTATATTTTAAAAATCTGTCTGGTTTAGAGTTGCTGGGAGGAGGTGGGGAGGAAGTTGTTAGTCAGGAATGGCTGCTGCTTGGGTTGAATGGGGAGGAACCTAAGTGACTTAATCATTTCAGTTATCTAAAGAAGTTGGTCTGTTTCATATCCCAATGTCTAGTAGAAAAATAATTTGCGGCTAGTAGGCATAAAAAAAAAATCTCTCAATCATTAAAACCTCCAACATTGCTAATCCAGAGTTCAGCTTAGCTTCAGTGCCTTAAAGATAAAACTGAAAAGTACATATTCATACCGTAGTACGTGTACTGAAACATATACTATCACTTCCTTTTCAGTGATGAAAATCACGTGTCAGGCATATAGCTGTGATCATCTTAGGGTTAAGGTCAATTGATGAAATAGGTGTTTGATTTCTAACAGTATTTTTTGCGAGTGCCATAAACCAGTGAATCACTAGCAGGTAAACCAAGGCAGAACCACCCTTAACGAGTAGCTTAGTGCAGTGATATTAGACATATTCAAAACTGAAAAGTCTTTTCGAAAAAAAAGGGGAGGGAGGCTGAGAAATGCCCCTTTTGTATTAGCCTCACTTAAGTCTCACTATATGAACTTTAGTTAAGAGTGAAAATGCTTGCAAAAGTTGCACAAACCCTTAATGTGACTTTTATCATGTAAAAAGAAAATGTATCATTTTACATTTCCTTAGTGTGGCTGATTTTACCCATTAGATAAAATATGTTGAAGTTTCAGGCACTTGACATATAACTATGTCAAATGTATAATGGAGAAATGCCTATCCGTGTGTTCAAGAAGAAAAGTACCTACCCAAGGGATTATTAACATTCTTCTAAAAGAAAATGTTTGTTCCTTCCTTTAAATTTAAGCTTTTTAAAAAGTCTGCTCTAAAAATACATAATCAGAGGGAATAAATGCTAGATAACTAAAATTATTCAAACACCCAGAGGACATTTTCCTCTTCGCATGGTTAGCAATAGAGTCTAGATTTTCATATTCAGTGTTAGTATCTTTAAGGCTAGAGGTTTCTTTTCCAAACACTAAATTGCTCAAGAATTTTAAGAACAATTTTGAGTAATCCGAGATTCAAAGAGCTATGGTTAATAAATTGCATCCCCCCTGGGCTTTGAATCAGAATACTCAGAGAGCTTCTAGAAAGGAGAATATACAAATAAAGATAAGATACAGTAAAAAAGTTTTTTTCCAAAACATAACTTTATTCATTCTCTTTGAAATACTGACCATTAATTTATCATTTTAAAATACATTCATTAAAAGAACTATATAATGTCTCCAATTTCCTCAATTATGTAGTTATACAGAGATATATATATATTTTTAAATTAATTAATTAATTAATTTATTTTTGGCCACGTTGGGTCTTCGTTGCTGCATACGGGCTTTCTCTAGTTGTGGTGAGTGGGGCTGCTCTTCGCTGTGGCGCTCAGGCTTCTCATTGCGGTGGCTTCTCTTGTTGCGGAGCACGAGCTTTAGGCACGTGGGCTTCAGTAGTTGTGGCACACAGGCTCAGTAGTTGTGGCTCGTGGACTCTAGAGCACAGGCTCAGTAGTTGTGGCACACGGGCTTAGTCGCTCTGCGGCATGTGGAATCCTCCCGGACCAGGGCTTGAACCCGTGCCCCCTGCATTGGCAGGCGGATTCTTAACCACTGCCCCACCAGGGAAGCTCATATACAGAGATAATTTTTACTGTACGCTATTTAATAACGGCGCTTTCTTTCAATAAGACGTTGTATGGGAGGAAAAATATCTTTTTCCTCCTATCTTTCTAGGTTCTTAGCTAGATCTCTGTAACAAAAGACAAATTAACAATAGAAACGCACACAGACTTATTTAATTTAAATTTTGCCTAACACAGGGGCCCTCATAAGGAAATAGAGCTCTGAAGAAATAGTTAAACCTGAACAGTTTTATGCTAGGTTTGATGGAGAGTGGAAGGTTGTGGGAAAATGTGATGGGACAAGGGCTATGAGCTAGGTGTAGTAAACTGGGGGAAACCTAGAAAGTCTGTTGGTTTAGATTCCTTTCAGTGTCCTTGTCTTCAGAGTTAAGGATGCTCCTTTCCTCTGGGTATAGGGAGGGCACCCCTCACATGAGGATCTAATGACCTGCCTCATGGGAGGAGGTCAGAGAGCCTTTCCAGCACTTGCTGCCTCTCACTTCCCTTCAGGTTAAAATATTATTCATGCCAAGGTGCCAGATTTGGGGGTAGTATGTCCTGAACCCCATCAATATTCCAGTGGAGACTCCCAGAGTGTGAATTCCTGAAAATAAAAGTTAATTAGACAAGTAGTGACATTGACCTCATTAAGATATCTGGGTATTGGTCAGAGAAAGTGATACCTCAGTGATTTCATCAGAATGCAAACTAGAGACAGCGTTACCTTAATTGGATTCAAGAACAGTGAAGGACAAATTTCCGTGGGTGTCCTCATATGAGAAACCTGGAGGGTGAAAGAAGGATTAGTCTCAGGCACTCTACCAAATAGTCTAAAAGTTGTTTACACTTGAAACAGGAATTATGTTATTAGTATATGTTAGTGAGCATAACGTAATACCCATGTGGAAGTAAGTGTTTCTCCAATATTCTCTGGGGTGTCTGTCTGACCTGAATATCTCTACAGTTGGTATCAAAATAGTCTGTCACTGGTTAAAGCAGACTGAGAAATAGCTGTCCTGACTCCTGGCTCATTTTCCAAATCACCTTTGTGCACCAGGGAATGAAGCTTGCTTTTAACTCAGGGGCTGTGCAGCTAACATATTCCTCATGGAAAACATGCGTAGGAGGTCATATTTCCTCATCACAACTGGTGTCAGTCCTCTTAGAAAAACAGAAGGAATACGATTATTCACCTCAGTTAATTTGTGAGTCTCCCCAATAAGGCTTGAGTTTCAAATTATATTTTTGTGAAGAATGAATTAATCAACACCTTGAAAGTTTGAGCTGTGTGTATGTGTTGTGTGTGTGTGTGTATGTGTGAGATAGAGAGACCGATTCATGATGTAGTATGGGAATCCTTGTCTTTCAACAAATAGCACAAATGAGCTCATTTTTGGTTTTAGATAAATTTTAAAATAAAATAACACAGTTTGAAAAAAAGGCTGAACCGGACCCATTATTGGGCAAGTTGTGAAAAAAAACCTTATTGATTGAAAAGTTTACACTTAAACTGTTCTATACCTCAACTAAGCAAAGTACTGCTCAGAAAGTGAGAAATTCCAGAGCAAATTATTGAAGATATCCTAATATGTTGATTTTCATTTCCTTTCTAACCATCTTTTTCTTCTCTTTTTCTTTCTGTAGTTTCACTTACTGAGTGACTATTATATTACAAATACCATGCTAAGCTTTGTTTGATAAAGAATGCTAAAATGGAGACCTTGGTCTAAAGGAATTTGTACCCTAATTGGGAAAATAAATAAACACATATGAAGAAAAGAACTTAATAATTACTGAGTACCTGTTGTAGTTCAATCCCATATTCACACAAGCTCTGTAACTTGTGCTTCATAAAAATCCTTTGAGGTAGATGCTATTAAGTTACCTGTGTTGAACATAAGGGAAATTAATTTCAAAGAGGCCCAAAGTCCTGCTGCTAATGAATGCCAGACCTACGATTTGAACCAGAGAGGATTCTCTGTCCAAGCCATGGTTCTTTGTTGTGTACCAAGCCCCGCTCCTCTGCTACTTTTTTCTCCATATAACTTCTTTGCTCCATTCCTCACTTGCCACTCATTCATTCCTTAATGAAGGATGTACTCAAGAACTGCAGAAGGGCTCATTGCGATGACTCCAGTAACAGCTGAGAAACAAGAGGTAGATTTTTCACACAAACACAAAACAGACAGAGATAGAGTTCCTACGGGTCAAGATGAGGTTGGGAGGGCATTTCCCTCAAATAAATTGTATAGTAACATCACATCCTCACTAGAAAAGCCTTTCTTTTCTAGTAAGGAAAAGTTCTCCTCACAGAGAGGAGATTTTTGCCTGCAAGCCAGGAAAAGGGCTCTCACGGAGAACTGAACGTGCAGGCACCTCAATCTTGGACTTCCTAGCCTCCAGAACTGTGAGAAATAGGTGTCTGTTATCTAAGCCACCCAGTCTGTGGTGTCCTGAGCTGACAAAAGCACAACATGAGCACCCATTTTATAACCACACCCTCCCTCAACATGTCATGGACTGAAGCTCCCCAAAGTTTCTGAGTTCAACAACAAGTTCGTGCTGGTTCCCTTGAAGTAAGTTATCCTCGTTTTTGAAAAATTAAAGAAATCAAGTTGTGGATATTAGGCAAGCCTCAGGAAATTCTCTTTGTATGCTATCGAGTGGGGATTAGGTATATTTTGAGACTCATTTGAGAAGAAACAGATAGTGATGATCAAGGTACCAGGTGTCTCCATTACTAATCAGGGTTTCTCTCTTTTCTTATTGCTCTAGTGAAAACCATAAAGAGCAGGTTATGTAAAATTAAATTGAAATATCATGAACTTCTAAATTTTAAAAGGAGAAATATGATTGAAAGTGATTTCCATACCTCTAACTTTTATATATCATTCAATACTTCATTATATTGACACTGATAATACGTGCACTTGCTGTGAGTACTTTACACGTGCCAGAATGTGTCTTAGAGGCATTTATTATCATCACCACCACAGTGGTTTGAGATAGCTATCATTCAGATATAACAGATGAGGCAACAGGCTCAGGATGTTTAAGTATCTTGACTAAGCTACTGGGGCAACTACACATATGAGCTGGGATATTAACCAGTGCTGACGACTCCAGGTCCCAGGCTCTTCCGTGTAAAAATAACTTCTGAGGTTTTGGTTTGGTTATATGAATTCAATGACCTTCTTTCCATGTTTTGAGTACTTTTTCACCAGAGAACCTATCTTCAATATGAGCTGGGATATTAACCAGTGCTGATGACTCCAGGTCCCAGGCTCTTCCATGTAAAAATAACTTCTGAGGTTTTGGTTTGGTTATATGAATTCAATGACCTTCTTTCCATGTTTTGAGTACTTTTTCACCAGAGAACCTATCTTCAGCAAGTTCTTGCGTTACACAGTGGCAGCAGTAGAAGAAAAGTGAGCACAAAAAACAGGCTACTTAGAACCTTTATCTACTTCTAAACGGAAGAGTATTTTCTCCTCACCATTTACTAAATGTACAGAACATACCAAGTGTTTCGGTTATTATGGCAATGCATATTTTTGTTTGTTTGTTTGTTTTTAAATGCATATGTTTTCCCCTAAGTTTTTCATTTAATTTACCTGTTTTGAGGGATAATATCTAGGCTAATTTAGGATGCTGCTTTTATTTTTCTATCAGTTACTTTTCTCTTTATAGACTATTAAGTTTAATTTCTCTTTTATTGGCAGTTTTCCTTGTATCTTAAAGTCAGTTCAGTTTGGGGAACTGAAGAGTAGGTCCTGGCATCTAACATACATCAATTCTTCATTTTGTGGAAATGGCTGAGAAAAAAAAAATAAGCGATTATAAAATATATTTTGGTGAATCATATAAGGTAGAAAAAATAAAACCACTGTTTCTCTCTAGGTCTATTTCTGATAGTAACTAGACATGGTAACTATGATTTAGGCTTCACAAGAAGCCATACCTGATATATCTTCAGCGACTCCAGTGCCTCATGTTGCTACGCTCACAGGAAGAAATTTTCTTTCGGAAGTTAGAAAGTGAAACGTTCTGTGGGAAAAAATATAACAAGGAATGAGGATGATGTGTGCTGGGAGGAGGGTTAAAATGTTAAATGGAGAGTTAGGGAAGCCCCCACCAAGAAGGTGACAGGTAAGCAGAAACTTGGATGAAGTGAGGAAATCTGGGGAAAGAGCCTTCTAGAAAGACAGAACAGCTGGTACAAAGGCAGGAGTGTAATTAGTGCGTTTGCAAGTAGGAAGGAAGCCAGTATGACTGAGACAAGATTAAAGAGGTAATGGGTACGCAGATTGTTCACAGGTTTTTGTACATAGAAGGAAAAGATACAACATAAAAAAGTATACAAGGTTTACCCTGGCTGCTCTGTTGAGAACATAGTGTAAGGACAAGAATGAAACCAGAAAAACAAATAGGGAGATCATCACAAAAATGCAGTAAAGAAACCCTGATGGCTTGGACCAAAATGGTAGCCATGGAACTGGTGAAAAGTGGTTGGATTCTTAATGTATTTTGAAGATAAAATCAACAAGGATTGCCACTGTACTAGATGTGTGGTGTGAGAGAAAGAGCCCAGTCGATGATGATTTCAAGAATTTTGGCCTAAGGGTCTAGCATGATAGAATGGTCGGTAATTAAGATTGGGAAACCCATGGGAGAAGCACGTTTAGTGGGTGCAGATCAGAAATTTAGTTTTGGACACATTAAGTTTGAGATGCCTATCAGATGAACCCAAGACTGCTGAGATGCAGCTAGAAATACGCAGGTGGAGTTTAGGAGACGTGAATGTGGGTGCTGCCATCATATGGATGGTGTTTAAAGGCACGAGATTAGATAAGATCCCCAAGGGAGTAAGTGGAGAGAGAGAGAGAGAGAGAGAGAGAGAGAGAGAGAGAGAGAGATGAAAAGAAACCCCAAATTTGAGCAGCTCGCTCACTCCAACTTTAAGAGATAGAGAGATTAGGAAACATCAGCAACATGTACTGAGAGGTAAACGTCAAAGTGCAGCAGTAAAACTAGCAGAATGTGCTGGACTGGACCTCAAGCTAAAGACAGAACTTCAAGCAGCCTTTACTCTTTCTAATAGGTGGCATAATTATATCTGAGATAAACTCTTGAAAACTTATATCACCCTGAAATTTGTGGATATTTAAGTACTCCTTGACGTGTGAAGTAGTAATATTTTCATACACCATCATTTTATCAAACGTTATGAGGTCAGAGTCAAATTCAAATTTGCTGTACTACTTATTGAAGAAAATGATCAAAATTATCAAGCTATTCTTAGGGCAGAGAGCTATACTTCTGCCTCGTTGGATTATGAAACATGATAGATACGGCAGTACCTTGTATTATACAGAACATAAATGGCGGGAAAATCAAATGTTTCACCCAAATCAGCATAAAATATTTTTTTCGAGGTGCCAAAATACATTAGCATTATGTATTCTGGCCACCTTGACATTAAAAATCGAAAAGTCTTGACACACAAGCCTATAATTTGGGAGTGTTCATGTGCCTTTAATAAAGTATGAATTTTTGTCCCAACAGGTTGGCCGTAGACTCCTGAAACAGTAGGCTCCCTAGATGTCCTCAAAATAGAAGATGATGTTCAGAGAATTATTTGGGAGGACCTCTACTGACTAAGGGGAAGAAAACACACGTACATTACAATTTTCTTATGAAGAGATCGACTTTACACAATATTAAAAATTATCACAGCACAGGTATGTGAGCGCATGCATAAAAACACAGCATATTTGTTTTGTTAATGATATCATTATGATAAAAATAAGTCCTGGCCATGAGGAGTAACAGAAATAATTTTAAGACTGATAACAAAAGATACACAACCATAGTGGACATTTTCTGTTTTTAACACCATATTTGGAGAATAATCAGAGCCCACATCTCACAGGAAATAGCCCGGTTGCTTATCTGTGAGAAGTTTCATATTCCAAGAACATCTGCTCCGCCCCCCCTTTCCCCTCTCTCTTGCGAGCCCCACCTTGCCTACTTGTCCCTTCAACACTGGACATAAATCAGTTTCATCTGCTAGCACTTGATGCTCTTTCTTCCATTCCTCTTTCTGTCTTTGTACTTGGGTCTCCACTGCACCATATGGCAGCTGAGAGCAGGGAGAGTGACGACCTGGCTCCAAACAAAAGGGGCTGTGGTGTCAGAGCGGGCCATGAATGCATGGGACACAGTCATGTATAGCAGGGCCTCCAGCCCTGTCGGGTAGGACCAAAGGGATGCTGACAGTGCTGACTCCATGTAGACAGAGAAAGAGGGAGCTCCCTGGGCCTCAAATTTAAATTCTTTCTTTCAGTGTGTCCTTTTCCCCTCCTTTCCGTCCCTCTGTTTTCTTTTTTTAATTCTGTGCCCAAAACATATTTGTTTATTAATGACAAAGTCAGAATGTGGGGCAGTACAAGAAATTAGAGAATTAAAGCAAGTCATCTTATTTACACACTTTGAAATATCTCTAGAGAGTATATCAAGCAACACATGTGTTTAAACATGGAAGGGGAAAACAGATACATTTCAAGAAAACCACATCCTTTTTTTCCTTTCTCGTGAAGAATCATTCTACACGCTGACATGAATTAAGTAACTCATGAAAGAACAGTATCTGGATAATACACGAGGATACAGGCATTAAGGAGAGAATTCTGATTATAACAACTTAACTGCAGTTTCTAAGATTATGCCTTTTATTATTTATTATGGTTTAGTATGTCATTCAAGAAAAAAAGGCGCCTTCTCAGTGTTTCCCTTCTTCCCTCTTTCTTGTTCTCCTTGAACTTGCATCTTCTCCTGTGCCTGGAATCGCATGATTTGTTTCAGTGGAGAATTTCTGCAGAGCAGACACAACATTTTTATTGGTGAAGTTAACACCATGCTAGAAGAATAGTGCATTCAAGCTGTAAATCCGTCAGCTTTCAGGAGACTCATTTATTCTGTTCCATATAAAAAAAAAAACGTCTACTACAGGGGAAGAGTTGAATATGCCCATATACATTTATGAAGGAACATTTTATGCTTTATTGCTGTAGACTATTGCTGGCCTTCGAGGCTGGTGTTGATTTTATTTGATGAACATAAGAGTATAATAAAAGGTAGAACAGGCATCTCTCACCTCTCTCAACCACTGTCCACCCACCCTACAAGGCATCCTGGATCACAGTATGCCAGGCCCCTCGGGTTATTTAAAGGAGCCTCGGCAAGCTTCCAAATTCTGGTGTCTGACCTTTTCCAAGCAGGCAACAATAACAGTTCCTCGTGAAGTAAATCAGTGGACATGTGTAGAGTACCTCAACACTGCCACGTACTATCCCACCAAAATCTTTAAGAATAGAGTGAAGCTTACATGGCTCATCCCAACGCATTGTTCATAATACACCCTCCTAACAGGGCTTCTTTTCATAAATAGTTTTACTATGGACATACCTTCCTTCTCTCTTTAGCTATAAAGTCATTTAATGCCCGTCAATTATAAATGCAAGTTTTAAAAACTCGTATATAGTGATTTTCTTTGTTCAGTGTAGTCTGAGATGGATGGTTATCTTCCAGTAGATTCAAAAGCAAAATTATAGGGGCTTTTCATTTATGTTCTTCATAAATTCTCTTTCACAATTACCATAAATGTTTGGTCTCACGTGAAACATTCATTAAAATAAACATTCGTTAAAATAAACAGAGCCAAGAGCTGAGGGTGCCTGTGTTTAGCTCAAATCAGGTTCTGTATGTTTCTGCAGGCAGTAAGAGTTATGTGGTACATCATCTGCCAGAAAGATTTGTATGGAGAGGACCCTCTGTGATACAAACAGAAAGCAAGCAACAAAGCAACTATTTACCCTGTTCTATTCACTGCAGCCACATCTGGTTACATGGCCTCTGCTCCACCCTGAAAGGTTTTGTCCTCCCACCTCCATTTCATTTTACACAGCTCTCAGGGGCTGATGGTTTGGAAGATTTTTCTTTTTCTTTCCCCATTAAGAGCAAGGGATTCAGATCTGCTTTGTGAAACAGAAATCTGAAAAACAGGTTTACAGATAGCAGTTGTTCCTTTTTCTAGTCTATCCAGTTGGAGTTCTAGTGAAGGATAACTATAAACTCCAACTCATTAATTTTTTTTTTTTTTTTTTGCGGTACGCGGGCCTCTCTCTATTGTGGCCTCTCCCATTGTGGAGCACAGGCTCCGGACGCGCAGGCTCAGCGGCCATGGCTCACGGGCCCAGCCGCTGCGCGGCATGTGGGATCTTCCCGGACCGGGGCACGAACCCGTGTCCCCTGCATCGGCAGGCGGACTCTCAACCACTGCGCCACCAGGGAAGCCCCTCATTAAATTTTAAAGTAACTGTAACACACAAGATATGTTTCTTTAGGAAGCTAGGAGACTGTACTGTTTTCTCAGCTCTGCTTATTACTAAATGTGTTTGCTTTCTTCCGTTTGACACAATCGTATTTTTAAAAAGTATGCTCTTTCCGAGTGAAACTGTAAGAAATGAACACATTATCTAGAAATCAAATATTACAGAATTCTCACTATATGAATACTTTATAATAACATTATATTTTTATGACACTTTACATGTTACAAAGTGATTTTACCCACATTAGTTTATCAGATCCTCAAAAAAATCCCTGAGGAAGGTAGGGCAAATATTATCACCATTTATATCATATATCATCAAAAGAAAAATGAAGCTCACAAAAATTCAACCAGGTCAATTTTAAAGATCTAATTGGCTTTATTGAAAAATTCATGAATTGGGCGCTATCCCACCTAGGAAGTAGAGAGGAGCTTCAAGGAGCTATACAAAATGGAAGGCTTTGATAGGCAGAAAGGGGAAAAGAGTGGATTCTTCCAGGCTTAGGTAAAGTACCTATGGGGAATGGAAGGGAGCTACGTGGCAGATTATCTCATTGGTGCTGACCGGAAAATTCCAGACTGGCCAATTAAGATTACATTCCTGGGGGAGATTGTAACTGCAATTAAGTTAGGTATTAAGTCTTGTTTTACTGATGTGGAGCTTGGCACAAGTGACGCCATTTCGGGCCCGGTGTTTTTGTTTTTTTTTTTTTCCAATTCCCCACTTTTATAATCAGACTGTCAGGTTAACTGAGTGATTTGATCAAAGTTTAAGGCATCAGTGCCACTCTTAGCTACCACTCTAATTCTCAAAGCTTTGTTGATCCCTTGTGTGGAATCCACAAGTCATGATGTTTTTGCTTAATTCCTACGATATTCACAGGTTCTCTTCATTCCTCTTCTGACGTTCCAGTCTTAGGGAGATCATTTGCTTAATGGTTAGCGGCTGCAAACACATTAAAGCTTTTGAGAGAATACCGTGCATCAGGGATATTATTCTGATTATAATGAGCAGAATAATTCCCAGTGTTTGGGGGGCACTTCAGAGCCATTGTCCCCAAGACCCAAACCAATCAAAATCAACTAAGTCAAGGAAAGTCATAGGTTGATCTACCATCTGACTACATCATCTTCAATTTGCTTAGGGGAGAAAGCTTGAAAAATATTTCTGTTGGGCTCTAACTATCAGCTTTCAATCTCTGAGCAACACTTGACCATAGAGCTACCTAGTAAAAAATCCTTTTAACTATCTTGTCAATATTTTAGCTGGACAACCAGTAAATATTTCTGGCAATATTGAACGATTCCTTGGACTTAAGAGATGTACCCAAAGCGGGTGCAAAAGATATTTTGTTTTCCTGTCTCCACTGGCTACTACCAACAGAGATCTGGGAGAGCTGACTTTGGTAGGAATTTTGCTTTTAATTTTAGTTTCCCCCTGGATGTTAAGTGGAATAACGTAGCAGTTTTCCAGAAAAAAAATCCCTCAAGAGTGTCATCAGCTTTGGGAGAGGGTCATATGGGGGTCCTCCTTTGAAAGAAGCTATGGGGGTATCTGTAAGGCCATTAACTTGGTATTTTGCTTATGGTCATGTAGTCTTTTTAGAGTGAAAAAAAACGATTTGGAAAGAGGATTACTAGAATGAGTGCACAAGTAAAGGAAGGAAGGGAACAATTGGAGCTATGTTCGTCATATAGTCTTTTGCTTTAGGTGCGTCTTATATCTTTAATTTTCTCATTAGCCTTTTTTTTTTTTTTTTTTTTTTAACTTGGGCCTTTAGCCTCTCACTGTCGTGGCCTCTCCCGTTGCGGAGCACAAGCTCTGGACGCGCAGGCTCAGCGGCCATGGCTCACGGGCCCAGCCGCCCCGTGGCATGCGGGATCCTCCCGGACCGGGGCACGAACCCGGGTCCCCTGCATCGGCAGGCGGACTCTCAACCACTGCGCCACCAGGGAAGCCCTCATTAGCCTTTTACAACGAATCTTTCAATGAAGCTATTTTGGAATTTTGAAGTCTTTTGGAGGCTACCGTGTACGAATTAAAATAGGTATCCCATTCTGTTTGTTTGATTTGGAAGCCCTTGTTTCTAAGTGCACTTCTAAACTAATCTTATCTGATTCAAATGTCCCTTCTAATGGCCATTGTGATTCTCCTGAGGGCTGGCGGCAGTTTGGTAGGACCCCAGCTGCAAATGGAGTTCAACCCACATTTCTGTCTGGCCATATTTTGAGGCTCCCAACCTGACAGTTACCAGGTTAAGCTCTCAGGACATAGTAAGATTTTGCCATTTTTGTAAATATCTACCGCTTCTGCAATTATAGTTCTTAGACATAAACACTTGACTCTAGAAATTGAAGATCTCAGTTCTTTTCTCTAAGCTTTATCTACACAAAGCAAGACAAACAAAATAACCAATATTAGGGACTGCCATTAGCTTTAGTTGTTTCCAAATTGTTAAACAATTGATTTCAAACGTACAAACAAAACTTTGAAATGTTTGAAAACTAAATAGTGAAAAACACTAATGGTAACAGAAGAGTAACTGGCAGAAGGAATTCTCCTAGTATGCCACTCACCACCTGTTGCTTTATGTGAAACAGAGAAAATGAGAAAAGAAAAGAAAAAAAAGATGAAGAAGCCCTTCACTGTCAAATAACACTAGTGCCCAAGATAGAAAGCCTGTATAGAGATGCTCTACAACCATGTTTCTCATCCCATAGTTTAGTTAATAAATATTTACTGGATGAATTCATAGTTATGGCCCAGAAAACTTTAAAATGGTAGAGATAGGTCATTCCTGGGTAAATTTAGAAATACTAGCCAGGAAATTTTAGCAGAAAAGAGGATTTTAAAGATATCATCCAATGAGAAGCAGCAAAGTGACACATTTCTTTAATTCTCATTATTTATTAAAAGTTCCATGTAAATAACTTATGGTAAATGGATATTCAAGCAATAGCACATTCTAGTCCATAAAATACTTGTAAAATTAAAAATGAGATCAGTCTTCAGCAGCCATAAAACTCAGTTTTAGCAAAGAATATAAGATGTTTCCACCAATCCTGCTCAGAGTTGGTTTGAGTATGTGAAGAAAGATTCAAAACTAAACTGTGAACTAAAATCGCAGTTTTTTCCTTTCATTCAGAAAACAGTTATTTGAGAAAACATCAAACATAACTTAAAAAAAAAGATAAAAGGCACAAAAGTGAGTGACATTGATGGGGAATTGCATATGGTTGCCAAACTGGAATTCAAAACCATGTCTACATTTTTAGGAGTTAAAAGAAAAAAAAAAACAATGAAGATAATTGGTATTTCCTGAGCTTAAGGAAATAGCTCAACAGGACATATGGTTTCATTTTGGGGTCTCTAGTTTCTTATGAAAATGTTACTATTTCTGTAGGCATCTTCATTTAAGGGAATGGGAGAAATAACGAATTAAACCAGAGATAGTTCAGCTGATTTTGATTTTATCTTATGGTTTTCACCTTTTTAGCATAGTAAATAATTGGATTCTTTGGGGAAAAGAAAGTTCTATTAAGTAGGGGAAAAATAAAGCATTTAAAAATCATATTGTCTCAAATACATCCCAAATGGTATGTGTTAAAAAGATTATAAATCTCCTTTACTGTATTTCATTGTTGCTAAGAAGTTTTATCCATTTTCAGTTTTACTTTTTTTGAGCTGTAATGTGCTGTTTCTTGAATATCAATTTACCAAGTTATTTACGTTACGATTCCAATAAATAATGAAAATAATTGCCCAAAAGTTATGGCATCATATAATCAAGACAGTATTTGTTCTATGATACGTTCAAAACAACTAAGCACGGCTCCCCTTGTGGCACAGTGGTTGAGAATCCGCCTGCCAATGCAGGGGACATGGGTTCGATCCCTGGTCCGGGAAGATCCCACATGTCACGGAGCAACTAAGCCTGTGCGCCACAACTACTGAGCCTGTGCTCTAGAGCCCGTGAGCCACAACTACTGAGCCTGCGTGCCACAACTACTGAAGCCCATGCGCCTAAAGCCTGTGCTCCACAACCGGAGAAGCCACCGCAATGAGAAGCCCACGCACTGCAATGAACAGTAGCCCCCGCTCGCTGCAACTAGAGAAAGCCCGCACACAGCAATGAAGACCCAACACAGCCCAAAATAAATAATAAATAAAATAAATAAATTTATAAAAAGAAAACAACTAAGCAAAGTAAGACTTTGCTTATCAAGGGAAGTGGTGTTTTTTAAAAAATATTTTTATTGTTAAAAAATGCCACCATCATCTGGCCCTTCAGCAAGTCCTAATCCGTTTGTTGGTGGAGAATCTTCCCTCAATGTCGATAGCTGCTGACTGATCAGGGTGGTGATTGCTGAAGGTTGGGGTGGCTGTGGGAATTTCTTAAAGCGAGACAACAATTGAATTTACTGCATTGATTGACTCTTCCGTTCACAAAAAAATTTCTCTGTAGCATGTAATGCTGTTTGATAGCATTTTACCCACATAACTTTCAAAATTGAAGTCAGTCCTCTCAAACCTTGCTGCTGCTTTATCAGCTAAGTTTATATAATATTCTAGATCCTTTGATGTTATTTCAGCAGTCTTAACAGCATCTTCACCAGGAGTAGATTCCATCTCAGAAAACCGCTCTCTTTGCTCACCCATGAGAAGCAACTCATCATCTGTGAAATTTTTAACATGAGATTTGCAGTGATTCAGGAACATCTTCAGGCTCCACTTCCAATTCTAGTCCTCTTGCTATTTCCACCACATCTGCAGTTACTTCCTCCACTGAAGTCTTGAACCCCTCAAAGTCATCCATGAGGGTTGGGATCAACTTCTTCCAAACCCCTGCAATGTTGATATTTTGACCTCTTCCCATGAGTCACAAATGTTCTTAAAGGCATCTAGAATGATGAGTCCTCTTCTGAGGTTTTCCATTTATTTTGCCCAGATCTATCAGGGGAATTACTATCTATGACAGCTACAGCCTTATGAAATGTACTTCTTGAATAACAAGACCTGAAATTACTCCTTGATTCATGGGCTACAGAATGGATAATGTGTTAGTAAGTATGGAAACAACATTAATCTCATTGTACATCTCCATCAGAACTCTTGGGTGACCAGGTACATGTCAATGAACAGTCATGGGAAGTGGTGTTTTTGAGGGGTAATAGTTTAGTTTTCTTTTTATTAGAAAGTCTCTACCCAACCCTGATGTGACTTTAAAATCTAGAGCCACCTCATCTCAGTTCTTAAACACCTTGACATCAAAGGACATTCATTATGCTAGACTGAATATGCAAAATGTATATGGCATTATATCTTACTACTACAACGGTTCATTTGGTGTGATAGTTGTGTAAAATATACATGAACAATTCTTAAAACAGATCATATTTAATGCTAAGTAATAGAAACACATGCAAGATACAAAAGGAAATTAACTATGCTATCTCAGTACATAGCTTCAGAGGATTAACTAGATTTAAAAAGCAGATCAGAAGAGTTGTTTTGGTCCATTCAAAATCAGATGTTTCCAAGAATAATATGCTATATTGCTCCGTGTTACCACTGAATATTACATTTATATAAAATATGTATTTATTTAATATTACATTATACAATATTTATAATATATATCTTATAACATATATAATATATGTTGGCCCAGAAACTACAAAGCCAATGTCTGTTTTAATTTAAATAAATTGACCCTGCTTGTACACTCAAAGAAGACCCTACACTCCTCAGTTCTACTTCCCAACCTAAGTTATTAGGAATTACATGCTCCAAAATAAACTCTTTGCAATCATGTACCCTCGGGTTAACACAACGAACGATTTCAGAGTTTTCTTACCCTTCCTCTCTCAAAGATATTCGAGTTCCAAATTTGTTTCAGTTGGACCTTGAGGTAAAAAAAATAAAACTTTTCCATTAGTAAAATGATTTTCCCGTTATAGAAAACTGCAGAAAAAGTACTAAAAAAGAAAACTTTAATGAAATATACTTCAAGATGAGAATGGCAAAGAGAGTGGGAAGGACAAAAATCTTTATAGTGGCTCCCGTTAGCTCCCAGATTCTTTCTCTTTTTTTCCTAAGACTCAGTAAATAAGGTCAAATTCATTGAATAGACTGTTTATTCAAATGAAGCCATACTGGAACAAGCTTTCTTGAATAGTAACTGGGAAAAAGCTATGTAGTTAATTTGTCTCATGAAATTGATTTTGAATCTTTCTCTGTATTAAAGAGGAAAGACAAAAATCTACCCAAAGGTGAACTTTGACAAGATGAATGAACTTTGGACTTCCACTAGTGAAAGGGAGCTGCTCATCTTATATCTTGTAACTCAATAACAAGAAAGCATATGTGGGAAAAAAAAAAGAATAGATTTTTGCTTATTCACATGTATGAGTGGTTTTGTCTGAGTTTTTTTGGTAAAGTTTCCAAAAAACAACTCTGTGTTATTGCCAGTTCATTAACTTATTCTTATTTTCTATTTGTAAAATACTCAGTAGTTATCTAGTACTAGTAGAAAATAACAAAATTTGGAATGCTTCCTATGAAAATAATGATTTCCAGCTGACTTATAAACAAGCTTTGTGTTAATATACCTTCCCTTTTGTGGTTCTGTCTCATTAAGACATCTTCAGTTGGGCACAAAAGGTCTCCAATTAAAAAGCTCTGCTCTGAACCAACATGATTATTTGGGTCTGGTCTACACAAACAACATTTGCTGTGGCTATGTGGGTTTTTATTTACCTTTGCGGCATTTGTTCCTCTGATCCTAAGACCCTCAGAAGAAGAAAGGAATGTTCTGGGATTTTCCTGTAGAATGACATTTGCCTTCTTAGGTTGGCAGAGTCCCCATTAATTCCAGGTTTGTTTCCTCTAGGCTGTTTTTTACTAATTAGCTTGATTTTGTGTGATTTCTTCTCTACATATGGCATTCACAGATCTTTGAAAACTGAAACGCACACACATACAAATGTTTGTGAATTCAACATGCATTCAACTTGCCTATCAAGAGTATGGAAATTAAAAAAAAATAACAGAGCTATTTGGATGAACCCTAAAGCATTTACAAACAGTAATCGTCTCTCACCCGGCTTTACTGAGGATTATGCTTTCGTGTTGTAAAAGCTATAAAATTAAAAATGGATTTAGAATGATAAATCAGCAGAAGCTGCTGGAAAGGATGAAGCCACAGATGAAAAGAGGCCGTTACAAGGAAGTGGGAATGAGGCGGGATGTGGATTTATTCAAGGGGCAGAGAGTTGTAGGGGACTAACAATTATATTTAATTAACTCAATAAGCAGTTTAGTCAGGAAAGACTCCAAAATTACAGGCATTTTTTCCTAGGAAGGGCATAGGAGGCTAGGTGGAGGAGTCTTGCAAAGAAATAAAAGTTTTGTTCCAAGAGACTAGAGAATTATTAGAATGACTTCACAGAAGGCAGCTCTGGTCTAAAAACAAAGGGAGATTCTAAGAGCACAATGAGAGAATGTCCACTATCACTTGGAGAAATAGCAAATTGATCAATTTGATAGGCACATAGTTGGAAGAATATTATTCTCGTAGTAATCATCACCCTCCCTGTGAATCTTTCCCTATACTCCCATGGAAGCTTGATGCTTTCTCCTTCGTGATTCCATAGAATGCTGAAGTCTGATATAAACTTCTGTTGTGACACAACATATTGTTTAGATTTTTGGTTTTATTTTTTTTTCCAACTCTTCCAGGAGACTAGCATAGAACCTGATGCATAGTAGGGTCTCTAAAATATTTCTTTAACCAGAGAAATCAAGTTCATCTATACTGTTTTCTATAGTATATAAACCTGTTTATGAGTTTTATGCTATACATTCCTTCTCTTATAGAAGGTCCATTGGAGAATAAAAATTTAAATCCAATTAGGATCAGGAGAATGAGAAAACAAACCACAGACTGGGAAAAAAATTTGCAAAAGACACATCTGACCAAGGACTGTTATCCAAAATATACAAAGAACCCTTATAACTCAACAATAAGAAAACAAACAACCTAATTAAAAAATGGACCAAAGACTTTAACAGGCATCTCACCAAAGAAGATATACAGATGGCAAATCAGCATATGAAAAGATGCTCTATATCATAGGTCATCAGGGATATGCAAATTAAAACAACACTGAGATACCACTATACACGTATTAGAATGGCCAAAACCTGGGACACTGGCAACACCACGTGCTGGTGAAGATGTGGAGCAGCAAGGACTCTCATTCATTTCTGGTGGGAATCTAAAATGGTACAGCCACTCTGGAAGACAGTTTGGTGACCTCTTAGAAAACCAAACATCCTTACCATATGATCCAGCAATTGTATTTACCCAAAGGAGTTCACAACTTAAAACTACACAAACTGGGCTTCCCTGGTGGCGCAGTGGTTGGGAGTCTGCTTGCAAATGCAGGGGACGCGGGTTCGTGTCCCAGTCTGGAAAGAACCCACATGCCGCGGAGCGGCTGGGCCCGTGAGCCATGGCCGCTGACCCTGCGCGTCCGGCGTCTGTGCTCCGCAACGGGAGAGGCCACGGCAGTGAGAGGCCCGCGTACTGCAAAAAAAAAAAAAGCTACACAAACCTGTACATGATGTTTATAGCAGCCTGTTCATAATTCCTTGTTCGTAAAACTTGGAAGCAACCAAGATGTACTTCAGGAGGTGAATGGAAGAGAAAACTGTGGTATATCCCGACAATGGACTATTATTCAACATTCAAAAGAAATGAGCTATTAAGTGATAAAAAAGTCATAGAGGAAACAAATGTATATTACTACTAAGTGAAAGAAGCCAATATGAAAAGGCTGTGTAGAGTATGCTCCAATTATGTGACATTCTGGAAAAGGCAAATCTATGAAGACAGTAAAAAAAAAATCAGTGTTTGTGAGGGATCAGGTAGGGGGAGGGATGAATAGGTGGAGCACAGAGGATTTTTTAGGCAGTGAAAATACTCTGTACAATACCATAATAATAGATATAAGTCATTATACATGTGTCCAAACCCATAGAATGTACAATGGCAAGAGTGAACAGTAATGTAGGCCGTGGACTTTGGGTGATTATGATGTGTCAGTGTAAGTTCATCAGTTGTATAAAGGTACCACTCTGGTAGGGGATATTGATAATAGGGGAGGCTGTCCATGTGTGGGGTAAGGGGCTGTGTGGGAAATCTCTGTGTCTTCCCCTCAATTTTGCTGTGAACCTAAAATTGCTCTACAAATAGTCTTAATAAAAATAAATTGAAAATGCTATTATGATTTACACAAATAATTGAGAGAAATGGGGAGAAGTAAAGAACATGAATTTAAGGCTAGACTCTTAGTTTCCCTCTCTTAAGATGGGACTGTGGAAAACTAATAGCCTTGAGTATTAAGAAGCTTATTTTTTGGGCTACGTGAAGGATAAGGCTAGAATTTTACAATAGGAACTAAGAGATTGGGCCAGGCTGGAGGCAGTGTTGCCCCAAACTTTGGATTGATTCTTGCTACTAATGGTTCACAGTTGGGAGAGTTTAATGAATAGAGACCAAGCAGATGAGTTTTAACTGAACAATCTGTATGGCTGAATGTCCTTGACACCCGTGAGTGAGACCTGGGACCTGATGGACGTGTTTTGTTACCACATAATCAAGAGAACCAGTATATTGAGACCTCTGCCACTCAGCATAGCTTGCAGGTTAATTTAATTGGATTGATAGATTTTATTGAACAGCATACATGAGGCCTACTTGTATGTGTATAGCCAATGAAATTTTTTATGGCTGCTTTCTAAGATAAGTAGTATGAGCTAAAGGCAAGTGATTACAGGTCTACAAATAAGGAAAAACATAAGTGCATTGTAGTTGAATTGACATGGCGAGCTTGATAATTGGTTATGTAGGTGCACAATGGGAAGTTTGGCTTGGTACTTACTCATAAAACAACAAAGGATCCTTTTATAGTACCCTCTTGCTGCCATGAGTGTTGATGGTGCTGCCTGGGATGAACTGGGGAGGTGGATCCAAAGTTTTGGAGAAATATCTCAAACCAACCTAGTTGGTAATTTGATCAGCGGTGCTGATCTTTCAAATGCCAAACTCAACAGTAATATGTTCCATATGAAATGAATAAGGAAAATAGTATGCGCACGCAGGTACATTCAGAGAAAATTTAGGTCACTCCGGGACCTTTGTCCTCGCATTTTGGCTCCTTGCTCCACAGTTTTTCATATCCTGCAGGTCCGGGAGTAGCAACGATCAGTCTGTGAGCCCTTTCTTTTGCCAACGTTAGAAGTCAAGATGAGGAAGTATAGTTTTATTAGATTTGCTAAAATGCTTTCATTTAGAACACACAAGCTCTCTCACTTAGAATATATGCGGCTTCACCCTCAATTTGCCAGGAAAAATAATCATAACTATTTACTCTCTGGGCCTAATGAACACTTTGAATTTAATTTTCAAAATATTTGAAATCATTTTATAAGTAACTGTAGAATTTTTAAATTAAAAGTTTAATTTACTTAATTTTTATTAATCTTTTAATCAATTTTGTTATATAAAACTATCAAATATTAACAGTAGTATCAAGACATTTACTGTTTTTATCAAGTAAGTTTTGGCATGTTGCTTCATAAAATATGAAATAATACAGTCATATATCCTTCCAACAAAATGTGATGGTCTAGGTTTTTGTCAAAATTTTTATGTTATGAAGTCTTTCTTCCTGTTGATTGGCTAACTGGATGAGAAAACCATATTACCTTTTGTCCTTAGAAGTATATTGCTTCCTGATCAATTTTGAGTTTGAAAAATTCTTGTAAGGTATCATCAATCTGAAGACCTATAGTCTGAGATTTTGCTTACATGATCAGTTTCCCCAGGATGTAGTAGTACAGAGAGCTGTTCTCTTTCTCTTTGCATTCACCTTCTGATTTGTCTAATGGTTGTGAAATGTCTTTCTCCGTCAATTTTCTCCTCTTTGCTCAGATAGGCAGAAAAAAAATTCAGAGATTTTACTGTGTTCAGTGAAAGCTAAAAGCAGATTACAAAAAATAATGACAGGCAGATTTCCTTTATGCCTTCTTGAAGGATGATGCATTACTTTGGACAATACAGTAAGAGAGCTGAAGAATAATTTATTTCACTTTTGTATTGTCCTTCTAAATATTTCATCATTCTTTTTGATTCTTATTATTTGGGGATTTTTTGGATAGTTGAGAAAAATTGATGTGTAATGAAGAGTAGAGATGAAATAATTTCTAGAATTACGAAATACGAAAATATTTCAAGACATGAAAAAACAGATCATTAATTTCACATAGTATATCTTTTTAAAAAATAAAAGTGACTCATGAACGCTTAAGGTAATTACAAAATAGAATGAATTTTATTCTGTTAACAGTTTTATGTTTGAACTTTGGTAATCTTTAAGAAAGAATAAGATTCATGAAATATCAACCCTTACAAAATGCTCAAAAAAGAAACTCAAAAGTTAAAATTGAGTCTAATGACCCATAAGTCTAATAACTCAGCAGTACTGAGAGTTAAAAGAATGATGCCAAGAGGTCATGGATATACACAAATCAATAGACAGTGAAACAGTCGATGATTGTGTACAGAATGCATCTGCTAGGGACGTTCTGAAATTTTGGAGGAAAGGTCAACTTCTACATGAAATAAATAAACTAAGAATGCAATAATAAACTGTATATATCCAAACAAATTGTGATTTCCACATGTTTTAAAAGGCCCAGGTACTGAAAAATAAGTAATCTAACCTTTTGGTGTTGAGTAAGAAAGAGCTTATATAAAGAACCTTATTTTATTGTATATCATTATTCTGGCTTCACATAAATCCAATTCTGAATTACGTTAAGTTTTACCCATCTTTAATTTATCAGTGTCTCTGTGGGATTATGTATGGTGATCTGAGTAATGCCAAGAATTTCATGTCCAAACTCTTTTCTTACCTGATAATTCTTAGATGTTGTCTGGTATCTCATCACTGTCAAACAGTTTAATCCTTTGGTTATAAAAACATTCTTAAAATTCGTATGTTTAAGGATGAATAATTCAATTGTGCTTTAGTTTGATTTGGTTTTATATGTTTGTTTTCAGAGGGCATGTTGCAAAACAGAATTTGAGATTTTTGCTTTGAGGAGATAGACGTTTCATTGGCTGGTAAGTAGAAACATGCCCTTTTGAAGGAGGGGGCAATGCCATCTGAAGAGTGATTTTATATCCAGTCAGAGGACTGCATGAGAGTAGTGAAGACCCACGTCCCAGAGAAAATAGGTGTTTTGCCAAAGGAGCATTATACAGGGAGGAATACAATCTCACCACCACCAAACTTTTCCACGTTTGGTCACTCCAGTGATTTGGTTTTCTCAGCGCCTGATAGTACCAATATGAATCGTTTCCCAAAAATGTGTGTATGTGTGTATCACAGAGAGAGTTCTGAAACCACAGTGGTGATAAGTGTTTCAGTGGTGACACGAGCCTCAATCTCTTCAGCCAAGTACAGACAGAAAGAGAATATTAATGCTTTGATGCTTGCTTTGTTTCTTTTCTACATTTAAGAATAAGGAGGAGAGGAGAAAAAGGAGGAGAAGAGACTAGGAAGACAGGGAGGAAGAAAAGGAGAAGAGAATAGGAAGATAGGAAGGAAGAAAAGGAGGAGAAGAGAAGAGGGGAGGGGAGAGAGAAAGGAGAAAGGAAGGAAGAAGACGTGAAAAATTATTTGAAACAAGTTTTGGAGAACTTAAGGTAGAAAATATAGATATCATCTTGCAGTGTCAATCAGATATGCAAACTGATACGGTTGCCAGCATTTTTTAAAAATCAAAGAGGGATCACTTGACAGACTGGGGATAAAGCCAACGGTAGGACTGTGCATTCTGGTTTAGCTCTCATGATATATTCATCTTGAACAGCAGGGGGTAAATTTTCTAAATAGGCCACTGGGGATCCCCACAAATCCCATTAGCTGGTAATAGGATTTGTGTGCATAAATTCTCTTGCCCTGAAAAATGTAGATTTTGGTGTTTAATTTTCCATGTGACCTGCATGCCCATTACTGTAAATTAGATGGAGTTTTTCTGGGAAATTTCACATCGTTTTTTTTTTTTTTCCTTTTGTTTATTCTTTTCTAAAAAGACATCTTTTTCCAAAGGTTAATATTCGAAAATTTCTTTAGGGTCTGAAAGCATCTGTGGGAGGGGATTATGTAGCAGAGAAAATCCTGAAATACATTTATTCACGGTTGTTAGCTTATTTGGAAAGGCTCTAATGGAAAAAAGTAACCCATTTCTTTTGCTCCACTTTTAAACTACTAGAACAAGCCACTATACTCATATGTTTTTTTAAAAATACACTAGTGTTTATTAATTTTTATATGATCAAGTTAACATAATTTTTGTTTCTGCACAGTGGGTATCCAGTAATCTTACCAATTTTGATTTTGTGGGGATCAAGTCTGTCCTTGGATCCAAAGGCTAATTGAGGATCCCGAACTTTTCAGGTGATGATGGTTAAGAAAAGCAGTATCAACTTCTCAGCCATCCCTATGAGCTTAGGGAAGACATACAGGAGATAAAGTCACAACTAGAAAAAAAAAAAACAAAAAACCAAACTTGATAGGCTTCTCAGAGTGTTGTTTTGCATTTTCAGGTTTATTTGAATCCCAAATCAAAGTAAAAGCACAAGGGGTTTATTCTTTGAGCATGGATTTGTAGAATAAGGGTGAAAAAATTGTATGTGCCCTGGGCTTCTTCAGCTGAGTTTCACACAGTTCCATTTGAGATAATAACATATGTCTTACTGTTTAGTAGTAGCAAGGACCATGAAATACAATATCACTTGTTTAAACGAAAATAAGGAGAGTATAGTAAGGATACTACAGGATACATATCTTTGGTTAGAAAAGGGAGGCTGCCTATAACTCCAATAAATGCCTCCAGTATGTTTTTCTCATTTGTCCCTCTTAATAAGCTGAGGAAATAGATTATTATCCACATTTTGGCAAAGAAAGACAGAGATGCTTGCAAAATTTACTTAGCTTCCCAAGTGTACACACTTAGTTGGTGCCTACCGTCAGTAACCTGCTTTGGCCTGGTTCCAAAGGTATCTCTGTGCTCATCCAAGAGCACAGCTGAGTCAGTCTTTTGTTTTAAATTGGGGTATAGTTGCTTTACAATGTTGTGTTAGTTTCTGCTGTACAGAGGAGTGAATCTGCTGTATGTATGCATATATCCCCTCTTTTGGGGATTTTCTTCCCATTTAGATCACCACAGAGCACTGAGTTCCCTGTGCTATACAGCAGGTTCTCATTAGTTATTGATTTTACACACAGCAGTGTCTATGTGTCAATCCCAATCTGCCAATTCATCCCACCCCCGCTTTCCCCCCTTGGCGTCCCTACGTTTGTTCTCTACATCTGTGTCTCTACAGCTGAGTCACTCTTAACCCATCCTAATTCGTATCATCCCAAGAGCTGTGACTGCTAATGCAATGGCAGATTTTAAGTCTCTGCTTTGTTTTGTTTTAGTGGCTATACATTCGGATCAGCTTAAATGCTGGATTTAAACCTTTGGGTGTAAGGGATTGTGCAAGAAGTTTTGCATATTCCCATGCATGGATTTTTTCCATTCTTTTTCTTTAATTTCTTTTAACTATGGCTTAAAAAAGGGACTGCAGATTGATTAGGGGAGTGGCTATCGATGCTGTATGGAGCGAATAGAGAGACAAATGAAAAAGAGACCAAGTGGAAGGGGGCCTGAAGGGTTTGGCGCTGACCTCACTCCCATGCTGCCAGCAGAAGTGATTAACTTTGGAGGGTCAGTGTATCAATTGACGATTGCTTCAATAAACCTGCGGCAACGCACAACCACAAGTTCTCAGCAGCACACGAGATAAGAATGCTTTATCTCATGCACCTGGGGGCTGGGTAACCTAAACTGGGCTCATCTGGGGCCGTTCTTCCCCACATGTCTGTCATCTCCCTTTAATGAGCTGGATATTTAGGGCGAGTCCTTCTCGTGGCAACGGCAGAGGATTAGGAAAGCAACTTGAAAGTTGCGAGGCGTCTTGAGGCGGCGTAGGTAGTGAGCTGCTACACCATCATTGTTGCCACCTTCTATTTGCCAAAGCAAGTCACATGGCCAAGGCCAAAGTCAGAGGAAAGAAAATATACTGTATCCTTCTAGAAGGAGGAGCTACAAAGTCACGTGGCAAAGGGCACCTATAAAAGGACAGGTGAAGCATCCGGGGCCCCGATGCAAGCCATTACGCCAGCGTAATCTCCGGCTGACGAGAAAAGACTCTGAGAATCGAATCGTCTGACTCCAGACCACACAGTTGAAGGGTTTATCAGTCAGGTAGGTCTGTTGGGTCTTATAACCCCTGTGCAAAAACTCAATTGCTAGTGGTTTGAGGAATCTTCAGGCAACTGTGGTAATATAGTTTGTAAGACTTGAAGAGGTACTGAGGCAGTTGCTGTGCTATTTAGAAGATGAAGAGGTATGTGGATTTGGGCAAATGGATTTTTTTTTCATACCTATACTACCCTCTCTTTTTCTTTTTCTTCTTTTTTGCGGTACGCTGGCCTCTCCCGTTGCGGAGCACAGGCTCCGGACGCGCAGGCTCAGCAGCCATGGCTCACGGGCCCAGCCGCTCTGCGGCATGTGGGATCCTCCCGGACCGGGACACGAACCCGCGTCCCCCGCATCGGCAGGTGGACCCCCCAACCACTGGGCCACCAGGGAAGCCTCTCTTTTTTTTTTTTTTAATGAGAAGAGAATTTAAAAATGAATGAACTATGGATTAATTAATATCCTGTTAATTTAAATCTCTTCCATGTCCCCAGGCCTTTCATTTGATAAAATAGCTATAACCACTTACAACTAAAACTTCACATTCATATATATTGTGCTTGAATTTTTATGAAATGGTCTCACATCTATTCTTAATTGCTTCCAAATAATCCCATTACAAGCGCAAGCCTGACATTAATCACATGGAATTACATATGAACCCACCTAACTTTGCTAGTTGCAGAATTGTTGGAAACCTGAAGCCCTCCATTCCCTCTTCACTACGCATGTCCCTCTTCTCTGAAACCTCCCCATTCCACATCTTTTTTCAGATCTCTCACTGATTCTAACAACTCCCCTATATAATTTGTTCTCAGTTTCCAAATGCTGTTGCCCAGGGCCCGGCTCTTAGTCATCTTCCCGCTTGCATGTCCCTCTGTTTGGGAGGAGGATAGCAAACAAGAGCACAAGCAGGGATACTAAACGTAAGCAACCATGCTTTCTTCTGGCCGGGTCTTTGGGGCTTCCCAAAGAATTTACCCAGGCCCTGTTTGCAGAAGGTTGTTGGCACAAAGTTCTTTCTGGAATTGGAAGGAAAAGGAAAAATTGAAAGGAAAAGGAAAAAAACCCCCAAAAAACCCACTGATGTTTCGTGCTGTGTGTGTGTGTTGGAAGCGCAGTGGTGGCTGTTTTTTCAAATAGTAAAAGTACGGAATGAAGGTGGGTGTTCTTGCTTGATTGGTTTTTTTTTCTGCATCTTATATGGAAAACCTGTGTACCTGCCTCATAACCACTTTTACACCCTAGATAGTACCTCCCCCTCAAAATGGGCAGGAAAGAGGCTGACTGGGTCTCTATTTAGTAGAAAATATTCATATCACCTTTTTTTAAAAAAAAAAAACACTAGTGGCCATGAAATTTCTATGTGGGCTTATTTTGTATATCTTCAGTGACTATGGATGTAGCTCTTTGAAAACACTGCTGTAGTTGTTGTGGGTATCTTAGAAACTTCTGTCATTCTGCATCAAAAGCCATCATGGGTCTAGCCTGCCAGAATTGGTGGGCAGTACCAATTACTTTCATACGTGGTGTCAGAGTTCCTTGAAAAAGGTGTGATTTGGATTTTTTTGTTTTGTTTTGTTTTACATTATCAGAACAAACAGAATTGTGTCTTAGGTGTCATAATCTTTGCAGGTGTTTTCCTGTGCCTCTAAAAATTCTGTTTCATTCCTGGTGGGTACAATTTGAGCTACAGGGAGGAATTGCTTTCTTATCTTTCAAATGTTAGTTTTATGAAGAGCCCTTAAGTATATATCCATGTGTGACCTGGGGCAAATGCTGAAATAGGTCTCTCTGAACAATATGCCCTTCAATAATTTGATCACCTTCATGATCAATGATTTGGGTAAATATTGGTTATTATGCTGTTTTGAGAGAATTCACAGAACTAGTATCAGCAGATGTTTTAAGAAAAGATTTGCTAGAATTAAAACACTTTTATTAATGAGGAACTCTACATTTTTTTGCATGTGTGTTTTCCTGTTACTTTCTTTTAAAAAATGTACAATTTTACCATAGAACTTATATATTTATTAAAAGTGTGGACTGTTATCTTAATTTTCTAGATATATAAAGATCTATTTTTACCTACTTTTATAATGTCTTCTAATAACAATAATAAAACCAGCAGTTATGTGACAGATATACTACTAATGCATACTGGCATTATTTCCTTAACTTCCCCAAACACGTTAAGAGGTAGATATTTATTATTATGTACACTTTACAGATGGGTAAACTCCTATATAGAGAGTCTGAGTCACTTCCCAGAAGTCACTAGGTAATACAAGAAAAAGTCAGGTTTCAAAACCAGGGTCAGCTAATGACATAGGTCACGTTTTTGACCACTATGCTTTATTAATATCCAGACTGGACATGAAACTTTAGAACAATGTGAGTGCAGCTTGTACATTTTTAAATTTTTTTTTTTCCATCCTAGCATAAGAAGTAGAAAAGCAGGTTGATACTGGAGAGAGTTGCTTTCACAGAGTACAAAGTAAATAAAACAATATCTTAAATAAAAATGTTTGGAGAAAAAGTTTTCTTTTCTGCAACTATTTGAACACTGTCCTGTGTGTTCTAGACTTGTGTGTGGAACAGAAAAACAGCACCAGCTGTTGGACAAAAAGGACCTATGTTGAGAGGATCACGTCCTATCATCAATGTCATGAAAAACCGTTACTCGTAAAGCAGTGGGGTCCGGCAAGAACGGCCCTACCAAGAGCAAGCTGTCTTATTGGCGAGGGGGTTATAATAGCTTCTAGTATAATTAAGGACTGTACCTCCAAACGAAACAAAACAAAAAACATTATACCAGAGCCAAGGCTGGGATGTCAGCTTGTGGATATGGAGCTAACAGTGGGGCTATTTATTCAACAGTACACATGACAAAATTCAGCTTAAACCAAAGGGGGGCACATTTTCAAATGAGGCCTTGTAGATCCTGTTATTTAGTAATGGGATTTGTGGGTTTTAAGTCTCGTGCATGAAAAATCTACATCTAGGTGACCAATTTTCCATGTGACAGAGCAATTAATTGAATTTTTAAAATCTGAGGGGCTTCCCTGGTGGCGCAGTGGTTAAGAATCCACCTGCCAATGCAGCAGACACAGGTTCAAGCCCTAGTCCGGGAAGATCCCACATGCCACAGAGCAGCTAAGCCCGTTCACCACAACTACTGAGCCTACGCTGTAGAGCCCCCGTGCCACAACTACTGAAACCTGCGTGCCTAGAGCCCGTGCTCCAAAACTAGAGAAGCCGCTGCAATGAGAAGCCCGCACACCACAATGAAGAGTAATCCCTGCTCACCGCAACTAGAGAAAAGCCACGTGCAGCAACAAAAACCCAACAGAGCCAAAAATAAATAAATAAATAAAATTCTGAGCAAAACAGTGCAAATGTTTTGGCAACTTTTACTATTTTCGTTCTCTTATATCTCTGCATTGTCAGAAAGGATACATATATGGTAAACTTAGTGTAAAATGATGGCATGATACAAAGTGAATTAAAAAATTTACAAGTCATCTATAGTTGGTGAAATTTCTCTGATGGAAATAATGGTGTAAGTGAATGGAACCAGCATAGTCCCTGGAACATAAGAAAGACCCCTTGAATGTGTCTTGAATCTGATGGAACAAGCTGCTCTGAAAAGGACTTGGTTTTAATTATTAAGCTGCTGCTATCATGCAGATGCTCTCTGGGTAGAACTGTATAATTTTGCTTTCCTTAGTGCTGCTGGAACAAGGTTATAAAATATGCATGTTTTATTTATTTATTTTGTCTTGGAATTAGTGGCTAAAGACTGCTTAATTTCATAACCACGAGCTTGTTCATTTCCTTTCCTCTCTTTCAGAATGTGGAGGGAGATTTTCATTCAGGAGCATAAATTCTGTGATGCCATTTTGCTCACATTAAGTTGAATTTTTGCCAGGTGTTATGTTCAATGCAGTCACTGCTGGGGATTCTGTGGGTGTTACTGAAAATTACTTGGACAGAAAAACAATATGTTGGCTCAGGACAGGCTGAGAAAGTGGTGATTCAGGGACACCAGGGAGTGCTTTGCAATATGTGGCAGTGGCTGGAATTCTTTCTGCATCATTTCCAACCCAAACATCTCCACTCAGAGCTTTGTCACTTTCCAGTGACAGTATTTCGGCCGAAACTTCTTAGATTGCTATCTTAGTTCAGACATTTCTCCTTACTTAGCACCTACCTAATCCATTAATTTTTAACACTGTTTAAAGATAGGCAGTCTCAGCTTAAAAATGTGAAAATCAATAAAGAAATTATCAAGGAACATAGAATCTTGATAAGAAGACTTTTAAACAAAATACAAGAGCTGTAGCTAATAATAAAAGATGAAGCTTCTCTTCTTGTGTTCTCCATCTTCTTTTTTTCCTACCACTTATTATATGTCTCTTGCTTCTCTCAACAGGACACATAAAGGGACCATCTGTTCTTTAGCTGTTTCTCCATATCAGTGACTTTCAAATCCTTTCCTTTAGTCACTCTCTCACCCTTAGTTCTGGTTCCTTAATCCAACTAGTCAAATAGAATTTCCCTTTTAGACTGAGTGCCTACAGCTTACTTTACTTTTTTTTTTTTTAACATCTTTACTGGAGTATAATTACTTTACAATGGTGTGTTAGTCTCTGCTTTATAACAAGGTGAATCAGCTATACATATACATATATTCCCGTATCTCCTCCCTCTTGCTTCTCCCTCCCACCCTCCCTATCCCACCCCTCTAGGTGGTGACAAAGCACGAAGCTGATCTCCCTGTGCTATGCAGCTGCTTCCCACTAGCTATCTATTTGACATTTCGTAGTGTATATATGTCATTACCATTCTCTCACTTCATCCCAGCTAACCGTTCCCCCTCCCGGTGTCCTCACATCCATTCTCTATGTCTGCGTCTTTATTCCTGTCCTGCCCCTAGGTTGTTCAGAACCTTTTTTTTTTTTTTTTTTAGATTCCTTATATATGTGTTAGCATATGGTATTTGTTTTTTTCTTTCAGACTTACTTTACTCTGTATGACAGTCTCCAAGTCCATCCACCTCACTACACATAACTCAATTTCGTTTCTTTTTATGGCTAACATTCCATTGTATATATGTGTCACATTTTCTTTATCCATTCGTCTGTCAATGGACACTAAGGTCACTTCCATATCCTGGCTACTGTAAATAGAGCTGCAATGAGCATTGTGGTATATGAGTCTTTTTGAATTATGGTTTTCTTAGGGTATATGCCCAGTAGTGGGATTGCTGGGTTGTATGGTAGTTCTATTGTTAGTTTTGTAAGGAATCTCCATACTGTTCTCCATAGTGGCTGTATCAATTTACATTCCCACCAAAAGTGCAAGAGGGTTCCCTTTGCTCCACACCCTCTCTAGCATTTATTGTTTGTAGATTTTTTGATGATGGTCATTCTGACCAGTGTGAGCTGATACCTCATTGTAGTTTTGATTTGCATTTCTCTAATGATTAATGATGTTGAGCATCCTTTCATGTGTTTGTTGGCCATCTGTATATCTCCTTTGGAGAAATGTCTATTTAGGTCTTCTACCCATTTTTGGATTGGGTTGTTTGGTTTTTTGATATTGAGTTGCATAAGCTGCTTGTAAATTTTGGAGGTTAATCCTTTGTCAGTTGTTTCATTTGCAAATATTTTCTCCCATTCTGAGGGTTGTCTTTTCATCTTGTTCATGGTTTCCTTTGCTGTGCAAAAGCTTTTAAGTCATTATGTCCCATTTGTTTATTTTTGTTTTTATTTCAATTTCTCTAGGAAGTGGGTTACAAAGGATCTTGCTGTGATTTATGTCATAGAGTGTTCTGCCTATGTTTTCCTCTAAGAGTTTGATGGTGTCTGGCCTTACATTTAGGTCTTTAATCCATTTTGAGTTTATTTTTGTGTATGGTGTTAGGGAGTATTCTAATTTCATTCTTTTATATGTAGCTGTCCAGTTTTCCCAGCACCACTTATTGAAGAGGCTGTCTTTTCTCCATTGTATATTCTTGCCTCCTTTATCAAAAATAAGGTGACCATATGTGCGTGGGTTTATCTCTGGGCTTTCTATCCTGTTCCATTGATCTATATTTTTGTTTCTGTGCCGGTACCGTACTGTCTTGGTTACTGTAGCTTTGTAGTATAATCTGAAGTCTGGGAGTCTGATTCCTCCAGCTCTGTTTTTCTTTCTCAACATTGCTTTGGCTATTCAGGGTCTTTTGTGTTTAGATAGACATTGTGAAATTTTTTGTTCTAGTTCTGTGAAAAATGCCATTGGTAGTTTGATGGGGATTGCTGAATCTGTAGATTGCTTTGGGTAGTATAGTCATTTTCACAATGTTGATTCTTCCAATTCAAGAACACGGTATACCTCTCCATCTGTTTGTATAATCTTTAATTACTTTCATCAGTGTCTAATACTTTTCTGCATACAGGTCTTTTGTCTCCTTAGGTAGGTTTATTCCTAAGTATTTTATTTTGTTTACTGCAATGGTAAATGGGACTGTTTCCTTAATTTCTCTTTCAGAGTTTTCATCATTAGTGTATAGGAATGCAAGAGGTTTCTGTGCATTAATTTCTTATCCTGCTACTTTATCAAATTCATTGATTAGCTCTAGTAGTTTACTGGTAGCATCTTTAGGATTCTCTATGTATAGTATCATGTCATCTGCAAACAATGACAGCTTTATTCTTTTGCAATTTGGATTCGTTTTATTTCTTTTTCTTCTCTGATTGCTGTGGCTAAAACTTCCAAAAGTATGTTGAATAATGGTGGTGAGAGTGGACAGCCTTGTCTTGTTCCTGATCTTGCTGGAAATGGTTTCAGTTTTTCACCATTGGGAACGATGTTGGCTGTGGGTTTGTCATATATGGCCTTTATTACGTTGAGGTAAGTTCCCTGTATGCCTACTTTCTGGAGGGTTTTTCTCATAAAGGGGTGTTGAATTCTGTCGAAAGCTTTTACTGCACCTATTGAGATGATCATATGGTTTTTCTCCTTCAATTTGTTAATATGGTTTATTACATGGATTGCTTTGAGTATATTGAAGAATCCTTGCATTCCTGGGATAAACCCCACTTGATCATGGTGTATGATCATTTTAATGTGCTGTTGGATTCTGTTTGCTAGTATTTTGCTGAAGATTTTTGCATCTATGTTCATCAGTGATATTGGTCTTTAGTTTTCTTTCTTTGTGACATCCTTGTCTGGTTTTGGTATCAGGGTGATGGTGGCCTCATAGAATGAGTTTGGGAGTGTTCCTCCCTCTGCTATATTTTGGAAGAGTTTGAGAAGGATAAGTGTTAGCTCTTCTCTAAATGTTTGATAGAATTTGCCTGTGAAGCCATCTGGTCCTGGGCTTTTGTTTGTTGGAAGATTTTAAATCACAGTCTCAATTTCAGTGCTTGTGATTGGTCTGTTTATATTTTCTATTTCTTCCTGGTTCAGTCTCAGAAGGTTGTACTTTTCTAAGAATTTGTCCATTTCTTCCATGTTGTCCATTTTATTGGCATATAGTTGCCTGTAGTAATCTCTCATGAGCCTTTGTATTTCTGCAGTGTCAGTTGTTACTCCTCCTTTTTCATTTCTAATTCTATTGATCTGCGTCTTCTCCCTTTTTTTTTCTTGATGAGTCTGACTAATGCTTTATCAATTTTGTTTATCTTCTCAAAAAACCAACTTTTAGTTTTATTGATCTTTGCTATTGTTTCCTTCATTTTTTTTCATTTATTTCTGATCTGATTTTTATGATTTCTTTCCTTCTGCTAACTTTGTGGTTTTTTTCTTCTTCTTTCTCTCATTGCTTTAGGTTTAAGTTTAGGTTGTTTATTTGAGATGTTTCTTGCTTTTTAAGGTAGGATTGTATTGCTTTAAACTTCCCCTTAGAGCTGCTTTTGCTGCATCCCATAGGTTTTGGGTCATCGTGTTTTCATTGTCATTTGTTTCAAGGTATTTTTTGATTTCGTCTTTGATTTCTTCAGTGATCTCTTGGTGATTAGGTAGTGTATTGTTTAGCCCCCACGTGTTTGTATTTTTTACACATTTTTTCCCTGTAATTGATATCTAGTCTCATAACATTGTGGTTGGAAAAGATACTTGATACGATTTCAATTTTCTTAAATTTCCCAAGGCTTGCTTTGTGACCCAAGATATGATCTATCCTGGAGAATATTCCATGAGCACTTGAGAAAGTGTAATCTGCTGTTTTTGAAGGAAATTTCCTATAATATCAATTAAGTGCATCTTGTTTAATGTATCATTTAAAGCTTGTGTTCCCTTATTCATTTTCATTTTGGATGATCTGTCCATTGGTGAAAGTGGGGTGTTAAAGTCCCCTACTATGATGTTGTTACTGTCGATTTCCCATTTCATGGCTATTAGCATTTGCCTTATGTATTGAGGTGCTCCTATGTTGTGTGCATAAATATTTACAATTGTTATATCTTCTTCTTGGATTGATATCTTGATCATTATGTAGTGTCCTTCTCTCTCTTATAATAATCTTTATTTTAAAATCTATTTTGTCTGATATGAGAATTGCTACTCCAGCTTTCTTTTGATTGCCATTTGCATGGAATATTTTTTTCCATCGCCTCACTTTCAGTCTGTATGTGTCCCTAAGTCTGAAGTGGGTCTCTTATAGACAGCATTTATATGGGTCTTGTTTTTATATCCATTCAGCCAGTCTATGTCTTCTGGTTGGAGCATTTAATCCATTTACATTTAAGGTAATTATCAATATGTATGTTCCTATTACCATTTTCTTAATTGTTTTGGGTTTGTTGTTGTAGGTGTTTTCCTTCTCTTGTGTTTCCTGCCTAGAGAAGTTCCTTTAGCATTTGTTGTAAAGCTGGTTTGGTGGTGCTGAATTCTCTTAGGTTTTGCTTATCTGTAAAGGTTTTAATTTCTCCGTTGAATCTGAATGAGATCCTTGCTGGGTAGAGCAATCTTGGTTGTAGGTTTTTCCCTTTCATCACTTTACGTATGTCCTGCCACTCCCTTCTGGCTTACAGAGTTTCTGCTGAAGGATCACCTGTTAAACTTACAGGGATTCCTTTGTATGTTATTTTTCCCTTGCTGCTTTTAATATTTTTTCTTTGTATTTAATTATTGATAGTTTGATTAATATGTGTCTTGGTGTGTTTCTCCTTGGATTTATCCTGTATGGGACTCTCTGCACTTCCTGGACTTGATTGACTATTTCTTTTCCCATATTAGGGAAGTTTTCAACTATAATCTCTTCAAATATTTTCTCAGTCCCTTTCTTTTTGTCTTCTTCTTCTGGAACCCCTATAATTTGAATGTTTGTGCATTTGATGTTGTCCCAGAGGTCTCTGAGACTGTCCTCAATTCTTTTCATTCTTTTTTCTTTATTCTGCTCTGTGGTAGTTATTTCCACTATTTTATTTTCCAGGTCACTTATCCATTCTTCTGCCTCAGTTATTCTGCTATTGATTCCTTCTAGAGAATTTTTAATTTCATTTATTGTGTTGTTCATCATTTTGTTTGCTCTTTAGTTCTTCTAGGTCCTTGTTAAACATTTCTCGAATTTTCTTCATTCTATTTCCAAGACTGGATCATCTTTACTCTCATTACTCTGAATTCTTTTTCAGGTAGACTCCCTATTTGCTCTTCATTTGTTTGGTCTTGTGGGCTTTTACCTTGCTCCTTCATCTGCTGTGTTTCTCTGTCTTCTCACTTGGCTTCACTTACTGTGTTTGGGGTCTCCTTTTTGCAGGCTGCATGTTCGTAGTTCCTGTCGTTTTTGGTGTCTGCCCCCAGTGGGTGAGTTTGGTTCAGTGGGTTTTGTAGGCTCCCTGGTGGAGGGGACTGGTGCCTGTGTTCTGGTGGACAAAGCTGGATCTTGTCTTTTTGGTTGGCAGGACTGTGTCTGGTGGTGTGTTTTGGGATGCCTGTGACCTAATTATGATTTTAGGCCGCCTCTCTGCTAATGGATGGGGTTGTGTTCCTGTCTTGCTAGTTGTTTGGCATAGGGTGTCCAGCCCAGTAGCTTGCTGGTCATTGAGTGGAGCTGGGTCTTAGCATTGAGATGGAGATCTCTGGCAGAGCTTTCGCTGTTTGATATTATGTGGAGCTGCGCAGTCTCTGGTGGTCCAACGTCCTGAACTCAGCTTTCCCACCTCAGAGGCACAGGCCTCATACCCGCCCAGAGCACCAAGACTCTGTCAGTCACACGGCTCAGGAAAAAAGGGAGGAAAAAAGAAAGAAAGAAAATGAAAAAGAAAAGAAAGTTATTAAAATAAAAAGTGAAAAGTAATTATTAAAAATTAAAAAGTTGTAAAAAAGAAAAGAGAGAGCAACCAAAATGAAAATCAAATCCACCAGTGATAACAAGCGCTAAAAAGTATACTAAGAAAAAAAAAGGACAAACAGAACCCTAGGACACATGGTAAAAGCAAAGCTATACAGGCAAAATCACACACAGAAGCATACACATATACACGCACAAAAAGGGAAAAAGGAAAAAATATGTATATTGTTGATCTCAAAGTCCAGTGCCTCAATTTTTGGATGATTCGTTCCCTATTCATGTATTCCACAGATGCAGGTACATGAAGTTGACTGTGGAGCTTTAATCCGCTGCTCCTGAGGCTGCTGGGAGAGATTTCCCTTTCTCTTCTTTGTTCTCACAGCTCCCAGGGGCTCAGCTTTGGGTCTGGCCCCGCCTCAGCGTGTAGGTCGCTGGAGGGCATCTGTTCTTCACTCAGACAGGACGGGGTTAAAGGAGCCGCTGATTTGGGGGCTCTGGCTTACTCAGGCCGGGGGGAGGGAGGGGCATGGAGGTGGGGCGGGCTTGCGGTGGCAGAGGCCGGCGTGGCGTTGCACCAGCGTGAGGCGTGCTGTGCGTTCTCCCTGGGGAGTTGTCCCTGGATCTCGGGACCCTGGCAGTGGCGGGCTGCACAGGCTCCCAGGAGGGGCGGTGTGGATAGTGACCTGCGCTTGCACACAGGCTTCTTGGTGGCGGCAGCAGCAGCCTTAGCGTCCCATGCCCGTCTCTGGGGTCCACGCTAATAGCCGTGGCTCACGCCCGTCTCTGTAACTCCTTTAAGCGGTGCTCTTAATCCCCTCTCCTCGTGCACCAGGAAACAAAGAGGGAAGAAAAAGTCTCTTGCCTCTTCGGCAGGTCCAGACTTTTCCCCGGACTCCCTCCCGGCCAGCCGTGGCGCACTAGCCCCCTGCAGGCTGTGTTCACGCCGCCAACCCCAGTCCTCTCCCAGCGCTCCAACTGAAGCCCAAGCCTCAATTCCCAGCACCGCCCGCCCCGGCGGGTGAGCAGAAAAGCCTCTCGGGCTGGTGAGTGCCGGTCGGCACCGATCCTCTGTGCGGGAATCTCTCCGCTTTGCCCTCTGCACCCCTGTTGCTGTGCTCTCCTCTGTGGCTCCAAAGCTTCCCCCACACCCAGCCCCCGTCTCCACCAGTGAAGGGGCTTCTAGTGTGTGGAAACCTTTCCTCCTTCACGGCTCCCTCCCACTGGTGCAGGTCCTGTCCCTATCCTTTTGTCTCTGTTTATTCTCTTTTTCTTTTGCCCTACCCAGGATTTAAAAATTTTATAAATTTATAAATATAGAAGTAAAATATATTTATTGAATAAATGCAGTTTTTTTAATTTATAACTTTTAAAGTTTCAAAGACAAGCATATGTTTCTTTTATAATCAAATATAGGGTGACCAGCCTTCCTGGTTAGCCTGAAACTGTCCAATTTTAGTGCTGAAAGGCCTGTGTCCTGAGACACCCAAGAATCCCAGGTGAACCAGGGCAACAGGTCATCCCTAAGAACATAACAACAGTTCTAAACATCCTGGCAGCCAAAGCAAAGATGAAAAGTTGCTATTTATCATGTAACTCATTATGAGGAGGAATAAAGTATATCAGTTCTTCTGCGAAACCTGGTGTCTGTGTGTGTTGTTTGCTTGTTTTATTGCTAATTACTAAATTCAAAGAAAAGTTAGGTTAAGTATTATATAGGAGGTACTGAATAACATTTAGGCTTCTATGTCAGTTTCTCAGAAAAATCAACCAACCAACCCCAAAATAGATGTAGAACCTATAGGGCTAATTCTTACATTGCCTTTTGGAAAAGTAAAGCTCTAAGCCTGGATTGCACTAAATAAATGTATTTCTGTGAGCATCTAAAGAGCTGATGTAAGTTTCTGAGCAGTTATGTATATAAAATGCATATAAAATACTTGAGCAGTAAGTAGCTAGTATGTCTCCTTAAGATATCATCCTGTAACAATGATATATCTCTGATAGATATTTCCCAGGGCCTGAATAGCAGAGTTGGAGGTTACTTGTTTGATCAAGGGCCTTACTGTTTGGTATTCTAAACTGCTCATGACAGATGAGCCAGTGTCATAGCGTTATGTTATCTAAAGCAGTGAGTCTAATGTCCTAGGCCAACCGAATGTTTTTACCACTTAAACTTTTCCAGTATTTTTATAATAAAACTTCCCAGGTTTACTCGGGTGGGTATCCATATTTTCTATGCATTTTCTTGGCCATGTTGCTTCTCAGGATGAGCCTGATCTCTTACAACTAAATATTAATTAACCCACTCTTTCATTTTTTTCATTCCACACATATCCAGTTACTATTGTGGGTACCAAAGGTACAACAGTGGACACATCGGACAAAATTTCCCTGCCATCATGCAGCCTACAGTCTACTGGGTTGATATAGATAATAAGCTAACAAGGTGGTGATCAGTACTTTGGAGCAAGGGAGATTGGAAGAATTGGGAGAGTGTTTTTGTTTCAAATAAGAAAGTCACATTGGCTAGAGGCCTGAAGGAGATGAGAGAGCAGGCAATGGAAATATAAGGGGAAGATCTGGGAGCTAGCGCATCTCTTTTTTGGTACTGTTTTTCTTTGTATCACAGTGCTCTAAATACCCATTATTTGGGTGTAACACAAACAGAACAATCTCAAGGCCTCAGTTAAAAATATGAACAGTTAAAACAATAAACGAGGCACAAGATTGGAGTCATATCTTTCTTATATTGAAATTGGAAAACAGTTGTAATTCTAATAAACAAATGTGCCTGTTATAATCTCCTGGCCTCAATAGGGTGGTATTACGAAAAATGCTACTGGATTAGGGAGTCAAGAGACGAAGTTTCTGATTGTGGCTACACTTCTAATTAACTATGACATTGTACAACCCATATTCTCGTTCTGTTTATTATTACTATTTTTTAATGTTAAGGAATGTCAAGGTGCATCCCACTGCAAATTCTATTTCTGGAATGATGTAATCTAGGATTCCGGAATTAGATTGTACCAATTCTCTCTGCTGTGGAGAAAAATAATACTTCTCATGACCACTCCCTTCCCACCTCAGAAATTTACTATCCTAATACTCTGATGGAGCCAGCTAAAGAACACCCTGAAAGGTTGTGCCCTGTAGCATGAAGCAGAAAATTCCCAATACATCTCTGTTTTAACAATTATGGTAGGCAGAATTCTAAAATAATTTACAGTGACCTAAGCCCTTGTGTAATCTTCTGTCCTTGAGTGTTGGCAGGGCCTGTGAATGTGATGGGATATCACTCCCAAGATTATGTTACTTTCTCCATATAGGAAAAAGCTAGAGGATGTAATTGAGGACTCTGAATCAGTTGACTTTGAGTTAATAAAAGACAGATTATCCTGGGAGGACCTGACATAATCAGGTAAGACATTTAAAACCAGGATTAGGTTTTCCCTGAGTTCACAGAAGCCTTAAAGAAGCAAGCCCCTATGAGTTTTATAACTACAAAAAATTTAATTCAGCCAGCAGTATGATGGCTTAGAAATGGGTTTTTACCACGTCAGGCCTCCACATGAGACCCCAGTCCTGGATGACACCTGGAGTGCCGTCTTATAAGACCCTTAGTAGAGGACCCAGCTAAGCTGTGCCCGGATTTCTGATTCAAAAAACTCTAGGATAATAATGGGTTGTTGTAAGCCATTCAGTTTGTGGTGATTTATTATGCAGTGATAAGAAACTAATATCAGTAGAAATGGAATGGCTACAATAATCCCATGTAATTTTAAAAAATCAACATACATTGAAGACCAAAATCTCATTTACTGTCATAACATAGGTAAGATACTGTTAATATTTTAGTGAATTTTCTTCTAGTATATTTCTAGGCATAGTTTTTTGGGTTTTTTTCTCCAATACCAAGCCCAGAATACCAACCATGCTGCCACCTTGTGGCATTTGTTCTAGCTCCAGAGGGCTGTGGGCCCATGGACTTTGGCAGATGGAAGGTTTTGTTGTGGCCAGCTAGACTATGCTTCCCTGTCAATACCCAGCCTTGAGGCTACTGATCAGTTGTGTCATTGACACCTGTGTCCTACAGTTTTGTAACTCAAAGTGGGAGCAACAAGGTTTTGACTCTCAGGAGCAAAACTGAGGCACCAAAACTAAAACCTAATGACATCCACCTCCATCTTAATTGTAACTCTCTCAAGCCTTTCAGTGATTTTTTCTAAGCTCCCAAACCCTTGTATTATTTATTTATTTTGCTTTATTGCCTATTTATTTTTATTTATTTTTAATTGAAGTATAGGTGATTTACAATATTGCGTTAGTTTCAGGTGTACAGCATTGTGATTCAGTATTTTGGCAGACTATACTCCATTATAGGTTATTCCAAGATAATGGGTATAATTCCCCATGCTATCCAGTATCTTTGTGGCTTATCTATTTTATATATAGTAGTTTGTATCTGTTAATCCCATACCCTAGTTTGTTTCTCCCCCTTTACCTCTCCCCTTTGGTGACCACAGGTTTGTTTTCTATATCTGTGAATCTGTTTCTGTTTTGCATATGCATTCATTTATATTATTTTTTTGGATTCCACATGTAAGTGATATCATACAGTATTTGTCTTTGTCTGATGTATTTCACTAAGCATAATATTCTCTAGGTACATCCACGTCACTGCAAATGGCAGTATTTCATTCTTTTTTTTATGGCTGAATAATATTCCATTGTGCATATGTATCCCACATCTTCTTAATCCAGTTGTCCGTTGGTGGGCAAATGGGTTGCTTCCATGTCTTGGTAAATAATGCTGCTGTGAACAGCGGGGTGCATGTATCTTTTCCAAATTAGTGTTTTCACTTTTTTCCGGGTATATACTCAGAAGTGGAATTGCTGGATCATATGGTAGTTCTGTTTTTAGTTTTGAGGAACCTCCATAATGTTTTCCATAACGACTGCACCAATTTACATTCCAATCAACAGTGTATGAGGGTTCCCTTTTTTCTACATCCTCTCCAACATTATTTATTTGTAGACTTTTTGATGATAGCCATTCTGACAGATGGCAGGTGATATTTCATTGTGGTTTTGATTTGCATTTCTTTAGCAATTAGTGATGTTGAGCATCTCCATGTGCCTATTGGCCATCGATATGTCTTCTTTGGAGAATTATCTATTCAGGTCTTCCCATTTTTTGACTGGGCTCTTTGTTCTTTTGACTTTGAGTTGTATGAGCTGTCAATTGCATCATTAGCAAATATTTTCTACCATTCCGTAGGTTGTCTTCTTGTTTTGTTGATGATTTTCTTTCCTGTGCAAAAGCTTTCAAGTTTAATTAGGTCCTATTTGTTTATTTTTGCTTTTATTTCTTTTGCCTTTGGAGACTGATCCAAGAAAATATTGCTGTGATTTATGTTAGCGTGTCCTGCCAGTGTTCTCTTCTAGGAGTTTTATGGTTTCAGGTGTTAAATTTAGGTCTTTAAACCATTTTGAGTTTATTTTTGTATATAGTGTGAGGGAATGTCCTAACCTCATTGGTTTACATGTGGCTGTCCAGTTTTTCCAGCATCACGTGATGAAGAGACTGTCTTTTCCACATTGTATATTCTTGCCTCCTTTGTCATAGATTAAATGATCATAGGTATGTGAGTTTATTTCTGGGCTCTCCATTCTGTTCCATTGATCTGTGTGTCTGTTTTTGTGCCAAAACCACACTGTTGTTTTTCTTTGTTTTTTGTTTTTTTGCGGTATGCAGGCCCCTCACTGTTGTGGCCTCTCCCGTTGTGGAGCACAGGCTCCAGATGCGCAGGCTCAGTGGCCATGGCTCACGGTCCCAGCCACTCCGCGGCATGTGGGATCTTCCCGGACTGGGGCATGAACCTGTGTCCCCTGCATCGGCAGGCGGACTCTCAACCACTGCGCCACCAGGGAAGCCCCACACTGCTGTTTTGATTACTGTAGCTTTGTAGTATAGTCTGAAGTCTGGGAGGGGTATGCCTCCAACTTTGTTCTTTTTTCTCAGGATTGCTTTGGCAATTGAGCGTCTTGTGGTTCCTTATAAATTTGGGCATTGTTTGTTCTAGTTCTATGAAAAATGTCATGTTAAGACATGGTTAAGTTAAGTTTATGGTTGGTCGAGTTTATTCCTAGGTATTTTTTTATGTGATTTTCAATGGGAGTTTTAAAAATTTTCTTTCTGAAATTTCATTATTAATGTATAGAAACACAACAGATTTCTATATATTAATCTTGTATCCTGCAACCTTGCTGAATTCATTTATTATTTCTAATGGTTCTAATTGGGTGGAGACTTCAGGATTCCCTATATACAGTATTCTGTCATCTGCAACTAGTGACAGTTGTACCTCTTCACATCCAAATTTGGATACCATATCTTTCTTATCTGATTGCTGTGGCTAGGGCTACGTTAATAGAAGTTGTGAAAGTGGGCATCCTTGTCTTGTTCCTGAATTTAGCAGGAAGGCTTTCAGCTTTTCACTGTTGAATGTTATATTAGCTGTGGTTTTGTCATAAATGGCTTTTATTATGTTGAGATATGTTCCCCATATATCCAGCTTGGTGAGAGTTTTTAATCATTAATGGATGATGAATTTCATCAAATGCTGCTTCTGTATCTATTGAGATGATCATGTAATTTTTATCCTTCCTTTTGTTAATGTGGTGTTTCACATTGATTGATTTGTGAATGTTGAACCATACTTTTGACCAGGGAATTATTCCAACTTGATCATGGTATAGTATGCTTTTTATGTATTTTTGGATTTGGTTTGTTAATATTCTGTTGAGGATTTTTGCATCTATATTCATGAAAGATATCAGTATATAATTTTCTTTTGTGGTGTCTTTGTCTGGTTTTAGTATCATGGTGTTGGTGGCCTCGTAGAATGACTTTGGGATTGTTCCTTCCTCTTCAAATTTCTGGAATAGTTTGAGAAGAGAAGGTGTTAGTTCTCCTTTATATGTTTGATAGAATTCTCCTGTGAAGCCTTCTGGTCAGGACCTTTGTTTGCTGGGAGGTTTTTTTTTTTTTTTTTTTAAATGATGAAGTCAATTTCACTTTCAGTGATCTGTCTGTTCAAGTTGTCTGTTTCTTCTTGCCTCAGTCTTGGCAGCCTGTATATTTCTAGAAATTTGTCCATTTCTTCTAGGTCATCCAATTTGTTGGCATATAACTGTTCACGGTATTCTCACGACTTTTTATATCTGGGTGGTATCGGTTATTATTTCTCATTTCCTATTTTGTTTCTTTGGGTCCTTTCTCTTTTATTCTTGGTGAGCATGGCTAGAGTTTATCAATTTTGTTTGTCTTTTCAAAAAACCAGCTCTTGGTTTCATTGATTTTTTTTTTATTTTAAAAAAAAGTTTTCCCTTATCTCAAACCCTTATTTTAAATCTCTTTCTATTTGAATTACCTAGTGTGGTTTCTGTTTTCTTTAATGATCCTGATATATAACATACATACTTACACATAAAAATGATCTAATTAGCTCTAGTCAGTTTGACAGCTAATCACTGTTATTTTATTATAATTGATAGTCATAAGTGAAAACATACAATTAAGATTTTTTTTAATCTTTGAAGGTTTTAATCTATATTGATACTTTCTCTGGCTTCACATTAGACTCATGGAGTCTCAAATGTTATTATATCTTGTTGATACGTTTCTCATCTGAAAGAAATCTTTGGCAGGAATAAGGTAGTTAAGCAGATTCTGGGATGTGTTTACATAAAGTTAGAGTAGTTCAATCCAGAATTCTCCTCACAACTTCTCAATTCCCACATCACCCTTCAGTTCTGACAGAGTCACCTCTCAGGGAGACAATTCATGACTAAAATCAACTTTAGGTCCTAAATATCCCCTTAGCCAAAAAGCTAGTTTAATGCTGAGTACATATTATGTATTTTTTGGTTATTCTTTTTACTATTGAGTTTTATAGTTTTACAAGTAAAAATGCATAACTAAATGTGGCATATAGAACATTTACAAGGGACTAGAGTAATTTTATTTATTCATTTATTTATGTATTATGTATTTATACTGAGATATAGTTGACATATAATGATGTATTAGTTTTAATTGTACACCATAATAACTAGATATTTGTATGTATTGAAAAATGATCGCCACAATAATGTGGTCAATATCCATCACCTCACATAGTTATACATTTTTTTCTTGTGATGAGAACTTTTAAGATTTACCCTCTTAGAAACTTTCAAATATGCAGTACAGTATTACTAATACTAGTCACCATGCTGTACATTATATCCCCAGGACTTATTTATTTTGTAACTGGACGTTTGTACCTTTTGGCCACCAGAAGTACTTTTTATAGTGTGATAGAGAAGCATACCTCTTCTGAGACCCATGAAATCCACATGCAGATTCCTAAATTTTCTCCTATTCTTTTGGACTCCACATTTGTCACGCAGCTTTTTAAATTTTTTTTCTTTTTCACTTTTTATTTTATACTGGAATATAATTGACTAACAATGTTGTGATAGTTTCAGGTGTACATCAAAGTGACTCAGCCATACATACACATATATCCATTCTCCTTCAAATTCCCTTCCCATCTAGGTCACTACATAACATTGAACAGGGTTCCCTGAGATATACAGTAGGTCCCTGTTGGTCATCCACGCTAAATGTCACACAGCTTTTATGTAACTAATGCTATAAAGACAGTATTTCAAAACTTTACCCTTAATGCAAGTATTTACATGAACAAATATTCAGTATACATCTCCAATTAAACTGTATTTTATCTACCCTTGCGGACTGAGAGGTCTGGGTATGTATATTAAGGAACTTTCAGTTCTCAAGTACTTAACCAGCCTGCATTGAGACAGGCTATCTCACCCCAACAGACACATGAAATGAAGGCTATTCAGAGAAAGACCATCTTGTGGTACTGAATATGAAATATGCAGTTTGAAAGGGTGAAGGATGACCGCTTAGCTATTTCTTTTAAGCTCCATATCCCCCTACAAAAGGCTATTCTTTGGCCCTATAGTTCAATTCACATCAGTATAATGCAAATCTTTGATGTCTAAAGCTGGTTTAAATACAGCACAGAAACATGAAGCTTGTATCACTGTGTGTGTATGCTGCAGTGGTCAAACAATAAATTTATGTCTTGAATAGGGATCCACAAATTTAATAGAGACATCTTACTTAGCATGTCTAGAGTATAATTCATAAGAAAATCTGAAAACTTTATATCAGAACTTCTAGAAGAAAAACATGTTAAATGAGACTTTATAATAACAAGAAAGGTTTTTTGTTTATGTGGCTTTACATTACATTTAATTAAATATCACCCTTGTTGAAAAGGGCAGAAAAGAACATACAACTGAGTTTTACCAGTGTGATTAAGTTATTATAAGGGTGCATCACATTTTAGTATCTCTTAGCCAATACTTGTTCTTGAAAAATTAATACAGCAGAGGGAAGCATTGTGGTGAATAGTTCTCATTTCACTGTTCCATATAGAGAAGTCTTAGACCTCATATAAGAAATAGAAACAGGGGTTTCTTTTGGGAAAGAAAAAAAAGGAGTTAAAAAATAAAGTTAGATTTAGGGTTAGGGGTTACCAGCTAGTCATTAGCAGAGATTGTGTGTTAGATTATTACAAGTCTTGCATATTTTCTCACCATCACCTGTACCACAAAGTAGCTCTAATAGGTTATCTTAAAAAATATGAGATCCTCGGGCTTCCCTGGTGGCTCAGTGGTTGAGAGTCCACCTGCCGATGCAGGGAACGCGGGTTCATGCCCCGGTCTGGGAAGATCCCACATGCCGCGGAGCGGCTGGGCCCGTGAGCCATGGCCACTGAGCCTGCGCGTCCAGAGCCTGTGCTCCGCAACAGGAGAGGCCACAACAGTGAGAGGCCCGCATACCGCAAAAAAAACCATAAAAACAAAACAAACAAACAAACAAAATATGAGATCCAAATTTCTCAGGAGAACCAGTCAAGAAAAAGGCCATGGAGCTGGGCAATCTTGTTACTTCTACTAGAGAAGTAATTACATGGTTATAACTTACTGATGGCAAATAACAGAATGCTTCTTTTTTAACCTGAACAGAAGTTTAGAAGCAATCCAGTTAAGTTTATTCATTTTTCTTTATATTATTAAAAAGATAAACACATGGTAAAAAAAAATCAAAACAAAGATACACACATGCCTATATATATTATATTTATATACATACAGAGAGAAAGAGAGAATTCTTGAGGCTCCTTTAGGTGAAATAAGTGCCCAAGGACATATTGCTAATTAGCAGAAGGGCAAAAACTAGAAGCCAGGCCTCCTGCTTCCTACACTAATGATACTTTAAGAAACAGTTTAGATGCAAAAATTTATTGAATACAACAAAAATTAATCAAAATGAACAATTTTTTCTTTCCTCTTAAGAACAGAGTTTTATACTACAGGGAGACTATATTTAAAAAGTCTAAATTCAACTTTTCTCAGGCATACATAGATCCTACCAAGCCATTGCAGGATGCAAACATATTTATACCAGTTTTCCAATATGTGGTTTGCAAACCATCAGTGGGTAGTGAGATCAATATGGTAGATCATGAAGACATTTCTTATAAAATAGAATAGAAGAGTAAGGGTGCATCACTCATGGTAAGGGTAAGTAAAGTTTTACACAAGTTTTGTTTAACTTTTATTTAAGTTATAGTATAACTTTATAACTATTTAAGTATAAATGTAAAATATATTTTTGTCTCAGTCACAGTAATAAAAAAAAAAAAACATGTTTTCAGACCACTGGGTGTAGATATTCCTTAAGAAATGTATCCTGTGTGAGACGGAAAAAAGACAAGGAAACGAAGATGCAAAGTCTTATTGCAAGAAATATGGTGATGACAAAAATACAGTATGTTTTTATGAAAAATTTCTTTGGAAATGGAAAGACAGGCTATTTTGTTAATTAAATGCATCCCGGTGAGCCATCTCAAAGAGCTTTACTTTATGTGGATAGTTTGTGGATAGACAAGATCCATGTCTCTCTCTCTTTTGTCCCCACCTCTGTTTTTACGGTAATTCTGCCCTTCTGGAGTTCGCAATTCACAACTCGTCTTCATCATCCTCAAACTGAACCAAAAAGAAATTAAAAAAAAAAAAAAAGTGTATGAAAAAAATACCACCACCACTGCCACGTCCTCATTGGTTCCTGAAGATAGTGTCAACAATGAAATTTTCCTGGCATTTCCTCACCCTGGTGTTGAAGAGTAGGAAGATTTTATTGCCCTATGAATCATAGTTGTAAGCAAATTCATTAACAGTAGCTTTTCAAATAGTGAAATGGATCTGAACTGAAATACAGGTGAACGCTGGCTCCATTCTTCCTTGGTACAAATGCCAGCCCTTCCTCAGCCTACTGATATCCCTTTTTTCCTTTTTACACTGAGGAGTATGGAATTAAAAGAGGACATGGGTGCATTGATGCAGCCCCTCCAGGAACGCTGTAGTTGGTACACAGTAATGATTAACTGACTGTCTTCAATCAAGCAGTAGTGTACAAAGGGTTGAAAAAAAATCAGAATTTGGGTTTAAAACTTCTGGCCATCAATAACATAGTAATAGTAAAACTAACCTGCTAAATAATATTTTAGGCATAAATAATATATGTGATGGAGTAAATTTTTTACGCATGCAAAGCGATGGCATTACCACAAGTTCTAGTTAAGCTGTTTACAGCTAAGTTATATTTAAGTGTAAGTAGCAAGCAGCCTAGGGTTGCGTTTATAGGCAGTTTACTGATCTCAGTAATGAATCCTGGATTGGTTGAAGTTGCAAACTGCAAATCCTGATCACCAGTTCTCAGAAGCAAAAGTCAAGTTCAAATTTCAAGTTCTGAGCTAGCATACAGTTCTCTTTTGAATTAGTAAAATATTATAGGTCAAGCTACCTCCCAAATTTAGCCTTCTAATTCTAGGCATCAAATAGACTGTAACTTGAGGATTGTAGAAATTATAACATGGTTTGGATGGTGGTCACACATAAAAAATGAGTTAATTTCAGAGACATACTTTTAGTGTACAAGACTTGTACACTACATACTTGTAGTGTACAAGGAAATTAAACCTCTTTCTGAAAATAGCTTCGAGATTTAACTGTGATCACTTTTCTGAGTGCCATTTCTATATTGAAATTGAACTTCCTCATTTTCTCTCCTGAAGGAAAAAAAAATGGTGTGTCAGGTTTTATGATGCCATTAAGAGACTGTGATAGCTAGAGGTGCGATGACATGACTTGTCACGTCTGCGACAATAAAGACTGACCCTTGGAGATTATGTTTCTGAGCGTGGCCTTATCTACACATACAGAGTGAAAATAGAATTGAGACAACGTAACTTGATAAATCAATCTAAAGAGCATGTTCGCTAATTGAATCAAAGGCAGCTTCAGTTTTTCCAGAGAATGTCTAAATTCTCCAGTTTCTTATTATATTTATAACTGGAGCCTCTGGACGTTAGCCAAAAATATTACTTCTTAAATGTGCTATTATTCCTTAAATCTCAACAGAAAATAATGTCTGAGTCAGAGAATCATTTAACAATAGTTGCCACACATTCAACAATTTCTGTAAATCAGGAACTGCTCACCAGCCTCTACCATAAACTCTCTTACTTAATCATCTAAGCAACACATAAGGGCCATACGATGAAATAATACTGATACACAAAACGAGGGTAAATTCTAAAAGCATTCTACTAAGTGGAGGGAGCCAGATACAAAAGAGGATGTGATGTATGATTGCTTTTATTCACGAAATCTTAAAAGTTAAAACTATAGTGACAGGACACAGGAGGCAGATTGGAGTTTGTCAGGCGCTGGTCTTCAGGGCAGGAATGATGGCCAAGTGGCCCAAGGGAATTTTCTAGGGTGATGCAAATGTTCTAACTCACGCTCATGCTGGTGCCTATATGACTGTATACATTTGTCAAAGGTCCTCACAAAACACTGAATTTGATTGAATGAAAAGTATAAGCCTAACAGAGTTGATGTTTGAAAACTGAAAAAAACATTACCTGAGGTAAAGGCTGTATATCTATTTTGTTCTTGTTTTTAGAGGGAGAAACTGAGGCTGAGTTGAGTAGATTGAAGTTGCACCAAGTCCCACAGTCAGCGAACTGGACCCACTCCTGTTCGGCCCTGAGATGAGTTCCAGGGAGGCAGGTAAGGCATTGTGACACCCGTGTGACATCGCCAGCGTCTGCGGATGTGTCTTGAGGGGACATTCAACACGTGTATCCAGTACACACATTAATAAGTGCTTGCAAGCCCCAGTGTGGCCCACTCTACTGCACAACCTTGCCTCATGGTACATTTTCTCTCCTCAGTCTTCTATTTCTTCAGGAGAATCTGAACTGAAAAATCAGAAGCACCTCAAATGGCAGAGATGGTATAGAAACATATTCAATCTCTCTGTACTATTAAGCTACAAATTACAATCTTTACCTTTCGCATCAAAAGCCATTTTTGGGGGGGGATTAGAAGTATAAATTTTTCTTGTCGGTGTTGAAATTCTAGGGCTCGTTACTTGCATAAACGTCCTTCACTGCCTTAATGCAATCCTGAATAAGAATATTGGAAATGTATATGACTTTTCTTTTTAAGTTGCTGTATCTGGGCCTTTTCTCTCTACAGTTCCTTTTAATGAGTTTCAAATCAGATTTCCACATCTTGAAAGTGGTGCAGAGATATTCAGTGCTTGTTCAAGAGGCCTAGCCTTGCTTGCCTGGTGTTCATTCTGTTTATAAATGGCCTTGTATCCTACCACATACTCTCTGAGTATACCCGTTTTTTTTTTCTTTCTCGGATTTCAAATACCACAATCTCCCCTTGCATCTGGAACACCCATGTTTACTGGAGAGGGTTGCTTATAAACAATTTAAATGTGGTCAAAACCCATGCCAGCTGTTTCAGCTTGCTCCTCAATATTCAGGATAATTACATCTGCAAATTACAAGGAAACAAGGTCTCTCTCTTTTCCCTTACGCGGTGTCTCCATCTTTTCAAAGACTTCAGACTCGCTGCCTATTTCAGATTGATAAGTATAATTTAAAGAATGGTCTTTCTTCTTTCCTACCAAAACAAACAAACGAAATCACTTTGAAAAGCTTCAATGGAGGTATAGATTGCCTCTGTATAAAATTCATCCAAGATTCTATTAAAAAATAGCGAACAGATTTGAGACATTAAAAAAAGTATGTGGGTTTGGATTAGAAACATTTCTTTTTTTTTTTTTTTTTTTTTTTTTTTATGGTTTTTATTTTTTTTCTTGCGGTACGCAGGCCTCTCGCTGTTGTGGCCTCTCCCATTGCGGAGCACAGGCTCCGGACGCGCAGGCTCAGCGGCCATGGTTCACGGGCCCAGCCGCTCCGTGGCATGTGGGATCCTCCCGGACCAGGGCACGAACCCATGTCCCCTGCATCGGCAGGCGGACTCTCAACCACTGCGCCACCAGGGAAGCCCCAGAAACATTTCTTTATAAGGATCCTAAGTCTCTTGCTAGCTAGAAATACCACCAAATGATGCACCATACTAGCATTTAATGGAAGGAAGCAAAATCGTCAAAGCAATACCCAGGGCAGTAGCAGGACAATCGTGTACACAAGTGAGGAAAACTCACTTCATCCCAATTATTTTCAAACATTCATCTAGTCACTCCATGCCTTGCAGGAGGTGTATAATATGTACACAGAATCCAAGAAGAAAGAGAATGTATTATTGCATTTACAAGCTTGGTCAAACTATTGAAGGTAATAAATTCCCTTATAAAAAGAATTAAGGATGCTTTTCCTTTAAGCACTTGACTTAAGGCTTCAGATGAATCGGTACATATGCATCAATATAATAAGTACTACACCTTTCACTGACAGCAATTAGAAGTTGTTTCCACTTCAGTAGATAGACTGCATTATTTTCATAACTAAATAAAAAATGCTTATAGGGAAACCGAGATTGGTATATTAACTAAAAAATACTCTTTTTAGGAGTCTGAAAATGATAATGTACCAGTATTCTTGGTGACAGTATAGATACATTTTAAATGTATCTATACTGACGTATTTTTAGGTACTTCAGTGTAAACTACAAAGGAAAATGTACGTAGAAACTTCCTGAAGGGATTTGGGTCAGGGTTGACAGATTTGGCAAATAAAAATGTAGAACACTCAGTTAAATTTCAATTTCAGGTAAATTACAAATAATTCTTTACTGTAAGTATGTCCTATGAAATATTTGAAACACACTAAAAAATTCTTTGTCTGAAATTGAAATTTAACTAGATGTCTTGTATTTTATCTGGCAATCCTAATTTTGGTTTAAAATAGGTATGAAAACAACTGAGTCACTCCGCAAGTACTAAAGTGACTCCAAAATTAATATTATACAAAGTAATCTTGAAGCTTGTTGTCAGTCTTTAGAAGATGGCTAGTGTTGGGGGCCTGATCATGAAGTTTTCATTTGTCAGTAAAATTTTGTCAATGAAAAAAAATTTCATTTTTTCATTGAATAGCAAGAAAAACGAAGATAATGGATAAAGTTTATAATAAAGGTAAAAAATGTGATTAAATGAGCATTAGAAGAGATGATATTTCCACTATTTTTATTTTTTAAATTAATTTTTATTGGAGTCTAGTTGATCTACAGTGCTGTTAGTTTCTGCTGTACAGCAAAGTGAATCAGTTATACATATATATATATCCACTCTTGTTTAGATTCTTTTCCCATATAGGTCATTAGAGGGTATTGAGTATAATTCCTTGTGCTCTTCAATAGGTTCTTATTAGTTACCTATTTTATATATAGTAGTGGGTATATGTCAATTCCAGTCTCCCAATTTATCCCTCCCCCACCCTTCCCCCTGGTAACCATAAGTTCATTCTCTTAGTCTATGAGTCTGTTTCTGTTTTGTAAATAGGTTCATTTGTATCATTTTTTTTAGATTCTGCATATAAGTGATATCATGATGTTGTCTTTCTCTCTCTGACTTACTTCACTTAGTATGATAACCTCCTGGTCCATCCATGTTGCCACAAATGGCGTTATTTCATTTTTTAAAAAACTGAGTAATATTCCATTGTATATACATATCACATCATCTTTATCCATTCCTCTGTTGATGGACATTTAGGTTGCTTCTATGTCCTGGCTACTGTAAATAGTGCTGCAGTGAACACCAGAGTGCATGTATCTTTTTGAATTATGGTTTTCTCCAGATATGCCCAGGAGTGGGATTGCTGGATCATATGGTAGCTCTATTTTTAGTTTTTTAAGGAACTTCCATACTGTCCTCCATGGTGTCTGTACCAATTTACATTCCCACTAACAGTGCAAGAGGGTTCCCTTTTCTCCACACCCTCTCCAGCATTTGTTTGTAGATTTTTTGATCATGGCCATTCTGACTGGTGTGAGGTGATACCCCATTGTAGTTTTGATTTGCATTTCTCTAATAATTAGCGATGTTGAGCATCTTTTCATGAGCCTCTTGGCCATCCGTATGTCCTCTTTGGAGAAATGTCTATTTAGATCTTCTTCCCATTTTTTGATTGGGTTGTTTGTTTTTTTGTTATTGAGCTGCATGAACGTTTTGTAGATTAATCCCTTTTCGGTTGCTTCATTTGCAAATATTTTCTCCCATTCTGTGGGTTGTCTTTTAGTTTGTTTATTCTGCTATTGTTTTTAAAATATGCTTAGTTGATGAAGTAAAAGAGGACATCACAATATTAGTCATTCTTTTTAAGGTCTGTAAAATCCAAAATTTTGGTAGTACTGGATTCTAGTGTTGTTCTTTCATCATCTGAATTCCTATGATTTTTATCTGATTAGTATTAAAGTAAGGAAACTCTGTTTTACTTTTATATAACTGGTTTTCCTTCTGTTAACTCATGCCCACATGATTATAGCTCTTTTTTTTTTTTTTTTTTTTTTTTTTCCGGTACGTGGGCCTCTCACTGTTGTGGCCTCTCCCGTTGCGGAGCACAGGCTCCGGACGCGCAGGCTCAGCGGCCATGGCTCATGGGCCCAGCCGCTCCGCGGCATGTGGGATCTTCCCAGACTGGGGCACGAACCCGTGTCCCATGCATCGGCAGGTGGACTCTCAACCACTGCACCACCAGGGAAGCCCTATAGCTCTTTTTTTTTTTTTCTTTTTTAGCTATTTTTTTTGCGTTGGTCCCATCACCACCATGCCAAAGTTAGGAGAATTACTGTCCTATTTGTCATAAAATCTGCCCAAGAAAAAAAAAAAAAAGGCTTGCACTCTCAACTTGCTACTGATTATACTGTACAGCTTGACTGGACCACTCATGTCCTCTTTAGCTGCCATCTTACTCCACTTTTCTGTCTCCTGTACATCTGGGACAGCCTCTTTAATTGATTCCTCTCCTTTCCCTCCTGTCCCACTTTAATTTACTTTACACAAAGTAGCTATGTGATATTTAAAAAATAAAATCAGGTAGTATCACTTCCTTATGCAAAACCCTAGTGTGTCTTCCCATCTCCCTTAGAATAAAAGCTCAATTCACGACTTGATGACTTAAAAATAGTACCTCTTCAGCTTTATTTCTACCACTACCTCCCCACCCCATCTCTTGCTTCTCAAACATACCCCTAGTTCATCCTTTTGTAGGGCAGTGCTTTTGTATTTCTTTGCTGTGGAATTTCTTTCCTTCAGATAGTTGCATTACTCACTTTTTCATATCACTGAGGTCCAGGCTCTAATATCACTGCTTCAGTGTGTATAATAAGCCATTACCTAGCCCCATCCCCCATATATATATACTTTGCTTTTTTCTCCTTAGCTTTCTTTATTTTTCTTCACAGTACTTCAAAATACCCAAAATGGTTTACTTATTTATTATATAACTCTATATATTAGAAAATAAGAGACACACATACACGAAAAAAATCCTTGTCTCTCTTGTTCCTTGCTTTAGCCCCGTTACCCAGCACCTAATAGTTGCTTAATAAATACTGATGGAATGAATAAACAATGAATGAACATCCCTTGGCATAGGGACCTGGCCTAAGTCTCTTAAAAGTCTGGATCAGAAGAAAATTTTAGTAAAAGAACTTTAGTTATATTGAAATTCTCCTTTCCCTATGATCTCAAACTGTGTCTTATCCTTTCCTTTCCGAAAGAATTTCGGTGTCTCTTGAGAACACTGACCTAGAGGTTAAGAAGCATCCATTGCATAGAGTTATTTACTCCAGGGGTTAAAGGGATATTCTTGCTACTTATCCTACTAGCCTGTCATATCTTACCAAACCAAATAGGAAATTACAGGAGACATACAGCAAAGGTCCTTATTCTGAAATTCTTACTGTAAAATGAAATAAAATATGAAATAAAATGAAAACCTTCTCATCTGTAAGCCACAATAATTGTTCTTCCAACTAGTTAACAGGAATTTCATGAAGATTCTTAAGTATTTTTCCCAACTGGAGCCAAAATACAGTCCTAAAGATAGAAATCTCGTAAGATCATTTTGTCTAAGGGTTTCCTGCACCAAATAATCCGAAGAGATCATGGCATTACTGAATAATTTGGAGGAGAGTGTTTATACTAACTAGAGATAAACATGCTGGAAAAAGTTAAGGCTGAAGTGGTGTTCTAAGGTGTTGGTCATAAATAACATGAAAACATCAATAAAATATGCCTAGCATGTAGTAGTTGCTCCATAAATATCTGTTAAATTATTCATTTATTCTTTTATTTGTTCAAGTCTTTAAAGCAATTGAAAAGCTGTTGTTTACTAAAAATAGTCTGGAAACTCACAGACATTTTTTTTTCACAAAATCCAAATGTCTATTTTAATTCTTCATTATTTTCTACTTAACAGATGGCTTCTTCCCTGAAATTGTCTCTTTATGTGTTACTCCGATACTGTGCAAAACTGAATCCCATTTCAACGTTTACAGTTTTTTTCCTATGCTATCCCTTTTGATTTCTTCTCTTCTTCCTACTGGCCCATATGCCTAAGTTTCTCCATGATTCTGTATTTACCAGTGACCTTTTAAGTTCACTCCTTGGGAGAGTTCATAAATTTTCATAGCTCTAAATATTTCCTCTATGCTGATGACCCAAATAGCATTTCCAGTCCTCACTGTTCAGTGAAGCTCCAGCCTCAAGACTTAGAATGCCTAGTGCCAAGTTTCGGACTCCAAAGAAAAACGTTTTTCAAGAATTCACAATGACTCCAGTCTGTAAGTCATATTTAGAGAGTGACACTTAGAACTTACACCTGTTTCTCCAGGTGCTTTTCCCAGGGTGCCTCAGTATGAACGCTCTCCCACTGAGATAACTAATTTATAATTACTTCCCTCTTCTCCATGTCTGTATCTGTAGCATCATACAGCTATTTTCTCTTCTCAGAATGCCTCCTACTCTTCGTTAAATATCCAAAACCAGTAAAAAGCAGTAGAGGAGATGACTTGATGGTTAAGTCAGGGGGGAAGAAAAATAGGAGAATCTAATTTGGTTCTAACTGGATGACCCACGAAAGTAATTTCTCCCTAGGCTTCAGTTTCAACGACATAGGATGTTAACTCAGCGGTTCTGTTCAGTCTCATTAGCTCTCTTTCACATGAACGTAATAATTCACCTTTTTTTCATATGTTGCCTTTTTTGTACAATTTGCATTTCCCCCCCAAACTCTGCGTGCAATCTTAATATTCTCGAAGCCTAGCAAGTCTACTATGCTATGCGTAGCTTTGCTAGGGGAGATGGAAATACTCATAATAAAAGTCTACATTATTATGACATGCTTACTAATGAAAACTTACTTTCAACAAATCAAATTAAGGAAAAAAAGAACATTTATACATTACGAAAAAGAGAACATTTTGGCATTAGTAAAATTAGATATTTCCTATCACATGGAAAAAGTAAAATATATTTTTAGATAATTGTAGGAACAATGAAACCTAAAGCATAGTAGAAGTGAAATATTATTTTCTTTTAGGAAAGGAATGGAAATAATAAATGCTATTTTGACATTTTAATCAGACATTTGAGGTAAAGCCTTGTTGGCATGACTGTATCCCTAGCCACTGCTTTGATTTTCCCAGAGGAATTCTGGAGGCACTGATCAGTATATAAGCACTCTCTCCAAACCCAGGCTCTGGCCCTGGATTCGATTGGTCAGTGTGCACTCTTAAATGTCCTGTTTGTTTAAAAAAATTCTCCTAAGGATGAAAAACGTACCTAATTTTATAAAACTAAGCTCAGATAAGAGAAAGATCTCGTCTCAACAATAAAGTGGTAACTGCCAAGCTTCTTGAGGTCGGTGCCCATAGAAAAAGGGCACCTGAAGCCAGGCCAGACCACTGCTTACTGTAGTCAGGTGACATGATGCCATGTACATTTCTCCCTCCCACTGCAATAGAAGGACCATGTCAGTATGAAATGGAGTTAGAATTAGACCTGTATGCATCTGCGAGATGACAGTCTCTCTCTCTCTCTCTCTGTGTGTGTGTGTGTGTGTGTGTGTGTGTGTGCGTGTGTGTGTGTACTAGGCAAGTGCACGTGGAAATAGAAATAACTTTGCAAGTTGTAGAATTAGCAGCGTGTGAGGTCATAACTCAACAAACCCAAAGGCTTTGGGGCTTTTGACTGTGTTAACAGTGAGAAAGGCAACAGGTTTTTCTTTAAAAACATAACACCCATATTTTTTTTTTCCTCAAATGATTCAGGAAATATCCAGACATAGAAATGCACTACCTACCTGTGAATAAAGAACTCATTGAACTATTTTCAATGTCAATAAACAGGAAACACAAAAATGAGAGTACATAATAATTTGTCTAATATAGTCACTCCAAAACGGAGCTGTCATATGTAATGAGTTTACTGAGCAGCCTCATCTGACCAAGTTGTAAAAGTGCAACAATTTTATTTTTTTTTGGTGACTTGCCCACATTTCCGCAGAATTGAAGCTCATATTTTCGCTGGCTAAAAGTCACATTTGTTAATAATTCTTTGGCCCAATTTCATTGTTTTTCAGCCACTTTCAGTTTAGTCAGTCTCTTCTTGGTCTATACAACTCATCCTTGTTTATTTTAAAAGTTCATGTCATATTCTAAAAAATTCTTGCCTTTCCCTCGTATGAGCTGAAGTTCTAATAGCTACCACATGAGGTGGCTTTCATGTGGCTCTCATACTTCTTACGCACGTTTCGGGATGTCAGCTTCTCAGGTACTGGTGAGTGGAACAGGAGAAAGCAAACAGATCCTTTCTCACTTGACGGCTGCAACCCTCCTGCCTGTCTCCCCACTTGCTACCCATGCCCACTGTTCCAGCACTTTGTCCACAGCCTCAATGTGGAGAGTTGGTACCTCACTTTTTTTTTTTTAATAACAATGAGCATTCTTTTTAAAATTTTTTTAAATTTATTTTTATTTTATCTTTTTTGTCTGCGCGACATGTGGGATCTTAGTTCCCTGACCAGCGATTGAACCGGCGCCCCCTGCATTGAAGCACAGAGTCTTAACCACTGGACTGCCAGGGAAGTCCTGGTAGCTCACTCCTGAGCAGCGCCCTTAGGAACTGTGAGTTCCTTGAGCGTTTACTATGCTCTCCAGCAGAGCCCCAGGAGGTAGGCGGTCTCAAGCTGCAAGCCTCTCTGTAGCAATGTCAGCAAAACCACCCAGCCCAACTGTATCTGTTTGAGGGTTAATTCTAGGGCCTCTGGGCGCCTGCAGGATCCATCTCCCATATTTCTTGGGAAGTGGGAGCTGCTGGGGCAGCAGTATGGTGGTCCCTGACCTTGACCCCCTCTGCCAGGCCTTTCTCAGCTCATTTCTCTACTGTTGCATTCACACAAAGCATGACACCCAGCAGATTTCCAAGAACATCACGCCAGTTTTACCTTCTTGCCACTTCCCCTAATTGCTTAGCTTGGGGAAAAGGAAGTAGCCCCTAGTTTCCAGAGGAGTGGGGTTACATCTTTGTATTAGACAGCATGGCAGGAATCAGGAAATTTTTTGCTTTCACTCATGCAGACAGACTTTCTAAGACGGACAAAAGTGTCTTCTTTTTTTTTTTTCTTCTTCATCTATTTTATTCTATAAAGTTTCCATGACTTTATATAAAACGATTTGTAGCCCTTGGCATCTTAGCATTTTTACAGCCAAGAAAGGAGGCAGAGCTATGCACTTCTGGCAAGACAATAGCATTTGAACCTCAGCAAGTGTGTGATTTTATAATCATGTCGAAGGGCCAAACAACTATAACATTTAACCCTTCGTGTTTGGAGTGACGATTCCAGGCAGTTGTATTATTTGACTTTTTGTGTCTCTTTTCAAAGTTCAGTGTTGAGGTTTGACTCCCAAGGGAGAAAAAATACTTCATTTATCTTGAAGCAGGATGGCATTAAATTTCTTCCTTCCTTCCCATTGTTTGGTTTAGCTGGTTGACACTCCAAGCTGACTGTGAACAGCTTCGGGAGTTTCAGGGAGATTAACTATTGGGTTTCATCTCTAGCTTCATGCGAAGCATCTGCAAATAATCAAGATCCAGAAAGAACCTCAGAGTGGGAGCAGCCTCTGGGATTTGATTTAACTAAACCTTCCTGTGAGCCACATTTCTTTGTTTACATACATTCCTGCTCTGAAGGCCAACTTCCTGTCATAAAGCTGCATACCAAATTTGAGCATTTAGCAAACAGTGTGGCTCAAACCATTATAACTCTGGAAACAGACTTCAAGTAATTATTATTTTTAAAGGATATTGAAAAAAAAATAAAAATGCAGGGCCTCACCCTAGCTTTCATGATTCAAATCTTTTTCTTATAATCACATACGTTCACACACTTATATACAGAAAGGGAAATTAGTGCTATTTTCTGCATAAAAATATCTGTCAGTACAGCCCTTGTGTGGAGACATCAAAGTGACAGATTACAAAGACTGAAAAGGAAAGGAACTTATTTTTCAAAAGTGATAAATCTCTGGGAGAAGAGACACAGTGTGACCAATCCCATATGGTATAAGTTTGGGCAATGCAAGTTTCTCAAATAATTCTAGTGTCATGGTTCCTTTGGATCCTTCAGTGTATCATCCTTTAGCAGTTATTTCCTACTTTTTAGATCTATTTGTACCTTCTTTTTCAAAATATCACTTAATATATCCTTTCCTTCTCTCTCTTGATATTTCATTCTCTTTTTAAGTTTTTATTTATTTATTTTTTTGCGGTACGCAGGCCTCTCACTGTTGTGGCCTCTCCCGCTGCGGAGCACAGGCTCCAGACGCGCAGGCTCAGCGGCCGTGGCTCACGGGCCCAGCCGCTCCGTGGCATGTGGGATCTTCCCGGACCGGGGCACAAACCCGCGTCCCCTGCACCCGCAGGCGGACCCCCAACCACTGCGCCACCAGGGAAGCCCATTCTCTTTCTCCCAGTAAATCTCTTAGTGTTCTTTCTTAGGCGATACCTATTTTTAGCATATACTCAAAATGTGTATCCTTTCCAAGCCTACTACTCTCCAAGATATACATCATCAGGTTCAGTGTCAAGTCTATGCTGGATCTAATTAAGACTTAATTAGATCATGTCTCTACCACCTAGAAATCAATCTTTCCCTGGTCACCTATTATTAAGTCAAAAAGCAATGGTCAGCTTTCACTGTGTATTTATTATGCTTTCTCTAGAATTTGGTTCTCTTGACAGCACCCTCCTTGAAATCTCATCCCCCCTTGATATCTATGACAAAATTTTTTCTGCATTAATCACCATGATAGGCTCCCTTTCTTCCCACATACCTTTAAATCTAGGGGGTTCCTAGGGTGTCATTTTTAGATGTAGTGTTTTCCTCATCTACACACGTTCCCTCTTCCTCTTCCATAGAGTAAGTTGTACAGTAGATGCTGATGTTTCCCAGATCTATACATCTAGCCTCTGGTTTTCCCTCACTTATTACATCCTTTTAGTGACCAATTTCTATCAGTCCTACCTACAAATCTCACTTGAATCTACGATTTATCACTATCTCCAGTCTTACAAACAGTATATTATAGAGACTCCCTATGTGTCAATCCTGGCTCTACTTCCTGCTAGCTGTGTAACTCTGGGTAAGTTATTTAACTCCACTGTACCTCAGCTTCCACATCAGTCAAATGAAGATTGAAAGAACAACATTCACAGTGTATGGTTATGTTATTATTATCATTATTTTAGTTCAATTCATCATCGTTTTTTAAAATCTCAATAGTTGTGACCACCACGCAACAGGTTTTTCCCCTTTTGGCTCTCTTAAAATTAATCTTCTAGCAAACAGATCGATCTTCCTAAAGTGTTAGGATATCTTTTCAGTACATACAATTCTGGGATGGCTCCCCTTAATTTTCACAGTCTAATTCTGAGGAACCATGCTTTATGTGATATGATTCCTGCCAACCTTTTGAACCTAACTAACCTATTGGCACAGAGGAGAGCAGAAGACACCATAGCTGTCCTCCAACTTTCAAGCAGCAGTTATGATGCCATATATCCAACCTCTCAGTAATAGAATGATTTTCCCTTTGGCAAAAAATTTCTACTTGTCTACTTCTTTTTGAAAGATTTATTTATTATTTATTTATTTTTGGCTGTGTTGGGTCTTAGTTGCGGCATGAGGGATCTGCGTTGAGGCATGCGGGATTTTTGTTGCGGCATGCAGGCTTCTCTCGCTGTGGTGCGCAGGCTCGAGGGCGCACGGGCTCTGTAGCTGTAGGGCATGGGTTCCAGAGCACGCGGGCTCTGTAGTTTGCGGCACGGGGGCTCTAGTTGAGGCGCGCAAGCTCAGTGGTTGTGGTGCGCGGGCATAGTTGCCCCACTGCATGTGGGATCTTAGTTCCCTGACTAGGGATCGAACATGTGTTCTCTGCATTGTAAGGCGGATTCTTTACCACTCAGCCACCAGGGGAGTCCCCTCTACTTGTCTGCTTCTTAAGCTGCATTCTAAACAGATAAGCAAGTTGAAAATGAGAGTTCATAATTTTTATGTGTATTGAGGCAGTGATCCCAAAATACAAATATCATTACACAACTTCTGTGCATGGCCACCTATCTTTTATATTCTTTATTTGTCTGACCTCCTTTCCATTTTGTTCCTAGCACTTCATTTCACTCTGTCGTGCTTCACTGTACTGAAAGCAATAACCATGGACGTTAAATAAATTGATTGTGTTCTAGAGAGCTAGCATAGATGGTGGAAGTAATTAAGTATAGAGGTAAATCTTCCTACAGAACCAAAATTGACATTTTTTTCTGTCATCCTGAAACTTTAGTTACTCCACTTTTAAATTGATATTTACTTAAGCGAAAGAAAAGAACAGCCTCGTATACACTATGCTAATGTGAGTTCTAGAAAGTGGGCAATGATGGTAATCGTGAATTGACATCCTGAGAGTCATCAAGACTGTAGAGAAGAAAATTAATTAAACCAGTCCATTGGAACGTTGCAATATACATGTGTACCACAGGACACAGTTTCTCAGTATTTGAAAGGACATAGAAATAATATTTTGTGCTGTTCACAGTTTCTCAGTATTTGAAAGGACATAGAAATAATATTTTTTGCTGTTCATTTTGGACAGCTTATATAGTGTATTTATTTATTTTGCGGTACGCGGGCCTCTCACTGCTGTGGCCTCTCCCGTTGCGGAGCACAGGCTTCGGACGCGCAGGCTCAGCAGCCACGGCTCACGGGCCCAGCCGCTTCACGGCATGTGGGATCCCCCCGGACCGGGGCACAAACCGGCGTCCCCTGCATCGGCAGGCGGACTCCCAACCACTGCGCCACCAGGGAAGCCCCAGCTATGTCTTCTCACACTTGCGAATATGGGTCGGGTCATAATGGCAGTAACAGGAGCACCAGTGTTGAAGCAGTTTGCCAGGAGTGGTGCTGCCCTCATCAGCCTCTCAGAACTGAGGCAAAGAACTGTCAGCATAACTGCTCCAAAGTTTGTTTTGTGGAAAGCAGATAAGTGGTCCCTCAGGTAAGGAAGACTCAGGCAATAAAGCTTTACAGACTGCAGGCAGCACCTTAATTGTGTTTGAATACGAACAGGAAGTCGATGTAGTTCTCTGCTTTTACATGAAGTTTAGATTCCTAAGTCAGCATGTGCAGTAAAGCTGTACCTTTAGAAACTTCAGAATCGGTGAAGTACACGATATTAATATTTGATCATCTTTAATATTTCAAAAGCCTTAATTTGACACAGTCAAGAGGTGCATGGAATATGTTATCTTCCTAAGTATTTGTAATATTGTCATGCTATAACAGGGTTTGTGCTTATCCAGGTTTAATGAAGCATATTAATGAATTAGTGCTCTTTTAGAAGCATATTGTATATAAAGAGAACGGCTACATACCAAAATATTCTGTCTTACTTCATCACATACCATCCAAGTCCTTTGTTTGCTCTATTTTCAACTATTTTACATTACGGCTCTGTTTATAGGTTTTGTTTTGTTTAAATATCTTATCAATTAGACTGTGAAGGTCTTTGAAGACACGGTCTATGCCAGCCTAGGTTTATTACTAAATAATCAGAAACCAGTTCAGTCTCTGGAATTGGAGGGACCTAATTAATAACTAACAGTTGAATGAATTAGTGCTCTTTTAGTGTTGTTTTCAAAGGCGTGGGGAAGAAGACAGTGCTGTGTGATTTCATCATTGTACTGTACGCTGTAGGATTAAACACACCCAATGCATGTTAACTTTTAATACACAAATGATATTAAACCAAGAATTCCTTTATAAGATTTCTTATATTCTTATTATGAGAAGCAACAACAAAAACCAAAACTGTTTGTAAAATATGAAATGGGAGGACAAATACAATATTATAGAAAAGTAAATAAGAAAGTTTATATCTAGAATTTCAAATATCAGCAGTATTTTTCCAGAATCTATCCTGATATTCTTTGTAAACAGAGGATAATATATAATAGAAAGATTATATGGTTATGCCCTTTGTATTAAATAATACTGTTGCTGATACATCATTATTCTAGGTTTATATAATTTCCTTTGTCTGGTCCCTTTTGTGACAAATAACATGGGTTTATAAAATGACTGGCTAGAGAAAGGGAAAAAATTGTGTCCGTGGAGTATAGAAAAATTAACAGACCTCCACAGGCATGGTTTCATTGTGTTAGCTCAAGGCTTATCCCAAGGGAGCAAAGCTGCGAGGGTTTAGGGTCTGTTTCTTTTCTCACACAGCGTGCTTTATAGCTCATTATTGCACTCAGCTTTTTCATAGCTTTGCAGCTTGCAAATTCCACAACTTTCTGGTTGTACAACTAATGTAAACTCCAAATCGCAGTCGACTTCTTAGTATAAGCATGTGTTCAAGACCATTTCCTAATATAGAAAAATATGCTCTTTCAATTACGTTCTGCAACATTTGGTTATTTTTCTTTGACCCATCCTGGAACCTCATTTTAATGTGGAAAGTTCTCAAATATTTAGATAGGAGTATAAATAAAAATGACTTCTGTCTTCTTTTATAAACCTATTGCTACTCTTACACCTGCCTCTTCTGCCGTCACTTTTAATTTTTTGTATTCGACTGTATTCAAAATTCTTTTTTTCGGAGTGCTTTTTTTTTGCAGTACGCGGGCCTCTCACTGTTGTGGCCTCTCCTGTTGCGTAGCACAGGCTCCGGACGCGCAGGCTCAGCGGCCATGGCTCATGGGCCCATCCGCTCCGTGGCATGCGGGATCTTCCTGGACTGGGGCAGGAACCCGTGTCCCCTGCATCGGCAGGCGGACTCTCAACCACTGCGCCACCAGGGAAGCCCCAGAGTGCTCTTTTTTCCCTCACATATATAGCACTTAAGGTTTGTAAGTGTCTCATTAAAGATCAATTCACTTAACAAAGAAACATGTTTATGAGTTAATATTCAGTATCTCAAACAATACTTATATGTAGTCGTTGCTTATTAGTTATCCTATAACTATCTCTTGAAAAAATCATCACAAAAGTTAAATTCACTTACTTTCTGAAAAAATATATTTACACACAGATAGAAATATAAATATGCGGTTGGGTTTTTATAGCTTTGTCAACAGAAATGTAATTCTTGAATTTCCCTTGTAGAATTAGGCTACATGGTGCCTGTTGATCTATATATCTACATCGATATGTAGGTATAGAGAGAGGATACTACAGAAAGCAAATATATATCAATATGTCACTCAGAATCACCCTAGTAGTTATGCTATGGAAGGCATTTATGTGGCACATTTTGTTTAAAGATGGTACTTTTGAGAGTAGAGATATTGATCCCTCATTTCAAGGTCGTCTTGCTGAATCTAGAAGATCTAAATAAAATGTACTGCACTGAGTATCAAATAATATTCCAAGAATAATGTATGTCATAAGCCAAAAATTGCCACAGTGTTTTGCAAAATGGTCAACAAGTAACATTAAACTTAAACACCGGTGCAAGGAATACCGCAGATAATACTGTTGAGAGTCATTTACCCTATACTGTGACATAAACTGTTAGCAAATTATAATCAAAACAGAGATCTTAACCATACACTTTGGTGTCATAGGGTTATGCTTGACATAATACTTCGTTATCAAAGAGAAGGATGGAGAAGTAAGGTAGGAGGGTGGAGAGAGGATGAACAGAGAAATATTTTTCAGAGAAATCTTATTTTTTGTGTTTGTCTTTAATAAGATACTTATAAGTTTACTATCTTTATTTTGGAAAAAAATATCAATAGACCCTCCAAAAGGAAAATAAATAAAATCTGAGCTTTTAGCGCAAATCCACAGTCTTCTCTGAACTCTTCTTTCTTCTTTATATAAAAAAAACTATTCATTCTCAGACAGAAAAACACTCCCTATTTTATTTGATATTTTTAATGTAAATAAATTCTGGATACCAATATTTTGTTTATGTGAGGTAAGAGGACATGAGACTTACTGTTTTGAAATTGCTGTGTTAAAGTTAAGATATTTCTAGATACAAATATCAGAAGGCACCGTGTAGTCTAGCTCTACAAGGGAAATTCAAGAATTACATTTCCGTTGACAAAGCTGTAAAAACCCACATCAGATAATCCTCATGGTATTATGAGTTTATTGTAATTTAATGTTTATACTTTACTAAAATGTCACACATTTTGCTTTCACTGGTGTCTTTTGCTCCATCCTACGTTTGGGGTGAGCTCACTGCTTTCCATCTTCCCTGGGCCTGAGATTGCTTCTCCCCATTCTCTGAGGAGTCACTTCACATCCCAGAGCAAAAACCGCTTTGGCCCTGATTTTGACAGAAATATGACACTGACCACACTCCTTCTGTTTCTTCCCAGCCCTTACTCAAGACAGTAAATTCTGGCAGTTGAATCAGAGTTCATGCTGTATGTATCACATTTCTCAATCGACATCAACAAATAATGACGTTACTCTGGGAAATCGAAACCATTGGATTTTTTTGTCCAAAGATGGCACTATTAAACCTGAATTACCTTTAACTTCAAGGAACAAAACTGTAGGTTTTGTCCTCAGTGATCCAAGGCAAGAGTTCTCGATGTGAAACACAGCACTTCCTTCCTATAGAATGTTAATACGTGCCATGTAGAAAAGAAAATAGTCCTGTTTAAAAAAACTGTTTCGGGGCTTCCCTGGTGGCACAGTGGTTGAGAGTCCGCCTGCCAGTGCGGGGGACACGGGTTCGTGCCCCGGTCCGGGAGGATCCCACATGCCGCGGAGCGCCGTGAGCCATGGCCGCTGAGCCTGCGCGTCCGGAGCCTGTGTCCCGCAACGGGAGAGGCCGCAACAGTGAGAGGCCCGCGTACCGCAAAACAAAACAAAACTGTTATGTTATGTTTGTTATGTTACGTTAACTGTTAACTGGTTAATGTGCAACATCGGGCTGCAAAGTGTACTGAACTCTATGGGAAGTTCAAGTTTAACCCAAGCCCCACTGCTGAGTCAGCATTAAACACCTCCACCCTGAAGGGGCGTCATAGTGGCTCAAGCACATTATTTGAGTACAGTTTTCAAAGAAAATGGAAGAGTGAATATGGGCATAATCTCTAGCCTCTCTTCTCCTCCTATAAAGTCTAGAAAGGCTCCTACAAAGTATTAACCCAAAAAGCCATAACGTAGGCAGCTCTAAGAACTGGAACCAGAAAACGGCTTTAACGCTTACTCTCTGTCTCTAGGTTGAAGAGTGTGATTAGCTCTGATACTTAGTTCCAGGCTTTGTACGGCCCAATCTAGCTTACCCAAGTTTTTCGTTAGGATTTCAGAAAACACTCCAGTGAACAACAGTTTGTTCTTTTGTCTCCCTCCTACAAATATTCCTCTTAAAGTCTTTGTCAGTAAAATAGTTTTGAGTGAGGGCAGAATTAAAATATTATGGGTACTACTAGCCAAAATCACCTTAATATTATTTGAAATCACACCTTAGGTATGTCCTTTCTTTAATATTTGTTTCATATATGACAGTTCTTCTAAACTTGCCTAATCATACAGTTTTAAAATTTGCATCTATGGAATAGCTGCTAATTTAGGAGGGTTTAAATGTTGGCTTTGCTACTTACTAGCTAGGTGGTCTTCATTTCTTAATGTCTTTGAGCCTCAATTTCCTAGAATAGAAACGGAATTATTAATACCTACCTCATAGTGTTATGTCAAGTAATGACTGTAAAAGAGATATGTAAAATCATTAAGATAGTACGGGGCATGTCATAAGAGCTAGATAAATTGGAACGGCTACAAATTTCTCCTCTTAAAATGTCCTTACCATGCAGCACCAGATCAAGTCAGATCAGCCCTCTGTTAATACCATCCACTGGGGTTCAATCACTTTTAGAATAGATTCTAAGCTTCCTGAAAGTCACACGTGGAATCAGCCCCTTCCTACTTCACTGCCCCATTTGTGCCACCTTCCACTTCTATATCTAGCTGGTCCCACCAGCCTTTAATCTGTTCCTTTAATACGTCCAGCTTGCTCTACTTATTTGTACTTGCCCGGCTTATTTCCTAGAATTCTCATCTGTAATATTTTTATTTGGTTGAATCCCTCCTGTCACTCAGGTCTCAGTCCAAATGTCACCTTTCCTGAACATATAAAATACACCATTGTTTTAATGATATTTCCCACTCGTTGAAATTCTCTTATGTGTCTTTGTTTACTGGTTTTTGCCTACCTTTACCATTAGAATGACGTAGGGGGTAGGGCCCTTCTCTGCTGTGTTCGACACTGTACTCAACGTGCTTAGAAGAGTGTTTGGAAAAAGGTAAATGCTCAATCAGTTTTTGCTCAATAAAATAAATGGAGTAGACTGTGACCTTGTAAGTGATTCTGCTGTGGGTTTGGCCAAGACTAGAAGTTGTGACCATTCTGGTATCTGGCGCCAGAGGGAGGTGTCAGGGGGATAGCCGACAGAGTGAGACATGTAGTCAGCCATCTTAGCTCTTCATTCTAATCATTTTTAAATTTTAGAATCCGTGCTATGGTTCATAAAAGGAAGAGGACAACATTGGTACATTATAAACTTGATGCACCAACATATATTCATGACTGACAGTGTCAGGAGATCATAAAACCACCATGACACTCTTGTGGACTGGCATCCTGTATTTGCTCAGAGCTGGAAACATGCATCAGAGGGACACTTTTGGGACTTAGTCAAAGATACACATGGGCAAATGGTCTTAAGAGTTTCTGCCTGTAGGACAGACTTAGATATCAAAAATACCCTAGGGCACCTAGCAGGCAGCTCTTGGTGCCAATATCATCCTTCAATAAAAGGAACTAGGGCTGCTTGGAGAAATGAGTGAATCTAGAGCTAGGGCAGAGAATATATAAGATGACTCAGAGTACCTCATGGTGCCCAAAGGTAAGGAATTACTTCAATAACAAACAAACAAAATCTTCACAATGATGGGGGACAGGTGCCAATTGAAATTCTTCTCAATGTACAAAGAACAGTTTGTACCATAAATAAGGAGACTGGTATTGAATTATTGCCCAAAGTATAAACTAAATATCCATGAATCTAAACTAATGTAAAGAGATAAGTGAATAAGGAAACATGGGGATAAATTTCCCTTGCAAAAGAATTGCAAATAATTTCTGCAGATAGCCTACTCTCAGAGAGGTAGAGCATTAACTAATGCTGCTTTTTAAAAAATTTTATTGAAGTATAGTTGATTTACAATGTATAAGAATATATGTATGTATATATACATATATTCTTATATTCTTTTCCATTATGCTTTGTCACAGGATACTGAATATATAGTTCCCTGTGCTATACAGTAGGACCTCGTTATTTATCCATCCTATATATAATCGTTCGCCTATGCTAATCACAAACTCCCGGGCTTTCCCACCCCTACAGCCCCTTGGCAACCACAAGTCTGTTCTCTATATCTGTGAGTCTGTTTTTGTTTCATAGATATGTTCATTTTAGATTCCACACATAAGCGATATCATATAGTATTTGTCTGCCTCTTTCAGACTCACTTCACTTAGTATGATAATCTCTAGGTCCATACATGTTGCTGCAAATGACATTACTTCATTCCTTTTTATGGCTGAGTAGTATTCCATGGTGTGTGTATGTATGTATATATAAATATGTACATATATACACACACCACATCTTCTTTATCCATTCATCTGTTGGTGGACACTTAGGTTGTTTCCACGTCTTGGCTATTGTAAATAGTGCTGCTGTGAACATGGGGGTGCATGTATCTTTTTGAATTAAAGTTTTGTCTGTGTATATGCCCAGGAGTGGAATTGCTGGATCATATGGCAACTCGAGTTTTTTGAGGAACCTCTGTACTATTTTCCATAGTGGCTGCACCAATTTACATTCCCACCAACAGTATAAGAGGGTTCCCTTTTCTACACACCGTCTCCAGCATTTGTTATTTGTAGACACTTTAATGATGGTCGTTCTGACTGGTGTGAGGTGATACCTCATTGTAGTTTTGATTTGCATTTCTTTATTAATTAGTGATGTTGAGCATCTTTTCATGGGTCTATTGGCCATTTGTATGTGTTCTTTGGAGAAATGTCTATTTAGGTCTTCTGCCCATTTTTTCGATTGGGTTGTTTATTGTTTTGGTTTTGAGTTCTGTGAGCTGTTTGTATATTTTGGAAATTAAGCCCTTGTCGATCACATCATTTGCAAATATTTTCTCCCATTTTGTGGGTTGTCTTTTTATTTTGTTTATGGTTTCCTTTATTGTGCAAAAGCTTATAAGTTTAATGAGGTCCCATTTGTTTTTCTTTTTATTTCTATTGCCTTGGGAGACTGACCTAAGAAAACATTGGTATGATTTATATCAGAGAATGTTTTGCCTATGTTTTCTTCTAGAAGTTTTATGGGTCATGTCTTATGCTTAAGTCTTTAAGCCATTTTGAGTTTATTTTTGTGTATGGTGTGAGGGTGTGTTCTAACCTCATTGATTTACATGTGGCTGTCCCACTTTTCCAAGACCACTTGCTGAAGTGACGTTGGCCCTGGGTTTGTCATAAATAGCTTTTATTATGTTGAGATGTATTCCCCCTACACCCACTTTCTTAAGGGTTTTTATCATGAATGGATGTTGAATTTTCTCAAATGCTTTTCCTGCATCTATTGAGACGATCACGTGGTTTTTATCCTTTCTTTAGTTGATGTGGTGTATCACATTGATTGATTTGCATATGTTGAATTATCCTTGTGACCCTGGGAATGAATCCAACTTGGTCATGGTGCATGACCTTTTTTATGTGTTGTTGGATTTGGTTTGCTAATATTTTGTTGATTTTTTTTTTTTTTGCGGTGCGTGAGCTTCTCACAGTTGTGGCCTCTCCCGTTGCGGAGCACAGGCTCCGGATGCACAGGCTCAGTGGCCATGGCTCACAGGCCCAGCTGCTCCGTGGCTTGTGGGATCTTCCTGGACCGGGGCATGAACCCGTGCCCCCTGAATCGGCAGGTGGACTCTCAACCACTGCGCCACCAGGGAAGCCCATGTTGATAATTTTTGCATCTATATTCATCAAAGATATTAGCCTGTAATTTTCTTTTTTGGTAGTGTCTTTGTGTGGTTTTGGTATCAGGGTGATTGCTGCTTCATATAATGTCTTTGGGAGTGTTCCTTCTTCTTCAGTCTTTTGGAAGAGTTTGACGAGGATCATTATAAGTTCTTTGTATGTTTGGTAGAATTCCCCAGTGAAGCCATCTGGTCCTGGACTTTTGTTTGTAGGAAGGTTTTTTGTTTGTTTCTCTTTTTGTTTGTTTTTTACGGATTCTGTTTCATTTATAGTGACTGGTCTGCTCAAATTATCTATTTCTTCTTGATTCAGTTTTGGTGGGCTGTATATTTCTAGAAAGTTGTCCATTTCTTGAAGGTTGTCAAATTTGTTTGCATATAATTGTTCATAGTTTTCTCTTATGTTTTTTTTGTATTTCTTCTGTATCAGTTGTAATTTCTCCTCTTTCATTTCTTATTTTATTTGGGTCTTCTCTCTTTTCTTCTTGGTGAGCCTGGCCAGAGGTTTGTCAATTTTGTTTGCCCTTTCAAAGAACCAGCTCTTGGTTTTATTGATTTTTTTCTATTTTTTTAATCTCTATTTTATTTATTTCCTCTCTGATCTTTATTATCTCCTTCCTTCTGCTGACTTTAGGTTTTGTTTGTTCTTATTCTAATTCTTTTAGGTGGTGGGTTAGGAAGTTTATTTGAGATTTTTCTTGTTTCTTAAAGATGGCCTGTATTGCTATGAACTTCCCTGGAAGAATTGCTGCATCCCAAGATTTTGTATGGTTGTGTTTTCATTGTCATTTGCCTCAAGGTATTTTTAAATTTCTTCTTTGATTTCATCATTGGCCCATTGCTTTTTTTAGTGGCATGTTGTTCAGTCTCCATGTAACTGTTTTTTCTCATTTATTTTTCTATGGCTGATTTCTAGTTTTATGCTGTTGTGGCCAGAAAAGATGATTGAAATAATTTCTGTACTCTTAAATTTGTTGAGGCATGTTTTTTGCCCTAGTATGTGATCAGTCCTAGAGAATGTTCCATTTATACTTGAAAAGAATGTGTATTCTGATTTCTTGGATGTAATGTCCTGAAGATATCAGTTAACTGTTCTATTGTATCATTTAGGATCTCTGTTGCCTTACTGATTTTCTGTCTTGAAGATCTGTCCATTGATGTGAGCGGGGTGTTAAAGTCTCCTAGTCTTACTGTATTCCTGTCAGTTTTTCCCTTTATGTCTGTTAGTACAATATTTGTTTTATGTATTTAGGTGCTCCTATATTAGGTGCATATATGTTGACGAATGTAATATCCTCTCCTTGCATTGACCCTTTTATCATTATACAGTGTCTTTCTTTATAGTCTCTGTTTTAAAGTCTATTTAGTCTGATATGAGTATTGTGATCCTCACTTTCTTGTCATTTCCATTTGCATGAAATATCTTTTCCATCCCCTCCCTTTCAATCTGTGTGTCCTTTGCCCTAAGGTAAGTCTCCTGTAGGGAGCATATTGTAGGCTCTTGTTTTTTTTTATCCAGTCTGCCACCCTGTGTCTTTTGATTGGAGCATTTAGTCCATTGACATATAAGGTAATTATTGATAGTTATGTATTTACTGACATTTTAAACCTTGTTTCCCATTGATTTTATATTTCTTTTTTGTCCTTCTCTTTTTCTTTTTGTTTTTCCGTCTGTGGTTTGATGATTTTTATTCTGTATCATGCTTATGTTCTCTTTTGGTTTTTGTGAATCTATTATATGTTTTTGATTTGTGGTTGCCCTGTTTTTTGAGTATGTTAACCCCTTCCTACATCTGCTTGCTTTAGACTGATAGTCATATAGGCTCAAACATATTCAACCAAAAAAAAAAAATCTACGTTTTCTTACTCTCACCCCCCACATTTTATTTTTGATGTTCTCGTTTGCATCTTCATGTTCATCCTTTTGCTGTTAATTTTGGTTATCATCTCTTTAATAAAAGTTTTTGGATTTTTTTTTTAATCTGTATACTGGCTTACTTAAGTGATTTACTTTCCAGCTGTGATTTTCTTTTTCCTATAGAGTCTTACTTCTTTTCTATTTAGAGAAGACCTTTCAATGTTTCCTTTAGGTTAGGTCTAGTATTGCTGTTTTCTTTTAGTTTTTGCTTGTCTGAGAGATTCTTTCTCTCCTATTCTAAATGATAATCTTTCTGGGTAGAGTAGCCTAGGTTGCAGATTTTTCCCTTTAGGACTTTGAATATATATTGTTACTCCTTTCTGGCCTGCAACGTTTCTGTAGAGAAATCAGCTGATAGCCTTATGGGGGTTCCCTTGCAAGTAACTCTTTGTTTTTCTCTTGCTGCCTTTAGAATCCTCTCTTTAACTTTTGCCATTTTTATTATAATATGTCTTGGTGTAGGTCTATTTGGGTTTATCTTGTTCTGGACCCTCTATGCTTCCTGTATCTGTTTCCTTCTTTAGGTTTGGGAAATTTTCAGCCATAATTTTTTCAAATACATTTTCAGTCCCCTTTTCTTTTTCTTCTCCTTCTGGGATCCCTATTGTGTGTAGATTGGCATGCTTTATATTATCCTATAGGTCTCTTATATTGCTTTCATTTGTTTTTTCATTTGGGTTTCTGTCTGCTGTTCTAATTGGTTGATTTCCATTATTCTATCTTCCAGCTCACTTTTTCTTTCTTCTGCCATTATTCATTCTTCTGTTCATAGCCTTGAGCTCAGCTTTCGTCTCTTCATATGAATTCTCTAATTTTTCTTGGCTCCTCCTTAATAGTTTCTAGTTACTTTTTACAAGAATCTGCATTTCTGTTGATAGCCTTTCTTAATTCCTTCAGTATTTTCATTATCTCCTTTTGAACTCGGTGTCTAGTAGACTGAAGGGGTCTGTTTCATTGTTTGTTCTTTCAGGGGAATTCTCTTGATCTTTTAACTGGATGCTTCTGCTGCTTCTCCATTTGACTGATATTTCTCTTACTCTGTGAGTTTAGGAGAAACAATTATCTTTCCACTGTGGTCTTGGAGGGCTATGTTTCTGTGAGAACGTCCTATGTACCCTGCATGGGTTTAATATGTTTTGGTGAGAGGGCTGTTTTTAGTGTGGATGCCTGCCACCACTTTCCTCAGTGTATGCTGGCCATTATCCCCTTGATAGGATGTGTGACTGTTGTGGTGACCAGAGCCTGCGCTGGGTATTGAGTGGCACCTCCTGTTTGCTCTGTGGTTTTCACTGTATTGTCAGGAGCAGGGTCTGCTCCCTAGTTGTTGGAGTAGAAGCCCCCAGATTTGTTTCTGAGCTGCGGCGCAAGGTAGGCAGGACTGGAATGCTCCCACTGGGAGAAGAGCCACTGAGTATTCCTCTGCTGCAGCTGTTCACTGGTGAGTGTGCTCTGTTCTGTCACCTGTCACTTGTGGTGTGGGCTCACAAAGAACACTGTTGGTGGCACTGCCCCTGGCCCCACCTCCGTCATGGGTATACTGTCCATTGGCCCTGGTGTCTCTCAGGCATTGTTTTCACAAGGCCACCAGCACGGATCCAGTGAGGTCAGGTCCCAGGACCACAGTAAGTGTGTACTTGGACCCACTGTAGGAGCTATGGAGGCAGCTCAGACCCTGGCCCAGCCCAGACAATGGGTGCACATGCCCACAAACCCCACAGCTGCGAAGGCCAGACTTGTCCCTGCTGCAGGAGTACCTGTTCCCTGTTAGGATGTCCCACAGGTGCTGAATTTACAGATCCAGTGGTGGAGGTGTAAATCCACGATTGACACAGCTGCAGGGAGAGATTTTAGCTCTGCATCCTAAGTTGCACAGCCCCTGGGCCTCAGCCCCACCTCTGCATGTGGGCAACCCACCAGTGTCTATTCCAAGAGCCACCGAGGCAGTGGCCAGGGTACGTGAGCCTGTCCAGGTTGGAGTCGGCCAATGTAGCACCCAGGGCATGAGGGCCTCCCCAGGTGGAAGCCTCTGCTGGAGTCTGTGGAGGTGGGGGCCGGCGTGTAGGGAAAGAGGCTGCAGTGGCTGCCCCTCCCCTCCCTTCACACGCCTCTTAACAATGATGCTTCACTTCTATGGCGGCCCGGCCTTTTTCAGCGAACACTCCTGGCTATGGCGCCCCACACTCCAGCCCCTTCAGGATGTCTTGGCACAGCCAGTATCAGTCCTCTCCCCTGGTCTGTCCTCTAAATCCTGCGTTCCAGCACCCAGCCCCTGCCCGCACCGGCATATGCACGTCTCAGCCTGGATCACACAGGATAGTGGCACGGACTGTCTGTGTAGGTCTCTCTTTGCCCTGCCTGCCACAAACTGGTTGTTGAACTCTCCTCTGAGCCTCTGAAGCTCCTTTTATGTCCCGGCCGATCTCCCGGCTAGTAAGGGCACTTCCCAGATTGCAACACTTTGCCTCTCTTTCAGCTCCCTCCCAGGGGTGCAGGTCCCATCCTGCTTCCTCTTTTGCTTCCCCTTTTTTTTTTCCTTTTGTCTTACCTGGTTACCTGGTGATCTTTCTTGTCCTTTCAGGTGTTTGAGGTCTTCTGCTAGTGTTCAGTGGGTGTTCTGTGAGAATTTTTCCATTTGTAGATGTATTCTTTATGTATTTGTGGGAGGAGGTGAGTTCCATGTCCTACTACTCTGCCATCTTGATTGAGATCCTAATACCTCTTAAATGTGGGATATTCATAGTGACTTTCTTCTAATGAGTAGAGTATGAAAAGAAGAAAGGAATAACGTTACAGTGGAGAAAACTGAGAAACATTAATTCAGTCAGGTGATTAAGGTTAACATCAGTAATAATAAATCATATTATAATACATAGCCTTGATATGATGTGATGTTACTTTGGTACTTTGCCTCTGTGGTCTTCTACCTGAGGCTCATCATGAGAAAAAGCATTAGACAAATACCAACTGATGAACATTGTACAAGATGACTGTCTGATACTCCTTAAAAATGTCAAGGTTATCAAAAACAAGAGAAGTCTGAGAAGCCATCTCAATCAAGTGGAGTCTAAGGAGACAAGGTTGACTAAAGGTGTAGTAGTATCCTAGATGGTATCTTGGAACAGAAAAAGGGCACTAGGTAAAAACTAAGTAAATGTAAAGAAAGTATGGACTTTAGTTAATAATTCATCAATATTGGTTTATTAGTTCTTATAAATATACCATATGAATGTAAATTGTTAAAAAGCAGAAACTGGGTGTTCAGTATATGGGAATTATTTGTGTTGCCTTTTCAATTTTCCGTACATCTAAAATCATTCTAAAGTGAAAAGTTACTTTTAAAAAAATCTAGGATAACCATCCATGCTTGACTTCATAGAAATGAGTGATGAGTATACTGAGTGACAATTTAAATGTACTTCAAAAACATTTAGTATTCTATAGTTGTTAATAGAGCAACTTGTGTTTATATATTAAACAAAGAAAAACGTTTGTACACGTGAATGAATTAATGAAAAGCAATGTCTTAATTTTTGTCTGTTATTACAAAAATTACTCTTTAGATATTTTATGATTTTTGAGAGAAAAATAAACAAGTGAAAAAGAAGTTAGGCTTGTTAGGCTTAAATCAAGCAGAGGAACAAAGAAATCTTTAGGCAATCATTTTATTTCAGCTAAATTTAAAATAATAATAGCAGGCTTTTATCTGATTATTTCCATCATATAAATCAAAACACTTTTTAGAGACATTATCTCGTTGCTTCCAACATCACTGTGTGGATTAATGTTTGAAAGAAAAGCGTATCTTTTTTTTAAAAAATAAAGAATAGTTCTTTAAAAATTCAGGCTGTGGCAAACATTGTTTAATTTAGTTATTTGTAAGCCTGAATTGACCAACTTCCTTTGAGTGTAACTATTTTTAGTCTAGGACAGATATTTATATATAATTCCCTAAAGAAACCATCTACTCTTATCTCTGTTCTCAGAATCCTGATTTTCTTTTTTTTTTTCTTTCTTTCTTTTTTTGTTGTGGTACGTGGGCCCCTCACTGTTGTGGCCTCTCCCGTTGTGGAGCACAGGCTCCGGACGCGCAGGCTCAGCGGCCATGGCTCACGGGCCCAGCCGCTCCACAGCATGTGGGATCTTCCCGGATTGGGGCATGAACCCGTGTCCCCTGCATCCGCAGGCGGACTCTCAACCACTGCACCACCAGGGAAGCCCAGAATCCTGATTTTAAAAGAGAGAGAGAGAGGGAGAAAAGATGCATGAAAACAATATTAAAGGGTAGGAACTTATATGGGGTTTCACATATTTAGATAGACTGTTTTTTCCAAAATATGCAAAACTTCAAAAAATACTGGCTTATTGGTATGATACAGTGAAACTGATGATTCTCCTACATCACTAGTGATAATAATGATTGATTCCTTTTTGATAAACAACTAGAAAGTCTCTCTAATTCCACTTGGAGCAAGTAATCTCATATCTTCAAATGTAGCACTAAGCAAAGAATAAAAAATATTAAGAGAGGGGGAAAAACTCAATGCTGGAAAATGAAAATGAATTTAATATCATCTACCCTTGAAAATAAAAAAGAAACAATTTAAAATGGACACCAGGGACTTTACTGGTGGTCCAGTGGGGGCCTGGGTTCGATCCCTCGTCAGGTAACTAGATCCCACATGCATGCCGCAACTGAGTCCGCATGCTGCAATGAAGATCCTGCGTGCTGCAACTAAGACCCAGTGCGGCCAAAAATAAATGAAATAAATTAATTAATTAAATAAAATGGATACAGGTAAAGAATTGGATAAGAAAATAATATAACATTGTTGGAGGGATTTACGTGGTCATTAAAATACTTGCAAAGAACACCAAACAATTTAATGCCTTCCTAAAGATCCAGTATGAAATAATAGATACTCTCAAAAACATTAGCTTAATGTTGATTATTTTGAAACTTACATATCAGTTTTTAACAACTATTTACCGAAGTTCAATTGATCTCTAACTTATATAAAGCAGATTGTTCGTTTTATGTATATACATCATATTGTAACTAATTCAGTTTGATGGGAGTATGGAAAGGCATGTTGCCCAAATTGACTGTTCTTGAAAGCATCATTAAGGCTTTTCTAGGGTTGTAATGGTTGACTAGTAACATGACATTAAACATCTTCCAGGCTAAAACTGTATTAGTCATGTGCCACTGAGTAAAATTTGAAGAAGTCAAGTGATTATTCACGTGAAGCAAAAATAATAATAATAAGGTAGGAAGAAAGAAAGGGAAAAAGGAAGGAAGAAAGAGGGAAAAAAAGTCTTGAAAGAGAAATGCTGGCTTTGCTTTTAGGTATTCTGTTAGTCACAGACTTTTGAAGGAGACCAGATTAAGCTTTTCAGGTTTCCATGAAAGTTTACAAGCTCATCTTTTGCTCACCTGGTTCCTAAAGCGTATGCTCTCTCATTAAGCCAACAATATAAGATTAGTGTGGTAGGCAGGATTTTGGTCCCTATCATCTTCATCCCCTGGTGTTATAGCTGTGAACGTTACCTGACATGACCCAAAGGGGACTTTGCATATGGAATTAAGATTGCTAATCAGCTGACTTTAAGATTTTCCTGGGCTATCAGCTGGGCCCAGAGTAATCACGTGTGCCTTTATAAACAGGAGAGGCAGGAGAGTAGAGACATGACAAGGCATTATGCACGACTGTTATCTTCGAAGACAAAGAAGGCCATGAGTCAAGGAACATGTGGTGGCCTTCAGAAGTAGAGAACAAGCCATACTGACAGTCCTACAACTGCATGAGACTAGATTCTGCCACTTCCCTGCAGAAACCAGGAAATGGACTCTCACCTCCAGATGGGGACATGGCCCTGCTGACACCTAGATTTTGGCCTTGTGAGACTAAGCAGAGGCATTAGCCTAGCCCACCTGACTTCTAAAACAATGAGATACCCACACCTACAGCAACCCACCACCTTTGGAAATCTATTAGATAGTAAATCTGAATTTGTGGTAATTTGTTATAGCAGCAAGAGGAAACTAATACACTGGTAGACCTTACTGCTGTCATTGGTGAGCACTACTACCTCAAGAAAACACCCTCCAAAGGCCAAAAAGATAAGAGGGCTATTTATGAATGAGTTGGAAAGATTCAAAGTCACACTCTCTTCCAGACAATTCAGTCAAATTGGATTAAGCCTGAAAAAATTACCTTAGTTTTGTTTAGATTCATCTTTCTCGTAGCGGGATTTTAACGCTGCCTTTTTGCCTTTATAAACTTATGTTGGAAAAACCTGACATGTGAGCAGTATTAAAATTTTGAAAAATTAACCAAAGTGAGGCGGTGGGGCAGGGGCTGGCAGCTCCTGTGGCAACCATGGTGTATAAGGGCCTCATGGTGTCCTCACCATAAGGAGCATGTTCTGAGGCTTCAAAGGCTTCTTGGTATTCTGGTTCATCCCTAAGGCCCCCATCAGGTCGATTATCATTACCATGTTGGTCACCTGTTCAGTTTGCTGCTCTCTTTTGGCTGATTTTGGTTCTGACCCAACTCAAGCCTCTCTGGACCACAGTTGGAAAAATGAAACCATCTGGTACCACAAGCATCATTGGCTTTCAGGAAGAAGACGTGATTGAGGTAATGAAGAAAACTCCTCTAGATGCAAAATTGTCTCCATACCCAGACCGCCTTCCTTGACTCGCCTTTTTGGCTACCAGCTGCCTTAAATGATCACACCACATTTGAATGTCTACAATGCAGTATTTTTTCCTGTCATCTTTTTTTATACTTTGATGAGTTATGTGCCTATTCAACCTAAACTGTGCTGACTCCATAAAACGTTTATGTACTCCCCTGAGGTAAAAAGTGCTGTTCTTCTGAGAAATGTGTTACTCTCTCCTTGGAACATGTGGATGTGAAGATGGCTCCTGCCTGCTTTCAACATGGGAATCAGCAAAGTGTTTAAGAACTGTTATAATGATAAGACTCCAGTGGGGCAGTCAACAGGAGAACGAATTCAGAGGGAAGATCTGTCCCAACAGAATTATACCAAAGTGTATTTCTGGGATGAATTTCTTATTGCTGCCATCTTTTGGAATAAATTATTTTTCTGCTTTCTATGGAAAAACATTCTGAAAAATTTATTCTATGCCTCTCTACGTTAAGCTTCCATTTAATTAATCACTTTGTAACTACATGATGGGAGAAAATAGTATTTTCTTCTATATATTGAAAAGTTTGAAAACAAATTATGCTGATTCTGTCTTTTTTTTACTGCTAGAAATCTGAGATCTAGTTCAGTATTCAAATATGAACATATAGTGTTTATGGTCATAAATAAGACCAAACATGTGGATTGTCAGCACAATACTTTTCCCCTTTGTTGACTTTCTAATTATATTCAAACATCCCATGTTCTGATTTTTGTTTTAATTTTCTTCATGTAAGCTTATTTATGACTTTATTTTGGTAAGACCTTTCAAAATCTTTACAGATTAAGGTGGGAATATACAAAGAATAAATACTGTTTATTTCTGACAATGTATCCATGTATATTTTACATTCTGAGATTTCTAAGAATTTGTCAGTGTATACTTTTTGTATCAACGGCTAAGAGGAACACCTAAGCCTTGGGGGTTTTGTTTCCCTGCTCTACCCATTTCTTTTCCCCCCTTGAGCCTGCTGCTGAAGTATGTACAAAGTGCATTCCTCTGGCAGGTTCTGTTTAATGTAGCTACTGGTGTTTAAGATATGAGGGGGAAATAAAAACATAACTAGTCAAACAGCACTTAGAAGAAGCCTTATCTTTTTGTATTTTGTTATTACTCTCTGTTTTATGTTGAATTGTGTTCCTCCCCACTGACATGCAAAAGAAAATCTATGTCCAAGCCCTAACCCCCAGTATCTGTGAATGTGACCTTATTTGGAAATAGGGTCTTTGCAGATTTAAGTTAAGGATCTGAAGATGACATCATCCTGGATTTAGGGTGGGTACCAAATCCAATGGCTGGTGCCCTTATAAGTAAAAGGGCACAGTAACACAGAGACAGGGAGGGCATGTGAAAATGAAGGTAAAGGTTAGAGTTAAGCTGCCATAAGCCAAGGCATGCTTGGGACCATAGAAGCTGGAAACGATTATAATATCTGTGTCATTTCCTTCATATCCATTTCTCCTTTGGCATCCGAGAAGCGGGGGAGAGGAAAAGGAGGAAGGAGGGCCGGGGGGAGAGGAGAGGGGCAACAGAAGCAGTGCAGGAAGAGGAAGGTAGACTAAGGAGGAAGAAGGAGGAAAGCAAATAGGAATATATTTTAAAAGGAGAATGCAAAGGAGCTCACAGATGTTTAGTTTTAAGCCATTGCTTAATTACTGAGTCAAGAGTTTTGACTTTAGCTACTGAGTCCAGGTGAGAGGAATTATCTCTTTTCTATTTATAAAATTAGAGCATTCTAAAGCACAGATGTTGAACAGATTGCATTTGCCCTTTTGCATCTCAATAGTGTTTCACTAGAATGAACAGAAAAGACGACTCGTTTAAGATTAACAGGTGTAGAATTGTACCTGTGATTCATAAGTCTCACTCCCTTTAAGAGACTGGATCATAGATTTGTCTGTGGAGGAAAACTCTAGTATCAAGTTTGCTATGGCTTACACCAGCCAAAGACTCAACTAGAAACTTAATTATCCCATCTCCTCTTCTTTTTTCCTCAGAAGTATTTTAATTACTGAGATAACCCTAGGCCTACAGGGCCCTGGTTGAAGCTAGACTTCGCCAACCCTGAAAATCCTGGGTTGAGTTAAAAAGTGCATTTTTATATACTAAAAAGTTACAATATATTCTGGGATTGACTCAGGGCAAATTAATTCCTATTAATGAATTTTTTTATTCTAGGGGAAAATCCCCTTGAAAATTCTGCTGCTGTGGCTTTTTTGGGGGGGAATTGGCCTGAGGAAAGAAATTTCCTAGAATGAGAAGTTTTTTGCACTCGGGAAAATTTTAAACATAGTTCTTTATTCTGCTCCCAAATACTTAATAGAGCTCAAAGTTGCAAAACACCAACTGTTCTAGAAGCTTAATAATACCACATTCAACTTTTGTATAGGGGGAGTTATTAATATTAAATATTAGTATGAGAATTTATTCCAACTTCTCCCTCTCCCCTTTCAAACCTCCACATTTCCTCTCTGTATACATAATTATTTTAGGTGTACCCCAAAGGTCTCTTTCTTCCAATAAGTAGTCTGCAGAGAATGTGTGTTTCCCAATGTGGAAAGGAAAATAGGGCTGTTAATACAGCACAGAATAGATTCAAATACATACTCTCAGAGGTAGACTAGAAAAAAAAAAAACCTGTGGAAGTTCACTGAAGCACCAAGCTGTCCTCATTGCTTTCTAAGAAGGCTCACAGACTGCCAGCATTAACTCTGAGAATCTCACGCTGAAGCTTGCCTAGCTGAATTTCTTCCACCATCCCAAACCAACCAGTCTTGAATAGACAGAGAATTTATTGACCTGAATAATGGTCCATTTCATTAGTGGGCACCCAAACAGATTATGGTGACTTGGGTAAAACTAAATTTTAACAATAGTGGATACATACTATCAATATGCATCTCTAAGATGGGAGTGGAGGTATGGAATGTTTCCTATGCTTCCTAAGTTTCTCCTTCATACTGTTCTTTTTGGTTCATTTCTAAATAGTTTTTAGAGAGATACAGAGAGAGAAAGAGGGAGGGAGAAAGAGAGATCCTCCTTCATGAGTTTTATATGCTATATTATTTTATAATAACACTACTTTTCCTATATTACTATTGATATTTTACCTCATATGATATTTTTAGTCATAACATGATGAAAGTTAATCAGAATGAAATAATGAAGATTGACACTTCACAGACTGGACAATTTAATAATTCCAATGCAGAGATGTTCTCTCACCAAAGTTAGGCATTTTTTTCAGAATGTAAGCATAAATACCCTCCACTTGTAGTTAAATGCAGTGGCAGCACAGAGATGTGGAGAAACTGAAGATGTTCTGTTCTAATGTAAGTGGGGTCTTGCCTTAGTGATCAGGGGAAGGGACAATATACGGGCATCGTCACTCTCCCATACACCACAGACTTACAACAACAGCTACCAAAATTTTTGTTTTTCCTTTTTAGGATATAAGTAGTTTAGGTCTCTATTTGAAACATATCACAGATAGGGAATAGAAAACTTTATAGCAAAGAATGTAGAAGAGCACAGTCATGGTGAAAAAAGAAAAGCAGTATCTTTCCTGAAGATCTTGACCACCCTGTTAAGATGCCTATTGATCACATTGAGAGACTCCCAAACATGGACAGATTTGAAAACAGCAATAACAAACGTGCAAGCCACCCCATCTGTCAATCTTTGACATCTGTATAATAAGCCACTCATTGATATTTGGCAATTATTTATGATTTTCAAGTGAAGCACTGTTGTTTATTTGGATTTTGATTTATAATTTGAAATAATCTTCCCAGAAGAATATTCAATATTGTGGTTGACACATGAGTTGAAGTTGAGTCATCATCTATTACTGAAATATACCAAAATGAGATATTAGGTGTTTTTCTGTCAACTGAAATCTTTCTGGCAGTGAATTTTAAATAGATCATTAATATTCACACTTCTGTTGCATGATGAAAGATTCAGTTGATGATTGAAGAGCCTTTTCAGCTTTCAGAGTTTTACAGATCATAGAATCACATAGCTGGAGGAATACCAGTTATTGTTTAGGCTTAGAACAGCATAAAGTTCAAAGAGATTAAGTGATAGTTAACAAGCTACAATGTGAAATTTAAATAAGGTTGCCCTTTAGTTATGAAAATTAAACAGAAATTTTGTATATTATAGAAATATGCAGAAAACATTTCCAACCTTGTGAATGGCATTGTGTCTAATACTTCGAAATGAATTAGTACTCCAAATATTAAAGAAATTGGAAAAGTATGTTCCATCAGAATTCTAGAACATGGTGCAAGTAGATCGTTGAAATTCTTTACAGTAGAATTCCTAGAACAGGTTAGTGCCATTTGGACAACTAATTTTATTTTTTCCCAGCAGCGAAAGGTCAGTGAAATGTTCGAATAAAGTTTAGATAGTGGGACTCTGATGAATATGCTTCATCCAGTTTAACAAAGTTTCATACAAAAAGTAAGCATGTTAATGTGTTCTAATATGCTGATTCAAACTGTGCAAATGGAGAAAGCTCAAACCACACAAATGGGAATCCATTTGCCTTCCAGTAATTTATTTTCACTTCCTGGCCTCCAAATTAATAGTAACTAAAATATGTCTGGAAAGAAGGCCTAATTATTGACATTTCTCCCTTTCCAGGCTATGCAAACTAATAAATCATAATTAACATTGGGAACACATTAAACAGTATCCATCTACTACTATTTCTATAAAATATAATTGTAGCTATAAACTTATACCCTCAAATACCTACTTAAATACATTTTTTTTTTCAGAAAAACACATTTGTTCAAATAGTAAATACTTGTAAGACAGGGGGATTGTGGAATTCCTAACCTGTATAAATATACTCTCTGTTCTTATTCTCATTGCTTTGTTTCTTAAATTTGGTAGACATACTGTTTTCAATGCAGCACATAATTTCTCCTTTACTTGTCCATAATACCGTTTAGTTAACCAAAAAATGCATTTTATTATCATTTTGTTACTAACTTAAAGAGTTGATGTATATTCCTCAACTGAGCAAGTTGCTATATTCCCACTTAAGAAAAATAAGGCATATTTTATTAAAATGCATATTAGATAATGAGTTTCAATGTTAGTGAAGGTGTTTTTAACTGAGCTAGCTACATTTCACTCATTCCTGCAAGTAGTATAAATGGAACTAAAGCATATTGATTCAAACAAAGAGTTAAGAATTTAAATTAACTGAGACAACTGTAGTATTAAAAACCTACTTGGCATGTCAAGTAAAGAATATGAAAAGTGTGATTTTCAATCTCAGATTGCTATGAAAAAGGTCAATTCAGCATCTGTCTTTGTTATCTCTAGTTCAATATGATGTATTTACAAGAAAACTTATTATTTCATAAAGGTCACTGGAGTCAGAAATGCCAAATCACATTAGTCTTACTCAGCTGTTATAAAAACTACCTACTGCCTATATGCTTTTTTTTAATGTTTAATTTTAAACTTTATTTTAATCTTTTTATTAAAAGAAGTGTTTTTTTACCGAAGCATAGTTGATTTACATACTGCCTATATGCTTAATACAAGGCTGCTTGATTTAGTTGTTAAATGATTATCTTAAGAATCCGTGTTTCTTGAAACATGTTTGCTCCAGAAAATGAACTTTTAAAAAACTATGCATTGTATGTTAATTTAAAGTTAAAGGATTTCTCTTCTGTCAGCTGAGGCTCTTTGTCTTATTTGAAAGATTTTATCCATACATTTGACCATAACTAACAGGTTAAAACTTAGCAGAAACAAATGTATGCACAGACCACAGCATTTCTTAAATTTTTATAAGGAATTCTTTCTTTTTTTTTTAATTCATGAACTTAAACAGAAAGCTGAACATTTGTGCATATGGTCACACTCTATTGAGAGTAATTGGAACCAGCTGTTACACTTTGTAGTTTCTAGAAGGCTGTACATTGCCTTCTAGCTACATTGACTTTGCTCAGGCCTTAATAAAAGAAATTAAAGAATGTATAAGCCTGAATGACTTCCACATCCTTCTTCAGAAGAGCTTTAATTCAGACCAGATATGGGAGGTATGGCTTTTCTCTTACTACTTGTCTGTAACACACATACAGATGAATTAATGATTTTTTTGTTGTCATGATTTGCAAACTTTAACCATTCTTCATTTAAATGTATCTAGTTATTGTAAGGCATCTTACCAAGTTATAGTCAAGGATTTATAAACACACACACACACACACACACACCAAGGATATCTAGCATCTCATTCTTATATTTGTTTAAAATGTTTTCTGGTTAACATATGCTAAAGTAGCATATACTAAGTCAGACAAAAATTTTTGTTTATGGGGAACATGATAGAATTGTAATAATCCAAATTCATCTTCTTTCAGAATTTCAGGCTAACATCAGTATTTATGGTGAGAAAACTATGATAGTTCAGGAGAGGATTCTGGGAAGATGGTGGCAGCATGGTTTTTTAATCTCACTGAATACCCACTATGGTCGACAGAATAATAATGGCTTCCTCAAAGGTATCTGTGTCCTAATCCCCTAAACCTGTGAATGTTACTTTATATGGCAAAAGATATTTTGCAGATATGATTAAATTAAGGATTCTGAGATGGGAGATTAACCTGGATTATCTGTGGGTGCAATGCAATCACAAAGGAAGGAGAGAGACAGGAGTGTCAAGAGTGAAATGTGAAGGTGGTACCCTGCTGGCTTTGAAGATGGAGAGGGTGGCCCTGAGCCAAGGAATGCAGGCAGCCTCTGTCAGTTGGGAAAGGTGAGGAAATGGATTCTCCCCTAGAGGCCCCACAAGGAACACGGCCCTGCTGTCACCTTGGTTTTAGCCCAGTGGGATTGATTTTTCCCTTCTGACCTTCAGAATTCAAACACAATCATTTTGCATTGTTTGAAGCCATTGAGCTTGTTGTCATTTGTTATAGCAACAAATAGGAAACTAATATACTAGTATAAAGGAGACAAAAACAATGAAACCACTTAATAAAAATAACATGGGCAGCATTTACCAAAAAAAAAAAATTGGGTGACAAGGTATTCTTATGAGCGTAAAATCTTATGTGGGTGGAAAAAACACCTATAGAGTATCAGCATCTCTGTGAAAGGCAAAAGAAGGAGTCAACATGGTAGCATCACAGGAGAGCATCAGCTAAGTGGAAAGCACACAAGGCTGAAACTAGCATGGAGTGGGGCCGGGGGGGCTTTAACAGCAGGTGAGTGCAAAAGGCTATTGGGAAGAAGGACCAAAGGGCCTGGAACAGTTGGGTTCCTATGAGCCTCAAAAATGGACTTATCAGGAGACCCTTCCAAGAAAGGAAGAATGTTATAAATGAAATGAATTTGAACAAGGCAGGAATATCAGAAATGAAGTAAAAAGAAGGATTTACCAAAGTTTTGGAAGGGAGTAGAGCCAGGCAAGTAAAGAAAAAAAAATAAAAAGGTTGGAGAGAGAAAAAAAAAAACAAAACAGAAAAGAGAAGTTCTGTGAATTTAGAATGCTTTCTCATTTTAAAAGTCCAGGAAAACAACTTTCTCATAAAAATGGGAAACAGGAAAATATTGGGTCAAATCCCATACAAAATAACAGTCAGAAAAAAGAGAGTACAGTTGCTCTTGAACAATGCGGGGTTGAACTACCTGGGTCCAGTTATACGTGAATATTTTTCAGTAGTAAATTCTGCAGAACGACTTGGTCTGTGATTGATTGAATCTGCAGATGTGGAGAAACTGTGGATTCTGAGGGACCCACTATATATTATAAGTGGATTAATCCCTGAGTTTTTCAAGGGTCAACTGTAATAAATTCTCTGATGACAATGAAAGCATACTTTAAAGATGTCCTTGAAAAACAGATCAAAAGATACTAAGAAAATGATAGTAAAAGCTGGCCAACATTGGGACAGTGGGAATCCCTGAGTAGAAAAGAAAAACAGAACAAGCCAATCACTAAAACCATAATTCAAGTAAACTTCCTAGAAATAAACACTTTCCTGAAATAAAAGACTTGAATTTACATGTTGATGGAGCTCACTGTGTGACAACATCAAGGCATTCTAATACAATTATTGGTCTTTCAGAAAAAGAAAAAGAAAAAAATGCTTCAGGCATCAGGAAATCTACACAATTTTTCATCAGACTTTTTGACAGTAATGCTTTATGGCAGAAGAAAATGAGAAACATATTAACAAAAACCAAAGACAGATAATGAACCGAGGATTTTATATCCAGCAAAACTGGCTTTCAAGTATAAAGGACACAGAAAAACTATTAACATGTAGGATGGGGATGGGGGAGTATTGTCCCTGAGTACTTCCTCAATGTTGGCTAGAAAATGCACTCCATATAACCAAAGATACCTAGTCTGATAACCAGAATGACAGGAGCTGCAACACAGGAACCAGTGCTGAGCCCTAGAGTGAGTATAGTATTCAGTAGTTATGTGCTCTGATAATAGCAATAGTACAACTATTAAAAAATAGGGAAGAATGGGGAGAGTATACATGCAAAGAATTTAATGTTTTCATAATCATATTAGTGGTAGTCTTACTGTTATCATTCTACTACTGCTGTGTGTAATATAAGGATTAAATAAGCAAGCATTTATGTGTGTCTTTGATAAATTTTATTTATGTGTGTCTTTGTGTATTTGTGCTATGGAAGGAAAGACACATAATGGCATTGAAAGGGGAAATAAAGCCTTCCTAGTTTTAATTGTTTTTAATTTTTATTTTATACTAGAGCATAGCTGATTAACAATGTTGTGTTAGTTTCAGGTGTACAGCAAAGGGATTCAGTTATACATATACATGTATCTATTCTTTTTAAAATTCTTTTCCCATTTAGGTTATTACAGAATATTGAACAGAGTTCCGTGTGCTATACAGTAGGTCCTTGTTGGTTATCCATTTTAAATATAGCAGTGTGTGCATGTCAGTTCCAAACTCCCTAACTATCCCTCCCCCCCCACCCTTCCCCCCGGTAACCATAAGTTCATTCTCTTAGTCTATGAGTCTGTTTCTGTTTTGTAAATAAGTTCATTTGTATCATTTTTTTAGATTATGCATATAAGTGATATCATATGATATTTGTCTTTCTCATTCTGACTTACTTCACTTAGTATGATAATCTCCCGGTCCATCCATGTTGCTGCAAATGGCATTATTTCATTCTTTTTGATGGCTGAGTAATATTCCATTGTATATATGTATCACATCATCTTTATCCATTCATCTGTTGATGGACATTTAGGTTGCTTCTATGTCTTGACTATTATAAATAGTGCTGCAGTGAACATTGGGGTTCATGTATCCTTTTGGACCATGTTTTTCTCTGGTCATGATATATGCCAAGTAGTGAGATTGCTGGATCATGTGGTAGCTCTATTTTTAGTTTTTTAAGGAACTTCCATACCTTTCTCCATAGTGGCTGTATCAATTTACATTCCCACCAACAGTGTGGGAGGGTTCCCTTTTCTCCACACCCTCTCCAGCATTTATTGTTTGTGGATTTTTTGATGATGGCTATTCTAACTGGTGTGAGGCGATACCTCATTGTGGTTTTGATTTGCATTTCTCTAATAATTAGTGATGTTAAGCATCTTTTCATGTGCTTCTTGGTTATCTGTATGTCTTCTTAGGAGAAGTGTCTTATTTAAATCTTCTGCCCATTTTTGGATTGGGTTGTTTGTTTTTTGATATTGAGCCATATGAGATGTTTATAAATTTTGGAGACTAATCCCTGTTGGTCGCATCATTTGCAAAGAGTTTCTCCCATTCTGTGTGTTGTCTTTTCATTTTGCTTATGGTTTCCTTTGCTGTGCAAAAGCTTTTGAGTTTAATTAGGTCCAATTTGTTTACTTTTGTTTTTATTTCCATTACTCGGGGAGATGGCTCAAAATAGATATTGCAGCAATTTATGATAAAAATTGTTCTGCGATTTATGTCCAAGAGTGTTGTACCTATGTTTTCCTCTAAGAGTTTTAGAGTATCTGATGTTACATTTAGGTCTTTAATCCATTTTGTGTTTATTTTTGTGTATGGTGTTAAAGAATGTTCTAATTTCATTTTTTTACATGTAGCTGTCCAGTTTCCCCAGCACCATTTATTGAAGAGACTTTCTTTCCTCCATTGTATAGTTTTGCCTCCTTTGTCATAGATTAATTGACCATAGGTGTGTGGGTTTATTTCTGGTCTTTCTATCCTGTCCCATTAATCTGTATTTCTGTTTTTGTGCCAATAACCACACTGTTTTGATGACTGTAGCTTTTCTAGTATAGTCAGGGAGCCTGATTCCTCCAGCTCCATTTTTCTTTCTCAATATTGTTTTGGCTATTTGGTGTCTTCTGTGTCTCCACACAAATTTTAAGATTTTTTTTGTTCTAGTTCTGTGAAAAATGCCATTGGTAATTTCATAGGATTGCATTGAATCTGTAGACTACCTTGGGTACTATAGAAATTTTGACAATATTGATTCTGCCAATCCAAGAACATGGTGTATCTTTCCATCTGTTAGTGTCATCTTCAATTTCCTTCATCAGTGTCTTATAGTTTTCAGAGTACAGGTCTTTTGTCTCCTTAGGTAGGTTTATTCCTAGGTACTTTACTCTTTTTGATGCGATGGTAAATGGGATTGTTTCTTTAATTTATCTTTCTGATATTTCATTGTTCGTGTATAGACATGCAACAGACTTCTGTGTATTAATTTTGTATCCTGCAACTTTATTGAGTTCATTGATGAGCTCCAGTAGGTTTTCTGATAGTATCTTTAGGATTTTCTATGTATAGTATCATGTAATCTGCAAACAGTGACAGTTTTAGTTCTTATTTTCCAATTTGGTTTCCTTTTATTTCTGTTTCTTTTCTGATTGCTGTGGCTAGGACTTCCAAAACTATGTTGAATGAAAGTGGTGAGATTGGACATCCTTGTCTGGTACCTGACCTTAGAGCAAATACTTTCAGCTTTTCTTCATTGAGTATGATGTTAGCTGTGGGTTTGTCATTTATGACCCTTATTATGTTGATGTATGTTCCCTCTATGCCCACTTTCTGGAGAGTTTTTATCATAAGTGGGTGTTGAATTTTGTCAAAAGCTTTTTCTGCATGTATTGAGATGATCATATGGTTTTTATTCTTCAGTTTGTTGATGCAGTGTATCACACTGATTGATTTGCGTGTATTGAAGAATCCTTGCATCCCTGGGATAAACCCCACTTTACTATGGTGCATGATCCTTTGAATGCATTGTTGGATTCGGATTGCTAGTATTTTGTTGAGAAGTTTTGTGTCTATGTTCATCAGTGATAGTGGCCTGTAATTTTCTTTTTTTGTGGTATCTTTGGCTTGTTTTGTTATCAGGATGATAGCCTCATAGAATGAGTTTGGGTGTATTTTGTCCTCTGCAATTTTTTGGAATACTTTAAGAAAGATAGGTGTTAACTTCTCTAAATGTTTGATAGAATTTACCTGTGAAGCCATCTGATCCTGGACTTTTGTATGTTAGTAGTTTTAAAATCATAGTTTCAAGTTCAGTGCTTGTGATTTGTCTGTTCATATTTTCTATTTCTTCCTGATTCAGTCTTGGGAGATTATACCTTTCTAAGAATTTGTCCATTTCTTCCAGGTTCTCCATTTTATTGGCATATAGTTGCTTTTAGTAGTCTCTTCTGATCCTTTGTATTTCTGTGGTGTCCCTTGTAACTTCTTTTTCATTTGTAATTTTATTGATTTGAGCCTTCTCTCTTTTTTCTTGATGAGTTTGGCTAAAGGTTTATCAATTTTGTTTATTTTTCAGAGAACCAACTTTTTGTTTCATTAATCTTTGCTATTGTTTTCTTTGTTTCTATTTCATTTATTTCTGCTCTGATTTATGATTTCTTTCCTTTTGCTAACTTTGGGTTTTGTTTTTTCTTTTTTCTCTAGGTGCTTTAGGTGTTAGATTAGGTTGTTTATTTGAGATTTTTCTTGTTTCCTGCAGTAAGGTTATATTGCTGTAAACTCCCGTCTTAGAACTGCTTTTGCCACAACCTATGGGTTTTGGATCGTTGTGCCTTCATTTTCATTTGTCTCTAGGTATTTTTTTATTTCCTCTTTGATTCCTTCAGTGATCCATTGGTCGTTTAGTAGCATATTGTTTAGCCTCCACGTGTATGTGTTTTTTACAGTTTTTTTCCTTGTAGTTGATTTCTAATCTCACAGTGTTGTGGTCGGAAAACATGCTGATATGATTTCAGTTTTCTTAAATTTACTGAGGCTCACTTTGTGATGCAGCACATGGTCAATCCTGGAGAATGTTCCATGTGTACTTGAGAAGAAATTGTGTTCTGCTGCTTTTGGATGGAATGCTCTATAAATATCAATTAAATCTATCTGGTCTAATGTGTCATTTAAGGCCAGTGTTTCCTTACTGATGTTCTGTCTGGATGATATGTCCGTTGATGCAAATGGGGTGTTAATGTCCCTCACTATTATTGTGGAACTGTCTATTTCTCCTTTTATGGCTGGTAGTATTTTCCTTATATATTGAGGTGCTCCTATGTTGGTTGCATGTATGTTTACAATTGTTATATCTTCTTCTTGGATTGATCCCTTGATCATTATGTAATGTCCTTCTTTGTCTCTTGTAAAAGTCTTTATTTTAAAGTCTATTTTTTCTGATATGAGTATTGCTACTCCAGCTTTCTTTTGATTTCCATTTGCATTCAATACCTTTTCCCATGCCCTCACTTTCAGTCTGTATGTGTCCCTAGATCTGAAGTTGGTCTCCTGCAGACATTTTATATGGGTCTTGTTTTTGTACCTCTTCAGCCAGTCTGTCTTTTGGTTGGAGCATTTAATCCATTTACATTTAAGTTAATTATTGATATGTATGTTCCTATTGCCATTTTCTTAATTGCTTTGGATTTGTCTTCGTAGGTATTTTTTCTTCCCTTCCTCTTTTGTTCTCTTCTCTCCTGATTTGATGACTAACTTCAGTGTTATGTTTGGATTCCTTTTTCTTTTTTTGTGTGTGTATCTATTGTAGATTTTCTGTTTGTGGTTACCATGAGGATTTGACATAGTCTATATATAAACAAGATTGTTTTAAATTGTTGGTTTTTTCATTTCAAATGCATTTCTAGTATCCTGCATTTGTGCTCTCCTTTTCTCACAGTTGTTGGTTTTGATATATTTGTGTGTGGATGATTTCCTACCTTTACTTTATGTTTGCCTTTACTGGTGAACTTTTCCAGTCATAATTTTCTTGTTTCTAGCTGTGGCCTTTTCTTTTCTGCTTAGAGACGTTCCTTTAGCATTTGTTGCAAAGCTGTTCTGGTAGTGCTGAATTCTGTTAGCTTTTTCTTGTCTGTAAAGCTTTTGATTTCTCTTTGGAACCTGAATGAGACCCTTGCTGGGTAGAGTATTCTTGGTTATACATTCTTCCCTTTCATCATTTTAAATATATCGTGCCACTCCCTTCTGGCCTGCAGGGTTTCTGCTGAGACATCAGCTGATAACGTTATGGGAGTTCCCTTGCATATTTTTTTTTGCTTTTCTCTCATTGATTTTAATATTTTTTCTTTGTCTTAAATTTTGTCTGTTTGATTTCCATGTGTCTTGGCATGTTTGTCCTTGGGTTTATCCTGCCTGGGACTCTCTGTGCTTCCTGGACTTGGGTGACTGTATCCTTTCCCATGTTAGGGTAGTTTTCAGTTATTATCTCTTTAAATATTTTCTCATGTCCTTTCTCTCTCTCATCTTCTGGGACCCCTATAATGCAAATGTTGGTACATTTAATGTTTTCTCAGAGGTCTCTTAGCCTGTCTTTATTTCTTTTCATTCTTTTTTCTTTATTCTGTTCTGAGGCAGTGATTTCCCCCCTTCTGTCTTCCAGGTCACGTATCCGTTCTTCTGCCTCAGTTACTCTGTTATTGATTCCTTCTAGTGTATTTTTTATTACAGTTATTGTATTGTTCATCTCTGTTTGTTTGTTCTTTAGTTCTTCTAGATCTTTGTTAAACATTTCTTGTATCTTCTCAATCTGTGCCTCAATTCTTTTAACAAAGTCTTGGATCATCTTCACTATCATTACTCTGAATTCTTTGTCCTGTAGATTGCCTATCTCCACTTCACTTAGCTGTTCTTCTGGGGTTTTATCTTGTTCCTTTATCTGGGAAATATTCCTCTTCTATCGTGTCTAACTTTCAGTGATTGCAGTTTCCATTCCACAGGCTGCAGGGTTCTATTTCTTCTTGCTTCTGCTGCCTGCCCTCTGGTGGATGAGGCCAGTCTAAGAGGCTTGTGCAGGCTTCTTGGTGGGAGGGCCTTGTTCCTACCCTCTGGTGGATGGAGCTAGGTCTTATCCCTCTGGTGGGCAGGGTCATGCTCATGAAGACTTTAAGCAGCCTGCCTGCTGATGGGTTGGACTGTGTTCCAGCCCTCTTGGTTGTTTAGCCTGAGGTATCCCAGCACTGGAGCCTAAAGTCTGTTGGGTTGGGCTAGGTCTTGGGGGGGAAATGGCGGTCTCCAGGAGGGCTCATGCCAATGAGTACTTGCCAGAGCTGCCACTGCCAATGTCTTTGTCTTCCCAGTGAGCCACAGCTGTCCCCCGCCTCCATCAGAGACCCTCTAATACTAGCAGGTAGGTCTGGCCCAGTCTCTTATGAGGTCACTGCTGTTTTCCCTGGGTCCCAGTGTGCACTAGACCTTGTGTGCACCCTCCAAGAGTGGAGTTTCTGTTTTCCCCAGTCCTGTGGAATTCCTATGATAAAACTCCACTGGCCTTCAAAGCCAGGTTCTCTGGGGGCTCCTCCTCCTGTTCCCAGGCCCCCAGGTTGGGAAGACTGATGTGGGGCTCAGGACTTTCACTCCTGTGGGAGAATTTCTGTGGTATAATTATTTTCCAGATTGTGGGTCATCGACCTGGCATGTATGGGATTTGATTTTATCATGATTGTGCCCCTCCTACCATCTCACCTTGGCTTCTTCTTTGTCTTTAGGTGTAAGGTAACTTTTCTGGTAGGTTCCACAGGTTTTTTCTCCAATGATTGTTCAACAGTTAGTTGTGATTTTGGTGTTTTTGTAAGAAGGGGTGAGCTCACATCCTTCTACTCTGCCATCTTGCCAGCAAGTCTTCCAAACCCCTAGTTTTGATTTTTGAATTAGAAATATCAATATAATCTCATGTGATACTTTGACTACTATATATAAATAAAAATATTTTAAACTTAAAATTTAAAATAAAATTTTATATATATGTATGTGTGTGTATGAATATGTATATCCTTGCTTGTTCCACTGAAAAGACCTAGAAATAATGACCAGTGACCAATGCAGTAACATTAAATTTCTCTAGCCTCCAGTTCAAATGTCTTGAAATTGTATTAATCACTAAAAGAAAAGTTTCCTGGAAAAATGGCTAATTCCAAGTCTGGGGCAGGAAGTGTTCAATATGAGCCTCATCTTAACATACCAGGTAGCAGTGACTTACTAGGATTATGCCAAGGAGTGTCAACTTCAAGAGCCTTCCACCGGCTGAAAATAAGACAATTTGAGCTTCAATGATGATAACAATTGCAAGTGACTTAAACCCATCTAATATATGTAAAACCATGTGTTCATAATTGCATCTGAAAAAGAACTGGTCAGCTTTAGAGTATGGTATGAACTGATTCATGAAATGAAAGAGTCAAACTTTTTTTTTGCTTATTCCATATGAACTTTGCCACTGGATCACCAAATAATTGATTTGGGGATATATCTCTATAATAGCCCCAGTAATTATAAAAAAAAAGAACTTATAGAATTAAAATACCATCATTTTGCAACCTCCAATTAATTAATAGATATAGGTATTACAATAAGTTTCTACTATGTCACAAAAAGAGAGACAACCAAGCAGTATATGCTTTCTATAGATCTTGCCAAACATCATGCCACAGGGATCTAAGTCTCTGGATTCAGCAGCCATTCTGCAGGAAGTAAAGTGAAAAAGGGCCATGTTTAACTAGACCGTGAACATGCAATCAACATAGTCCTGCTTCTGAAACAGATAAATTATAAGAAAAAATAAGGTTGGATGTACATTAAGTCCCCTACATACGAACCTTCAAGTTGCAAACTTTCAAAGATGCGAACAGGGCATCTGGTTCCAGCAAGGAACCAGAACCTGTGCCATCAACGTCAGATGTGAGTGAAATTGCAGCTTGCCCTCCGTCTCCTATTGCTGACGATACTTCAGCTCTACCATCTCCCACCTCCTCTCCCTCTTCCAGTCAGTAACCCTTCTTGCCTGTTTGCTCGATACCAGCCCCTGTATGCCAGCTGTTATTCTGTACTACTATACTTTTCAAGGTGCTATATTGTAAGATTAGAAATGTTTTCTTTATTTTTGTGTTTGTTTTTTATGTATCAATATTGTTTGAGAAGTATTATAAACCTATTACAGTATAGTACTATATAGCTAATTGTGTTAGTTGGGTACCTAGGCTAACTTTGTTGGACTTACGAACAAATTGGATTTATGAATGTGCTCTCAGAGTGGAACTTGTTTGTATATAGGGAACTTACCGTATTATATATAAACTAGGTGATGTTGCTTATAATCTTATAAACTAAGACATTGTTAAATTTATTAAAAAATTAATTACTATTATATACCTGTTGCTGTGCTAAATTTTTGGATGTCTTTTCTTTCTAATCCTCACAACAATCCTGTAAGTAAGCATGTTTTTCACTAGTCTACTTAGAAGAAAATTGAGATATATAAAGTTTAAGCATTTATTATTTTCATATTTTTTCTTCCATTTTTATTGCAATGTAATTGACATACAGCACTGTATAAGTTTAAGGTGTACGACACAATAATTTGACTTACATACATCATGAAACAATTACCACAATAAGTTTAGTGAACATCTACCATCTCGTATAGATGCAAAATTAAAGAAATAGAAACAAATATTTTTCCTTATGATGAAAACTCTTAGGATTTACTCTCTTAATGACTTTCATAAGTAGCATACAGCACTGTTAATTGTATTTATTATGTTGTACATTACATCCCTAGCACTTAATTACCTTATAACTGGGAGTTTGTATCTTTTGGTTGCCTTTATCCAATCCCCTCTCCCCGTATCCCACTTCTGGTAACCACAAATCTGACCTGTTTTTCTATGAGTTTGTTTGTTTGTTTGTTTGCTTTTGAAATATATTTGACCTACAACCCTATGTTAGTTCCTGGTGCACAACAAAGTGATTCTATATTTCTATACATTATAAAATGTTCAAGGTCAAAAAGTCCACAAATTACGATTCTGAGATTCCAATATATATTGATTGGAATAAACACCTATAATTTTAGTACTATAGTATATTTAGTACTATGTTATATGTTATATAATTATTTATGTAAAGAATTGGAAACATAGTGGATATATATATAGAAATTTAAGCAAAATATTACAATATAATTGAAAATTTCTTACACTCAAAAGCATCTTGTATTTCATAAATACGTCACAGTCAAAGACTTTAATGACTTTGTAAAAATAAAACAGTACTTTGCCAGTGAGACCATTTGATTCACAGATGACATAAGTAATATAAAACATCAAAATGACTAGGAATTCCTTAGAGGGCTGGGAGCTGGTGGAAGGAAGGGAGTTTAAGGCAGCACACACAGCTAGTGCAAAGGCAAAGAGGCATGTATGCTCTGAAATAGGTATTTGTTTGGAGGGATAAAAACAAAGGATGTTTCGGCAGGGAGATGTAGCATATAAGAACCAAGTCATGCTGTGTAGTTTAGGAAAGATGTTAATGTTTTTAAATCAGAGGATGGCATGATCAGAATTGTAGTAAGTTGACTCTGGGTGTTATGTGTAGGAAAGGAGTTTTTAATTGGCTGCAAGGATAATAAGAGATCCATAGACAGACCTATGAGGTTCTGGAAACTGGAGAAATTGTATGTGAAATTTGGAGTTGTACGTCTGTGCATCTTTCCTGGGAGTTCTATAGTTTTCAACTGATTACCAAAGCATTCCGTAAAGAATCATGGAGTTAGAAGAATTTACGGATGCCACTTAGGAAATTTATCAGGTTCCTAGGACTGTCATTACAAAGTATGGCAAACTGAGTGGCTTAAAAGAATGGAAATTTATTCTCTTACATTCCTGGAAGCTAGAAGTCTGATATCAAGTGTCAGTAGAACCATGCTGCCTCTGAAGGTTCTAAGGAAAGATCCTCTCTGCGTCTTGCTAACCTCTGGTGTCCCCAGGCATTTCCTTGGCTTGTACAACATTAACTCTGCCTCTGTCTCTGTATTTCTTCTCTCTGTCTGTGTTCTCTTCTCTTACTATAAGAACACTAGTAATTTAATTTAAAGCCCACCTTAAATCCAGGATAATTTTATCTTGAGATTCTTACTAACTACATCTGCAGACTCTGTTTCCAAATAAAGTCACATTCTGTGGTTCCAGGTGGACATGAATTCTAGGGGTCACTATTTCACTACATGAAACTAATTATTTTAGTCCAGGAGAGCTGTGATGTGCTAGAATAAGTGGAATAATAAAGGAGGGAAGGTTTAGAATATCTACTTTTAAGTATGATTGGATTTAATTACCAGGAGGAAGAAAGAATTGAAGATGAATCCCAGTTCTTCAGGTTAGGAGATGGAAAGATGGTTATGCTGTTAGCCGAGACAGGAAAAACAGATATGGGTTTGAGAGTCAGTCTGTATGGTTTGTTTGGTTAGGACCTTTTGACTTAGATATGCCCTCTAGAGAGAGCTGTCTCAGAAGCAATGGGAACTAAAACTTAATCTCAGCATAAGGTGAAAGAGATTTTGAAAGACGGACAAAATTGAAGTAAAGAAGGAATTCAGAAAGTGGAATTCTTACATGTGAAAATCTTTGAAAATGAAGCAGCTCTGGATGCTGAGCCATTTCATTGAAGATTTCAGGAGAAAATCCAGACTGCAGGGAAATCAAAATGCAAGGGGAAGTGAGGAAGCCAGGATAGAAGATATTGACAAACTTACGGGAAGTATGAATGGAGAGGGAGCAGAGACAGGCAGAGGACCCTCCAGTATCAGGTGAGGTCTTTGTTTTTTGAGGTAAAATAAATATACTTCTGTGCTAAAGAAAAGGAATCAATGAAAAGGAAAGTGATGAAGAAAAAAATAACAAGAGGGAAATTTGATGGGCAAGTTATAAGAGAATAGAAAGGAATGGAATCTAGCATGCATGGGGGAGTTTTAGCCATAGGTAAAACCTCTCTCATGAGCCGAGAAGGTGCTGAGTTCACTATGTGCAAAAAAGTTGAGAGACAGAGGCAGGACGTGGAAGGAGGTCACCCTCAGTGTCTTAACTTATCTGAGGAGAAGTAGGTGTTACCTGCTGAGATGAGGTTACTGATGGCTTGAGGAGTGTGATGACAGTTTAGAAGAGCCACTGCTTAGCAGAAAACACGAGCAGAAACTAGAGAGACTTGCTGACGTTTTCATTACACTTACAGTCGCGTAATCCTTGAGAATCTCTCAGAAGGGTGAGATTTCTTACTGTAGTTCTCAGGTGGTGTGGGAAGACTCTTTGAGGTTATTTACCTCTGACTTTAGTAGATGACATTGCCTTCAGTGCTTGTCTACAGATACCAAAGAAGAGTTAATCCTGCAGTCCATTATTTTCTAAAAGGCTGTTGGAAATTTATTCAGGATATCGGCTTCCACAGAGCCTACGTACAGATTGTTTTTATGTCCTGCTGACACCAAGCGATTTATGAAGCTAAATAGAAAGATCAGTCTCGGAAACAGGGTCGTAATATTTTCCTATAGCTATCACCTAAGTAAAGTGAAACGTGTTAAAGAACTCATTATAAAGAAACGTATCATCCACTGGGCCCTGGAAATGAACTCCGAAAACTTGCCAAAGACTTTGAGATTCAAACAATTTCTTAGAGTGGCATTTGGTCCTACATTTAATCTGTAACGAAAGAAGAAAATGGAATTGAATTCATCATGTGACTTTTCAGAGTAAACCACTCAATCAGAGAACTGGTTGGTGATTAAGAGAACGGGCACAGAAGCCAGAAGCCTGGGTTTGGCTTTGAGCCTTATTACTTCCGTGACCTGATGTATGTTACTTAGTCTTTTGGTGCCTCAGCTATGCCATGTGCAAAATGCCATATGTAAGATGAGCATAGAAGCAACAGCATGCCTCGTTCTATAAGTTGAATAAATATTTATAAAGATACAGGTAGCGCCTAGAAAATAATGTCATAACTTTAAAGCATCCCAGGAATAAATATTTATAAAGATACAGGTAGCGCCTAGAAAATAATGTCATAACTTTAAAGCATCCCAGGTGCTTTAAAGGTAAGTCAGGTTTCATAGGATAAAAATAATTTACACACATGCACGTGTATATATACACTCTCTCACACACACACACTCACACTGTATTATTTTTCTTATTGTTGGATAATTGAGGATGAACGATACCTCTCGAAGGCCACCAGGATGCAATGAAACCCTCTTACAAAATAGGATGAATCAGATTAGCAAATTATTTTTTTGGTAAATGTATAGATGAGTCTCTGGACATTCATAAGGAATGCATTCTTATGTCTTCTCTTGCTGCCAAAGGCATTTAACAAATAACTGATTCTTATATAAGTACAGGATAGTAGGTTAGGTTCACTGCTTGTGCTGTTTAAATTCTTTCTAAATAGGTTACATATATTATTTCATTTAATGTGTATAACAGCTTTACATGGGAGGTAGGTAAATATTGCTATTTATTATATAGTATAAAATATCATAAGCCTCTTGAGTCACTTATGAAACTGCAAATGTTACATTCAAATATGCCAAGAACCCATTCCTTGTGTATAAATGATGTATGCATGCTCCCTATTCTGTATGTACAAACATAGAGAAGTACACACGTATTTCCATATGTGTACTGCAAGTCTGTGTGCAATCTGAACAAGTCTCCAACATTTTCATTGGCTTTATGAAATTTTGCATTGTTTTCAAAGGGGACATTTTTCACTTAGCAACCAATCTGCATGAGTTTCTCACACTACGTTCAGCAGTGTATAATAGCCTACCATCAGCAAGGCACAGATCCAGAAACACACTGAGATCATGGAGGAGGGGGTAAATTTATAAGTAACTAGTGAATATATTTGTCCGATGGGCATTTATGCTTCCTTTTGTAGTTTATCTTAGTTTCTTTGACTCCCTGGACTGAAAGCTGACCTCGAGAAGTGCAACGTTGCACAGGAATACGTACCCATTGAAAATATATCAATAGCACAACAGTTAACGTTAGTGCCTAATTCTAAAGGCACCCTAGTTTTACAACTTGATATGCTAAAGCCCCCATGTGATTTAATAGTATATATTATCTCATAGTGTTCTGTAATTGGTTTGGTTGTTACTCTCTCATACTTAAGAGACTCTAAAATAAATTCTCCAGAGTTCCTAACAAGAGATACTCATGTGATACCCCAGTGTAGACTGCTGACTCACCCTCTTGTCTGTCTAGACATATTCTACATGTACATTAGAGTGTAACTCAAATTCCACATCACCCATGACAGTCTGTATTAATTTCTCAGTCTCCTGAACTTCCACAGCAACACTCTATTCCCAGGAGTTTGCAGGGTTTATTTCCCCCAAATATTCATATACTGACATATGCTTTTATTTGGAAATCCATGTATTTATGATTTGTTTCCCCTGTTCAGTTGTAAGCACTTTGGCATGCTTCGTGTTCTCTTGGATGGACCATGGCCCTTCCTTCAGTGACTTGCATATAGCATGAAACAACAAACACTTGGAGAATCAAAATTTATACAACTTATACACACAAAATGCAGCTTCTTTGTCTCATATTTCTTTTCTGTCTTCTATATTACCTAGAATAGCTGAGAGGCCATAGTACTTTTTCCAAAAATGTGTATATGGTGGCTGTTATCCAACTGATAGCCCCATGGAAAATCTGTCTAAACATTCAGATGGCTTTAAGGAAATGTGACAGAGCATAGAAAAAGAAAATTATTAATTTCAAAACCATGATAAAATTCTCTTTAGTGGTACATAGATGGTGTGGATTTACAAGGAAAGGTATGCATTTACAGAAAAGACAGCTGTCATGTAGAAGAATAAACATGGATTTCAAAGTCTGATTAGAGTTTTATTCCTGGCCCTATTTCTTAATAGCTGTGTGATTTTTAACAAGTTTTTTTTTTTTAAACTTTTCTGAGCATCATTTTTTATGTAAGATAATAAAACTTGTCCCAAGGGTTCTGCCTTAAATAATAAATGTGACAACAATGACAAAAGTGCTTTTAACTATATGAAGTTATAATTTTCAGGATTATTTTGATATTAAAATGTTACTTCAACACAATTCATATTTCAGTTCTTAAAAAATTTAAACACTGTCTTACCTAAGTAATATGGTACCACGTACAAACATTCTTCACCAAAAAAAAAAAGTAAACAAAAACCATCTTGTATTTCTAGAATATTTTCTTTATGACAATTTGTAATTCAACCAGAATTTATTGAGTACCTACTGAACACAAGACACATTGTTATCTATAAAGAACAAAAAGACCTCAAGGAATGGAAATATCAGAAGTCATCCTTTTATGCTTCTATGCATGCATTTTTATTTAAAAATGTTTAAATCGCCACTTGAAACTGAAGACATTGTAAAATTTTTATTGTACTCCTTTTCCATCTCCCACAAGTCCAAGAAAAGTTTAGTAAATTCTTAAGGAAATCAGTTCCTAACCTATTGTTCATCATTCATTTATTCATTCATACATTCAAATATTTACTGAATATTTATTTTTTGCGCGGCATGGTAATAGATTCTAGTTATGTGGTTGTAAACTATACACAAGTGGGCTCTCCCTTTATAGAATTGATAGCCTAGTTGGGAAACAAAATGTATGTACGTAAACAATTTCACATGTATATAAATGCAATTTCTGGTAAATGACAAAGGGAATAAAAGGAGTGCAGATTTCGAGATCAGCAACATAGAACTTACTTTAAAAGAGAAGGAAGGAAACTGTCCTGCAGTTAAGTGACTTCTAAGTTGAGTCCTGAGGTGTCAGAAGTCAGTGTTATTGTGAAGAGCAGAGGAAGAGCCTTTGCAAAGCCCCTGAGGGAGGAAATGTGGTGCACTTGAAGATAAGTCTACAAGCTTCTGTGGCTGGAGCAGGGAGAGAGACAGAGGTGCAGTCAGTATTGGGGTCAAGCAAGACCTTGGGAGCCATACATCTGGATTTTATGTGAAGAGCAAAAGCCAGTGAAGATCTTAAACAAAGGGTAAATAAGCAGATTTATACCTTTAAAAAATGGACTTTTTTTAAGTTGGAAGAGAGAAAAAAGGGAAACAGGGAGACCATCTGAGGTGGCCTGGAGAAGCCTGTGTTGCCTAGGTGACAGATGATGGTGCCTTGGACTAGTGTGGTAGCAGAAAGTAATAACATCTGTCCTATAGCACATTTTACTTTAAAAGCAGAACTGGCAGTGGAGGAATTCAACTGGGGGTTCATTTAAAATGCTTGACTCACTTTGGGTAGAGGAGGAAACAGATTTTTATGAACTTTACTGCTACCCATACAAATATTTTCATAGGAATCATGTCTCTGGTCTGCCTGGTCCTAAAATACTTTATCTTGGAACATTCTATTGCTTCCAGGAAGTTATGCTCTCCAGATTGTCAAACATTATTTTTTACGCATGTATTTAGCACTTTCTATGTACCAGATACAGTGATGTTTTCTGTATATATTTTCATCTAATTTCCATAACAATACTATCTCCATTTTTGAGCTAAGGAAAGAGAAGAAAATAAGGCACTTGTCCAAGGTCATACCACTGATTACATTCAGTGACTAAATCTAAACTTGCTTCTGCCTGACCCAAACTTCATGCTTTCCGTCCTAATTTACTAGTTATCTTTCCCTCATCCGTCCTTCCATCCATGCATCCATCCATCCATCTATCCATCCATCCACCTATCCATCCTTTCTTCCTTCTTCCCTCTCTCTGTCCTCCCTGCCTGACCCTTCCCTTCCCTCCCCTCCCCTTCCCTTCCTTCCATCCTCTCTCTCTCTCTGTTTCTCTCCTTCTTTCAAGAAGGTATAAGTTAATTCATATTTCAGTTTTTTACAGTGATTTATTCATAACATTTATTTTCCATGTTCTGCAAACAAGTTCTTAATTTCTTCTTACTGTTCTGAAACTCTAAATAAAACACAGAGGGGAGGTATTAACAGGTGATTCATCCTGAAATAACTTTAAGCCACTGTTTTCATTTCAGAACTTCCAGGCTCCCCAGAGGGAGCATGCTGATAGAAACTTGGATGTTACTACTTGTCACTGACCAGCAAGACATATTCTGACTATAGCTTCTTATCAAACATTCCTATGTCTTCCCTACAAATATTTCATGTACTTAAACGAAAATGGACCCCAGATGGACCTAGCTACTCTTATCTCTTTAATAGAGTCTATCTTCAGAACTTGTTACTATGAAAACAAATGGATAAAGAGGTAAGCGGTACAAAGCCATCTGAATCCATTTGAGTAGAATGGGGAATCACCTAAAACAGTGGTTATAGGAAAAGCAAATTTTAATGGAAAGGAATATCCTTGACTGATGTAGATCATAGTTTCTCAGCCTCAGTACTACTAACATTTTGGGTGGGATAATTCTTTGTCATGGCGGCTATCCAGTGCATTGTAGCATGTTTACAGCATCTATGGCATCTACTCGCTTGTTGCCAGGAGAAACACACCCTTCCTCCCCCCAGTTATGATGACCAATAATTTCCCCAGATAATTGTCAAATTTCCTGTGGGGTCAGAATCACCCCTGGGTGAGAACTATTGGTCTAGAGCACAGAATTCTACTCAGAGAAAAAAAAAACCCTGTTGCAGAAGAGTTACAGAGTTCCCAGGATGTTCTCAAAATGCTGAGGACTAGCTGGGGTTATAGAAATGCAGACGAGATTCACTATGCATTGGGGAAGGTGAGTTAGTAATTACTTAATGGTATAATGATAAAGATCTGTGTTAGCTCAGAAGAAAAAGAAATGAATAACTTTGACTAGACTTTGGGCTGCTGCAAAGATGACACAGCCTGAGTGCCGCTCTCCAGGTAAATGGGACAGGGGCAGTGATGGCTACAGAGGGAGTGATACTCCAGATAGAAAAGAGATACCCTAGGCAAAAACACCAACTACGAAGGTGCTCAGTTTTATTTGGAGAAACGAACATTATTTATTTACTGTACAGAGTAGAAAAGAAGTTTGCTGACATGCTATCAAATCAATATAAAAAGCCTCCTTATGGGACTCCCCTGGCGGTCCAGTGGTTAGGACTCTGTGCTTCCACTTCAGGGGGGCACGGGTTCGATCCCTGGTCAGGGAGCTGAGATCCCGCAAGCCTCGCGTCGAGGCTGAAGGGGAAAAAAAAGCCTCATTATGCCTAGGAGTTTATGTCATAGTCCGGAGGCAAGCAGACGTCATTAAATGGTTGCAAGTAGGAATCTTGTGAAGTACTTCTAGAAATGGAGAGATGTATAGATAGGTAAGGCAGGTAGAACATTTGCAAGTCTATATTAGGGGTCAACACACTACAGCCCATGGGCAAAATCCAGCTCACTCACTGCCTCTTTGTGTAAAGTTTTATTGGAACACAGCCACACACTCACTCATGCTGCAACAACAGACTTGAGTAGTTGTAATAGAGACTGGATGGTCTGAGAACCTAAAATATTTTGTCTTCCCCTTTTACCAGAAAACGTTGCTGCTACTTTTCCTAAAACTCTTTGCTGGCTCTATGAATTGTGTCCACTCAAAATTCACACATTGAAGCCTTGGCCCCCGTTGTGACTATATTTGGAGATAAGGCTTTTAAGGGGGTAATTAAAGTAAATGAAGCTATAAGGATGGGGACCTGATCTGATATGACTGTTGTCCTTCTAAGAAGAGGAAGAGGCACAAAGCCCTTGCTGTTCTCTGTGCGTGCACAGAGGAAAGGCCATGTGAGGACGTAGCAAGAAAGTGGCCACGTACAAGCTAAGGACAGAAGTTTCATCAGAAATCAACCTTGCTGACACCTTGATCTTGGACTTCCAGTCTCCAGACCTGTGGGAAAATACATTTCTGTTGTGTAAGCCACTCAGTCTGTGGTTTTTATTATGGAAACCCAAGTAGACTAATACACTGACCCTTGGCCTAGATCATGTACTTACTCAAGAACGTGATGCATATATGATGTGACAGGAATTTTATAGAGCTTGAATATGACAAAGACGAGATAAATGATCATTTCTACCTTACCAAAGTTTATATAGTCTAGTAGAAAGAGATGGACGTACATCTGACAAAATATCCTACACGTACAGCTTTTAAATAGTTTTATTCTATAGATTCACTTAACTCTTCCTCTTATTTACTATATAAGAGGAAGAAAAGCAAGTATATTTTTTACCACTGGGAGAGTATGACGATTTGGCCTGCTCCTGCTTTAAAAGAAAGGTAAACAGAATTTTTGTGCAAATACGTTGGTATCTCATTTTAATGGTTTATCAAAGGATATTGTCAAAAAATGACATGATTTGAAGGAAGAAGAGAAATGCCTTGAAGATGCAAGAAAAGTGCTTACATCACACCAGAAAGAGATCACCCTGGCTAGGGGTGGGCTGGAAAAAATGCATCTTGTTCTAGAATCTTAGCATTCTGGGGCCCTCTTCTCTAGCGGTAACTCAAGGACATGGCAAAACTCCATGAAGCATGGCTTCCTAGCAGGTCTAGGGCATGCATTATCAATGAGGGTGATGGTACTCCAAGAGAGCAAAAATTGGCTATTGAATGGTGAAAAAAGTCTTGCATATTATATTTTGTGACCTCCCAAAGGATCACAACAGACTATAAACAGATGGAAAGTGCAGCTATATAGAGAAAATTATTAAGAAAAAAAAGTTGAGGGACTTCCCTGGTGGTCCAGTGGTAAAGAATCTGCCTTCCAATGCAGGGACACGGGTTCAATCCCTGGTCAGGGAACTAAGATCCCACATGGCGCGGGTCAACTAAGCCTGCACGCCACAACTACTGAGCCCGTGCACCTCAGTGAGAGAGCCCGTGTGCCGCAAACTCCAGAGCCCACATGCTCTGGAACCCACGCCACAACTAGAGAAGAGAAAGCCTGCAAGCCACAACTAGAGAGAATCCCAAGTGCCACAACGAAGAGCCCATGTGCCACAATGAAAAAGATCCCGTATGCCTCATTGAAGATCCCATGTGCCTGCAAATAAGACCCGATGCAACCTAAATAAATAAATAAGAAAAAAAAGTTGAGAAACACTGGCCCAGGGAGGTGGACCAATTTTGGGAATCCCACTGAGGGTCCTACCCTCTCTGTGATACTCCTGTCCCAAGCTTAGATGGAAGAAGCAGAGGATCCACACCTCTAAGGACCATATGGACATTAAAAAGTATATTTCAGCAGTAAACTAAAATGATGGGTGACTGAGGGCTCTCACCACACCTTGGTATTGCATTAGAGTCCTTCAGAAACTTGGCAACAACCTTGGGACAAAAGAGCTCTAAGAGTAGTTGAAGTTGAATTCCTCACCATGGTGGGGCTGAAGTTGAGAACCTAGGAAATGGACTGCTATGGGTTTCTTATACTGAGTTGGTAGATGATATTCAGACTGGTTGCTATGAAAACAATAATAAGGAATAGGGGGTTAATAATGATAACAGTCTGGAGGAGGGGGTGCTGAGAAAACAAAGGAATAATAAATTCTACCTACAAGACAGGAAGTAGAGGGAGGGGTAAGGTATTTTTAGAAAAAGATCAATGGGTTAGATTCTAATTAAGGGATGATAATAGTCTAGTGGAAAACAATGGTAGTAGAAATAGGATAGTAGGGATTTAAGAGATCTTTAGAAAGTGTAATTGATGGGATTGGGCAATTCATTGAATCCCAAGGAGAGGGTGTGTATGAAGGAGGTATTTCCTTCCTAGAAAGGTAGGAAGAGAAGCTGAGGTCCTGGGAGAAAAAAATGCCAGTCCCCTTAGGACAAAACCAAAGTTCTGAATACTTTGTAAGAGTAAATTCTGGTAGTTTGCTTGTCTTACAGCAAAGTTTATAAATTGACAGCCATTGGGCTGAATGACTTCAGAGGGGTTTGTTCATAGAATTGTATTGGCAACACTTTTAAGAATATCAGTCTTCTTTAAAATAGAAGACAATTTGTCAACATCTAAAAATCATACAACATCTTTGTAATAAACCGGATTTGTGAGACCTCGGGGCTTCATTCCCACCTAACAACAACAAAAAACTCAGCTGGAGCTGAGGTGTGGAAGCTTCCTTTAGAAGGGGGACATGGTCTCCAGTTTACCTTAACTTTTCCCACTCCCCTAAGGTCTTCCGCTCTGCTGCATTTGTTGCCTGACTGGCTCCACAAGACTCCAGCAAGCCCCAGCACTACAGGAATGAAACTATCAAAGGCATCAGAGAACAAAACATGCCTCCAAACCAGAGAATCAATGGTGTGCAATATGGAAGTGGAAGTTTGACTGAAGCCCTTCATCTGCATGCTGTTCCATGAAAGCAATGTTTCAAGAAAAGAGGAAGACTAGCTAGGATAGATTTACAAGAAAATTAAATCAGAAAATATGCATTCAGAAGAGATGCAATAAAATAAATACTATAATTGAGAGAAAAAGTCAAGTAGGCTTTCTAATTCTGGTAGAATTTCCAATTCTTTCTAATTCTGATTTAATAGACTTTCTAATTCTAGTTCTAGAATTTAGACTTTGAAAGAACTATTTGTTATAATTACCAGTGATGCCTATCTCTTTCCAAGAAACGTGTGATCTCCAAATGATCGTATAATGTTTATCCCTTCAGAAATTTTACATTTTTGCCCACCCATCTTCACCATATCCATACTTAAATTTAAAAGCTATTCTCCTCTTAGGCTGATTTCCTCCAGTACTAGAAAGAAAAGTGCTAAAGAATAAGCCCATTTTAATGAGAGAAAGTTCACTGTGGTGACATTCTTCTCCGATTTCTGAAAATATCAAACCATTTTGCACCCAGCTTGACCCAACAGCTGTAGCTCTTCTGCTCTCCCTCCCTCATTTGTTTGCATTTGGCTTATATTCCTAGCTCTTTGGAGTGCTGATAATTATACTTGTCTGGGAGGCTTGGAAGCTGTAAAAAATCTGGACCTCCTCATGTTTCAGCACAGGCAGACAAGAGTCAGACTCCAATCTGGAACTGCACAGACTTAAATGGGGCATGTGATCCCAGAGACATCAACAGCAGCCTGCCAGCTTGAAGACTCTTCTCCAAAGCCTCTCACCGTATGTTTGGCTACAAATTATGCACCAAACAGGCCAAGATGTTACACAGGATTCAAATGGACTTCTGTTAACATATGTGGTTGGCATGGGGCAGGTGAAGTGTTGATAGTTAGAACCTCATAATTCCAGTTACAATGTAACTGAGATATTTCTCTCCTCTTAGAAACGCTTTTACAGTCTATTTAAAAAGAAAAAACAAAAAAAACTTCATAAAATAAAATGATTGTAGAGCACTTTGAATGGAAGGAAAATTAAGAATAATAAAATTTTACAATTGTTTGTTTTTAGGAGATGTGGACAAGAAACAATTCAGATATATTTAAATGACAGTGATCATATTAGCTCACAAAATTTTGAAACTTATAGATAAGACTATCTAGATATATCAGAAAAATCAATTCTTTTTTAAAAATGTATTTATTTTTTGGCTGCGTTTGGTCTTCGGTGCTGCGTGTGGGCTTTCTCTAATTGCGGCGAGCAACAGCTACTCTTCATTGCGGTGCGTGGGCTTCTCGTTGCTGTGGCTTCTCTTGTTGCAGAGTGCGGGCTCTAGGCGCGCAGGCTTCAGTAGTTGTGGCTCACGGGCTTAGTTGCTTCGTGGCATCTTCCTGGACCAGGGATCAAACCTGTGTCCCCTGCATTGGCAGGCAGATTCTTAACCACTGTGCCACCAGGGAAGTCCCAGAGAAATGAATTCTTATTTTTCATTTATCAATAGCTAATAATGAATTTAGTACTGGGGCTGAGTACATGGAGAAATTTAAAACCTAGCTCTCCCTAGATGTATAATCTAAATTGAAAACCTAAAACGGAGTTTACGTTCATGTTAAAACATTAAGAAACTTAAGCTGGAAATACAGTTTCAGGGATTTGGAATGTGTTCTAAAACATTTAAATTTGGTTTCTTCTGTCTCACACTAACTGAGTCAACAGGCAGCCAAAGATGGCCCTAGGAAGTGACTTCATTATCAGTGTTAAGGTTATTTTTGTTCAGTTTTTGGAGAAAAAGCAGCCATGTTGGTGACAAACTCACTCATCTTAAATTATTGTCCTTGTTTAAAGATAAATTAAAACCTTTGTAAAAATCAACCAAGAATTTGGGACTTAAAATAAGTTTCCTAATTGAAGACTTCCTTTTACCTATTTGGATTTGAGATTGACTGACTAAACAATTAGAAGAAGATTATATTACTTTTCCCTACTTTCCAACCCCTTCTGTAAATAAAACTACTACCTTATACTTCAGAGGTGCCAACTGCTTCAAAAAAAGGCTTTTTTTTTGTTTTCCAAAGACTGCAAAAATAACCCACCTACGAGTTGTTAATTATCATTAAACAGTGAACACAGACATTTTTAGAGTGTTTCTCAGAGTCAAGTCATGATTCCCAGGAAGAAGGGAAATTAGAGTCAAGCTTGAAACATGTGTTTTGAAAATTGACTCGAATCACAGAACTAGAACTTCACATGGGAGCTTAAAAGATATTTCATTTAGTTTTAGCACTTAATGAGATGAAGTTCACAGTTCTGAAATGTGGCTGCCTTGGAAAATCACATTTGGAGAATGTGTATGAATCTATCAAAACAAACACACTATAGAGAGCTTTTCAGCATGGCTGGAACTGACAGAAATCCAGATGTTCTCCTTTTATATTCTTGGATCACCACCAAAGAGTAAAAAATAGCATTGCTTGGTGCTGATTCATGTCACTTGAAGAGGAAGTACTAGCCTTAAGACAGCAAGAATTCTTCAACATTCTTCAACAGAGGGCTGGAGATCCTCGCAACTTGACACCACTCTTTGCACGTAGGAGGCGCAGTTAAACTTGTTGTAATGAAAATATGCACTTGACTATATACCATCTACCATCTGCACACACTCAAATCAGCCTGATTGCCAATTTATTGAAGCTTCAGATTTAACACAATGAACAGATAAGGGCTCTGGCTCTTCTAAATCAACCAAAAAACAGAACATAAGATAAGCCTACTTGAAAAGCCAACTGCTTGCCCATCAAGAGTGTGAGAATCTGCCAGTGTGAAAGTTTAAACCCCAACTCTAATCTTTCCATTCACCACCTTTTTCTGTGGGCTCCCCAAAGGACACAGTCTGACAAAAGTACCAAACTATGGGGGGCATAATTTCCTTTCTCCTTTTATTTATTAAAAAAGTTGAATTAAGTGAATTAACTAATTTAAAAAGTAAAATGTTTTACTAATAATTGAAAACTGCTATTGAACCAAAAAGGCACCTCTTACTCATTAGTTAAGTGTGTGTGTGTGTGTGTGTGTGTAGTGTGTGTGTACATAATTTTCTGGAGTCTATTGAGGAAAATGCGGAGAAAGTATTGAGTGTGTTGATGGGTGGAGAGAAGAAATGGGGGATCACAAAAATACAAATTGTGGGAAGAAAATAAACAGTCTGAAAACTATGGGAAATCTGCTACCTTTGTCTTCACAGAGAAAGGAAATGTCTGTGGGAAGATAAAGGGCAAAAAACTGAAAACTTTTTCCAAAGCGAAAATAAAAACAGTTGGAGATTAAAAGGATCAATAAAGGCTAAATCAGTGAGAAGGCAAATCTTTGAGAATTAAGAATAAAATCTACCAAAAAAATTCAAAATCAGATGAAAAGTAAATCTTCCTTATGCTATGTTTTTCCTTAAAATTTAAAAATATTTGTGAAACAAAATTTCATAATAAAAATTTAGATTTACTAATTTTACCCACATATTCTGAAAGATATGTTAAAATCTATTTTAAAAATACATGGTCAGGTTTTGTGATTCTCCGTTCATTTGAAAGTCATAGTTGTTCACTCTACTATATATATAGATTTTTAAAGTCATGTATCTAAATAAATAAAATTATATTTAGAAAATAGAATGCTGCTACAATTCTATTTAAGCTAATTTATGTAGATATTTATTTTAACAAGGAACATCATTGTCTCAATAAGCTTACTATTTTTTAGTTTCCCTAAAAATCATTCTGCATCTCCTGTACTACGCAGAAAATGGCTTTGGCTAAAGTCATGTGATTTTCTTTTTTTCAACTTTTTAATAGTAAACTAAGATGACAACTCAGGAAAATGAGTGACATTTTTTAATATATTGCAAAAGTAATGTTATTTCTAGATACATCATGTATATGGTTTAATACAAAAGAATGAATCAAGCAGTGCAATTCATCAAAATCCATAAAGAGAAGTTTTAATACGTGGCAGTTCCTTTCAAGTTAGTGAATGAGTTGTCTGACTCGCAGGATGATGACTTCCAATTGCACCAGTTCTTGGCAGGTTGATAGGCAGGCATTTAACTGGATCTCTAAAACTTGATTCTGTCAGCTGATGACAAAAACGAGCTGATGGTATGCAATTATTTCAGTCAATCAACAAGGATTTTGAGCACACACCATTTTCTCATCATTGTGCTAGGTGTAAGGGAAGTGTGTAAAAGATAAAGAGAGTGTAAGACATTGACCCAAACTGAAAAAGTATGCAAACTGGTTTGAAGAGGTAAAAACAATACACATGAAATAATTAGCAAAGTTCACAGCATATTCTTAAAGGGTGATTTATGTTGAAGAACCAAAAATGCTGTAGAATGTTAAGGGATGGTAAGAATGATGAAAGGCAGTTTCAGTGGGACAAAATTTGAAACGGAGTAAAATTTAGATAAGGAAAAGGGCAAGAAGCTGTTTCCCCTAAATGAATGAACATGCATAGCATAGGATGAATGCATAGCATTCACCGAACATGGGGGGCAATGGGAAATAAGTACAAATTTCTGATGAGCATGTGAAATGAACCACTTGGTCAGTGCAAGTGGATGGATGTATCAGTGTGCAATGCTAGGTACACACTGGCAAGTATGTGGGGAGACTTGAAAATCAGGCACGATTTGGGCTTGATGTGATGAGAGACTAAGAGTCAGTAGTCATTCTAACATAGAGGAAAATCTAATGAAAAGGTAAATTTGACCAAGAATGCAGATGAAGAGAGAAAAGGTGATTAAAAGGACCATAGTGTTCTTAATGAAGAGAGGATATAAATGAATATCACTCAAAAGTAAACCTGGTTTTTAGCAATCAACCATGCAATGGTATAAGAAGTGAATTAACTAGGGACTCAGTATCAGAGACCATTAAGTGATCATTTGCAGTACTGGATGATGCCAGTGTTACCAGGGCTCAGCGAATGGTGATAAAATGGATCAATTCAAAGGAACACTAATATGGTAGAAAATGAGCAGTATGGGCCACACCCCTACCCAGACCCCAATTAATTTTACTGCTGCCTTTAAGCAGGCCTTGCTTTCTTGTGTTTTTCTGTTTTCTTTCTTCCTTTTTCTTGCTTTATTTTGCTTTGTTTTGCTGAAAATTATCTTTCAAAAGTAGGAGAAGAGTTGCAGTTTTCTCCATCTGCCCAATAAACTCTGGTTTAGGTAGAACTTTTGCTGTTCTATGACAATACAGCAAAGCTCTTTTCACGATGGTATGGTATGCAATTATTTCTATCAATGTCATTAGGTTTTTATGGGGACCCATATTAGGTACAACACTACTTTGAAAAGCTACTTGGTAGAACATTCAGGTTCACTGTTTCTGTCCTTTCATTCCTTTAAATGTTCCTGTCCAATTAAGGCACTAAGAAATGGCCACTAAGAGCAACTTCTATATATGCTCCCTCTATTGACATCAAATCGCCACATGAAAATAATTGTTTGTAAGTGTGTGAGTGTAACTGGTTGTTTTTCTATAGTACCCACATTATGACCACTTTGGGAGCCAATTATACTGCAGCATATGTTCATAAGTTCCTAACACATTTCGGAAGACCACAATGAAAGCAACCTGATCAAAGTCCATTAACAGCATTTCACAGCTTGTCATGTAGCCTTAATGAGAAGAGAATTACCAATTTCACTCCCTCCTTTTCCCCAATAGAGGAAATGAGGAATTAGACATCCAAACGATCAGTTCGTGAATACTTATAAAAACTTATTAGTTTTTATAAGTATTATATATTTTATAAGTATTATTTTATAGTAATTATTTCATTGGTATATATTATGATTGTATGTTGATATAGGATTAGTTCTTCAAATATAGATGAATATTGCAGTAAAACTGGTATCTAAATGTATTAAGACAAAATATATTACTAATGTGTGTTAAAATGGTGCAAGAGAGACAATGAGAGTACGGAAGTAAGGACACATTGTTTCTCATACTGGCTATACCACTAAGTGTGTATAACTTAAAAATTATTTAACTTCCAAGGATCAAGTAATTTTCATCTGCCAGTTGATAAGATTTGGGCTAGGTCAACATGTCAAAATCATATTACAGCAAATAACATAATTCTACTGGATATAAGTAAATTACATTAGCTTTGTGAACAGCTTTGTGAAAAACTTAAAGAAAATTAAGTAGGTTTCTTTAATGCAGAAATTCCCAGGGACTTTGATATACTCAGATGTCTCATAAACAACTGAGTATTTGTTTATTGTGAATCTCCAAACTGGATGATTAGATAGTTAGGTATAAAATCAACATGACTTTCAAAATGTATTCTGTGCTATATAATTTTTTTATGATGATGCTTTAGGAAATATCAGACTAGACCCTACTTTTGCATTTTACACAGTACTGAAAATCCTTTATCCCTATCCTTTGCCTGCCCAATAAAAATGATTTTCTAGTGCTCTGCAGTTCACAATGTGGTCTGTCTAGTTCCTGTGTCCCCTGGATCACCTTTTGCTGAGTATTTGTTCCAGCAGGTTATGACAGAGAATCAACTGGACTAATCAAAGCTTAATGTATTTAAATAAGAACAAAAAGAAAACAAAATAAAACAATAATCTGGCACATGACTCAAAAATCAAGATTTTAAAATCAGTATATTACATGGTTTATTATAATAATGCCACATTATTTTTATTGAAGTATAGTTGCATTACAATATTGTGTTAATTACTGCTGTACAGCAAAGTGACTCAGTTATGCATATATATATTAATATATACATTCTTTTTCATATTCTTTTCCATTCTGGTTTATCACAGGATTCTGAATATAGTTCCCTGTGCTACCCAGTAAGACCTTGTTGTTTATCCATTCTATATATACCAGTTTGCATCTTCTAATCCCAAACCCCCAATCCATCCCTCTCCCACCCCCCCACCCCCTTGGCAACCACCAGTCTGTTCTCTATGTCCGTGATTCTGTTTCTCATAGATAGGTTCGTTTGTGTCATATTTTAGATTCCACGTATAAGTGATATCACATGGAATAATACCACATTATTAATCACTTCTCAAAGCATTTTGAGAATAAAATGTTCTTTATATTGCTCTCATTTTACTTGATTATTGTTTCTCTTCTCTATTTATTTGACAAGTTTATTTTTCCAAGTAATTTTATTTTACTTTAAGTAGTGTCATATGAATAACACTGGCCTTACTGTTTAATATTCGTGAGCATCTAACCCTGCACATTCAGGGGGCCCTCTTGCAGACACCCTCCTTGTCCCACCGGAACAGACTAGGTCCCCTGGTTACACAATCTTATATCACCCTCCATTGGTCAAACCATCAATTCATTGGTTTGCAAACACGTACATACGTGTGTGTGTGTGTGTGTGTGTGTGTTGGTGATTGTTTGATTAATTTTGGTTATTTGATTAATGTTCCCCCCTGCTCTCATCCAAGATTATAAACTGTATGAGGACAAAACCAAGTCTGCTTCGCTTGCTATAATTTTTGCCAAGTCTAGCACCGTGCCTCACTCATAGCAATTCCTAAACAAATGCTGAATGTTGAACTTCAGAAGCACTTAGTGTATAGCCTTCAACACATGTCTATTTACTCTTAAGTATAACTGCCCAAATTTAGCAAAAAGATAGAAGTTACCCATTTCCTAAATTGAAACACTTTGATCCTTATGGGAATAAAATTCTTCCTTCCGGGGGTAATGTTTTAAATAATAGTTGACCATTTTTACCTTAGCTGAGAATGAAGTATCTGAGAATACTATGAAATAAGAGACTGGGGACAGGAGATAAGAGGTGGGAAAGTGATAAATAATAGGTACCTTTCCTTAACTTAAGTTTACTACCAGGTAATTGTGTCTAAAGCTGGCTCTGGTTTCATAGTGGTCTAATAATTCTCTATTAAAAATGAATGCTCAAATGTACTCTTCTGTAATTTAAAAAAAGGGGATGTCATCATTACTTTGTAATGACAGTATGTTTTCTAAGAGGAGTTAAGCATTTTTTGAATTTCTCCAACAGAGAAATAGGAATAAAACCAAGGCCTCAGAATACTTCTGGACAACTCATAAGGATTTTCCCATAATTGTTGTAAAACACACAGCCAAAAGATCCATGGTGAAAATTTATCCCCATCTGTGTAGAACATATTTTGTTTCTGAAGTCTAAGTGTTACTTTCTAAAAATGAAACCAAAAATAAAAGATAATTATTATGTACAAAACCCTCTGTCAGAGCAGGATAAATGTTGAACTATTAAATATGTGTTACGGATTTGAAATTATAGTCCCCACAGTGACCATAACCCAGCTGTCAGGTAGATATGGAGGAGTTTGTGATACTTTATATATCATGGCATGTGCGATAAAATAATGTTGCTTACTGGTGGCTTTTGGAGTTATTTTAGTTTGAAAGTTTAAAGTTTATGCCACCATAGACTGAATTGATTTGTTTTTGATAATAAATTCACCATTTTTTGTATGATCATAATTCTTTGCACTCAAGTTTGTTCAGTGTAAAGGACAAGACAAGTGGGAGAGGCCATAAGTTTCTACTAATTTTTTGATTGAAATTAGTACTTTTGTTGCTCTCATACTATCAAAACAAAAATCCAAGTTTAATTTCATAATAGTGCATCTATAATGTGCAAGCCATTGTGCTACCTGTTGTAGGAAATGAAAAGATGAATAAATCACAAATGTTGCTGCTTTAGAAACTAATGCCCCAGGAATTAATAATAAAGTGGCTAGAGGACTTCTCTGGTGGTGCAGTGGTCAAAATTCTGCCTGCCAATGCAGGGGACACGGGTTCGATCCCTGGTCCAGGAAGATCCCACATGCCACAGAGCAGCTAAGCCCATGCGCCACAACTACTGAGCCTGTGCTCTAGAGCCCATGAGCCACAACTGTTGAGCCCACACGCCACAATTACTGAAGAGCTTGTGTGCCTAGAGCCTGTGTTCCGCAACAAGAGAAGCCACCACAGTGAGAAGCCCGCACACCACAACGAAGAGTAGCCCCCGCTTGCCACAGCTAGAGAAAGCCCAAGCACAGCTACGAAGACCCAACACAGCCAAAAATAAAATAAATAAGTTAAAAAAATAATCAAGTAGCTAAATATGATGGTTACATACGTTAAAAAAGAGAGTCTTAGAGAAGAGCCCCAAGACAAAAGAAGGAGGGGCCACATCTACTTGGGTGCTCAGAAAAGGCTAGACTTGAGAGTGTGAGTTGATCTGGGTTTATGGGAACTAGTAAAATTTCAACATGAGCCTTCTATATAGATAGATTGTATTTTAGCATATCACAGTCACATTCGTAATTAGGACATGGTTTCAGAATGGCTGTTCTATACAATCAGTTCTTTTGATTCTAAATCAATGTAGGACTCTCCCCACCATTATGTTGGTAAAATTTTTGAAGGAGCAACTTCTTTTTTTTTTTTTTTTTTGCAGTACGCGGGCCTCTCACTGTTGTGGCCTCTCCCATTGCGGAGCACAGGCTCCGGACGCGCAGGTTCAGTGGCCATGGCTCACGGGCCCAGCCGCTCCGCAGCATGTGAGATCCTCCCGGACCGGAGAACAAACCTGTGTCCCCTGCATCGGCAGGCGGACTCTCAACCACTGCGCCACCAGGGAAGCCCATGGAGCAACTTCTTAACATCCATAATTTAGTTTGGAATCATGAGGAATTGTGAATAAATTCACATTCCAAACGTATATTCTTTACTACCAGTATACACGCATACAGATACACACACACACACACACACACACACACACACGGCACTAGGCTACTAGCTCTTTTAAAGACAGGCAGGCCTATGTCAGTTCATCTTGCCACTATCAATTTATGAAGCCCCTTCTATACGGCAAAGTGCTAAGTGTAGAGATACAAAGGGTAAAAGAGACAGGAACCTTCAAGAGAAGTAATTCTAAGTGCTCTTTTATTCTAAGTACAGGCAGTTCCAGGTGACACCACAGTACATCCACTCCAGTGGAACTGAGAGGGAAGAATGGATCTCTTAGTTGAGACAGAAAAAAATGCTTAAATATTAACCAGACAACATGTGTAAGGTAAAGGGGAAGAATGTTCTAATCTGTACAAAAAAGGAAATCATTTTCAGAAGTAAGAAAATACGTAAGTTTGAGAAACTGGCTTTAGTTCTATATGCTGAGTATATACATTGCAAGTTGAAAGAGACATGAGATGAACCTAGAAAGAGATAATTTATACATAAATCATTAAGGACCTTATAATTTATTTTAAGGATACCAGACAGTAGATGAAAAACTTCTAACCACTAAGTGCTAAAACAGAGTTACTCATATAAAATAAAATTGAAAAAAATATAAGGAGACATTTATAAATCCATAATATCTGGGAGATCTTAATACAGTCCTTTCAGAAATTGATATATCAAACAGAATATAATACAAATACAGAAGTTTTGAATACAACACAGTGCAAGGATGATCTAATTGTCATATGTAGATCACTATATCCACACAATTTATTTTCAGGCACACATGGAATCTTGAAACGTGATTAAATTCAAAAGGAAAACACTGATACTATTGTTGAACAGATAGGTTGTTGTTGAAGAATAGATAGGAAGTTAAAGAAATGGCATCAAAGTGGGGTACATGAGACAGTTCAACTGTATATGTATTGTTTTCATTCTTTACTTTTTTTTTTTTTTTTTTTTTATTCTTTACTTTTAATTGCACAAGTTATGCATGTAGTGATTCTCCTTGTAAAATATTCCAACAATGTCTTTACTACGAAGGCCACTTGACTCCACTCTCCCCAGCCAGTCACTCCCTCCAAGAAATCTCAGTTATACATTTGACAGTATGTGGGCCTCTCACTGTTGTGGCCCTTCCCGTTGCAGAGCACAGGCTCTGGACACTCAGGCCCAGCGGCCATGGTTTATAGGCCCAGCCGCTCCGCGGCATGTGGGATCCTCCCAGACTGGGGCACGAACCCGTGTCCCCTGCATCAGCAGGCGGACTCCCAACCACTGCACCACCAGGGAAGCCCTAATTCTTTACTTTTTTTGGAAAAAAAAGGTTGAGTGTTGACATAGCTTGGTAGTAAGTGCATGGGTTGTCATTATTATAGTTTCTTGTAAACATGAAATATTTAATAATTAGAGGAAAAATCGTTAGATATGAAAAGAAAAACTTGTAAGAAGACAAGGATGAAGGAACCAGGGAGCAAGGTAGATTTCTAGAGCATGGTTACTGAAACTAAGGGAAGGAAGAAACTGTTCCAAAGAGGAAATGATCAGCAATAAAATAAAAGGCTTACGAGGTACCAAGTAAGATAATTATACATGTATACACGAGCATACATACAAATACATATGCAGTTAATCTGTAGATGAAGACGATCTTGTTGAGAGATGTTTAATATATTGATGGCGGCAAATGTCATATTTCAGTGCATTACAGAGTGAATGGGCTGTGAAGAAATGAAGAAAGGGCGTATGCACAGCCCTGTAAACAAGTCTAGCTATGAAGGAAGGAGATGAGAGTTGAGGGAGGTGGTTTTTCCATTTATTTTTAATGACTGGAAATCTTCGAAGTTATTTAAATGCTGATAAAATGAAACCAACAAAAAGAGGAGGTTGATTATCATTGTCAGATGAGATAAAAGATAGAGTGAAGTCATAAAGAAGGAAAAGTTTAATGAGATCTAGAATACCCTTACAGGGATTAACCTGGGGCTAGAGAAATGCTTCTTTGATCCTACCAGGAAGATAGAGGAAAGATGCTTCCACATGCAAGTTGTGCACCAGAAAATTAGTGAAGATCTCTGGATTCAATATCCTTTGGGGTTTGAGAGGAAACTTCTTCTAAAAGTAACAGTGGCAGATTTAGCAGTGTCATTTGGGGGAGAGGGATGACAATTTTAAATAAGCTGTGACGAATGAGAGAGACTCATAAGTAATCTGCTGGCAGCTCTGAGGATCCAGTTGAATTTGAATGTCATGAATTCATAGTCACAGACTCTGCATATTATATGCTTTTCTCCAGCAGTTCAGGTACCTGCACGTTGCCGTAGGAAGGTGAATGTTTAGAAGAATCTTTAGTGTAAGGATTTGTGAGGCATGTGCAACCAGACTAGAAGGTAAATGGCAAGGTAAAGAATGGCAAGGAATTTAATTGTAATGGCATAGAATAGATTGAAATAATGAATCATGTCTCCCCCCTGGAGTCTTTTCTCACCCATATCCAATATGCCATGCCTTTAACAATTTTGTGAAATTAATGAACTACATACAGGTAGTTTCTAGTTGTCAATAAATAGAAATTATATGCTTTCTTCATTTATAATATATATCAGAATATTTCTTTGCACTTCCCTGAACAAATATATATTTTTAAATATTTATTTTAAAAATTGTTCTATTACACTATTCATTGTCAAAAGCTAATAGCACATTTCTAATTTCATTGGAAAAGATTTTTATTTCAAAGGTATCAAGTCATTGCCTACTAAGAAACTGTCAAGGCAGATAATTTATGCTGGTTTTGATTTTATAAAATGTCACTGTTTATCTCTACTGATACTTTTTGCTTTAAAGCCTACTGTGTGTATGATTATATTACCATTCTTTTGGTTAGTCTTTGTATGGTAAAACTATTATTCATATTTTACTTTCATGTTCTACATTCTTACACTTATGCCTCCTGTAGTTGGGTTTTTTGTTCTTTTTGGAAGTTATGATGTTTTTTCTTGATCCAGTCTTGTGTCTTTTAATTGTAACATTCAGCCCAGTTACATTAACATAGTAAATATGGTTGGGTTGAAATCTATGATCTACAATTTCCTTTTATAAATCTACCATCTACAATTGTATAAGCTGTTCTTTTTTTCTTCTTTCTTGACTTCTTTTGGGCTAACACTTCTTATTATTTGATTTCTGCCCCTCTGTTAGCTCATTAGTTATAATTCTTTTTAAGTTTTTTTTTGATGTGGACCATTTTTAAAGTCTTTATTGAATTTGTTACAATATTGCTTCTGTTTTATGTTTTGGGTTTTTTGGCCCTGAGACATGTGGGATCTTAGCTTCCCGACCAGGGATCAAACCCACAACCCCTGCATTGGAAGGCAAAGTCTCAACCACTGGACTGCCAGGGAAGTCCCCAGTTATAATTCTTTTATTATTATTTTCATAAGTTCTCATTATTTTAGTCTATTATTAGTTAATGTTTACAGTATTATAAACTTATAACAGACTGCCTTAAATTATACTTTTTCAGTATTCTGGACAATGCAAGGATATTACAACACTTTACCTGCATTTGTTCCCTCCCTCATTTCATGCTATTTTTTGTCATTTACAAATGTCTACATACATGTTAAATCCCATGTAGTCAACACTGTCCAGCAGAGTGCTTTCTGCTGGTAGTCACATGAGGACTTTTCCTGCCCCCTAAATCCTACCTTGTCTGCACACAGAGAGGGCTGAAATGCCAAGGAGTTAACAATTCAGCCAGAGAATAAAGGAACTGATACATAAATAACCAGCATTCAGCTACTGCACACTTTGTTTGAAAAAACTCTGTGGTGTGTTCTATACTGTCTCTCAGAGTTGTCTGATGAGGCTGAGCTCCACTTGTATGATATCTCTAAGAAATTCGCTCTCAGTTCTATTGTTGCACTTTGAAGATAACATGTCCTTTACCTCTGTCTGCTAGTAAGTTTGTCTTTTTGTCTTAGGTTTCAGTAGTTTCACAGTGCTGTGCCTAGATGAAGATTTCTTTGTATCTATTCTTCTTGGGATTCACAGAGTTTCTTGAATGTGTGGAGTGGTATCTTTCATCAGTTTCAGACATTTTCAAACATTATCCTTTAAATATTGCTTCTGCCCTATTCTCTTTTTTCTCTTTTTCTAGGACTCCAGTGAAGTGTTCGACCTTTTCACTATAGCTCATACATCTCTAATGTGCTTTCCTGTATTTTTCATCCATTTGGAGTTTCTTCAGAATTTTCTTCTAGTTTATTATACTTCTCTTCTGCTGTATGTTACACAGAATTCTTAATTTTATTTATTGTGTTTTTTACTTTGATGACTCATGGTTGATTATTTCAGAGAACACACTAGCAACATTCTCTTTTTCCATCTTTTTAATCACACTTTTTAAAGTCTATACCCAATACTCCAATATTTTTATACTTTGACATAGTTATATTATTTTTAATAAATAATTTTTCTTCTGTGGTCATTTTTCCTGTTTTATGGCATACTTTGCATTTCTAATTTGAATAATGGATGCACACTGTATATGAAAATGTGTACAGCCTCTAAATGTTATTGTCTGTTTTGAGACTCATAAGAATATTTGAGTAAGGGATAAAATTAAAGAATTTTTCCAGAGTCTAGAACAATAATCCAAATCACTGCTCTTACCTTGCCATTGGCCCTAAAGAATAAGCATCTCACCAGGAAGCCCATTTTTTTTTTCTTTTTTTTTTTTGTGGGCCAGGTCCATTTTCTTTTCTTTTCTTTTTTTTTAACACCTTTATTGGAGTATAATTGCTTTACAGTGGAGTGTTAGTTTCTGCTTTATAGCAAAGTGAATCAGTTATACATATACATATGTCCCCACATCTCTTCCCTCTTGCATCTCCCTCACTAAGGAAACTCCGTACTGTTTTCCATAGTGGCTGTATCAATTTACATTCCCACCAACAGTGCAGGAGGGTTCCCTTTTCTCCACACCCTCTCCAGCATTTATTGTTTGTAGATTTTTTGATGATGTCCATCCTGACCAGTGTGAGATGATATCTTATTGTAGTTTTGATTTCCATTTCTCTAGGAGGTGGGTCAAAAAGGATCTTGCTGTGATTTATGTCATAGAGTGTTCTGCCTATGTTTTCCTCTAAGAGTTTGATGGTGTCTGGCCTTACAGGAAGTCCATTTTTAACTGCTCTGCCCTGATATACAAAATCTATACATGTAACATTTAAAAAAAAATCATTATCTCCAGTTGACTGCTGTAGGCTATTTGGAATAGCTTATATCAAACTAAGCCTCCAACTGAGAATAACTATGAGAGCTAGATTTTTTTTAAAGGAGAGCAGCATTGAAAAACAACCAAGGCATCCAAGAAGGGAGGAATTAAGGGACAGGATCTCTGAGAAAAGGAAATCAAAGAGAAGTGAGTCTAACATACTGCATGCAGTTATCCCTTTAGGCATTTTCCAAATGCTGTGTATGTGGAAGGCAAGGGCAGAACACTAAGTAAAAAACACTTACTAGAAAGCTAAAAAATGTTAAACAGAGTTGTTGTTGTTTTTTTAACAATCTCATTCTCCAGGAAAGACACCACCTGGAATTTGGGGCTCCGAAACAAAGAGGGGCCCTTGCAAACATCACCAGGTCTCAGTTCAGGCGCTTAAAATGTCTATGACCTAGGCATAGACCATTTAGAAAGGAACTTTTTGAAAATGCTTTTCATGTTTGATTTCCTATGTATGTGTAAATATAGAACATTGAAGCACCAACAGGTCTATTCAGATTACACTAATACAACAGTGATCTGAAAATTTTTCTAACAATTTAACTATTAGATCTCTGTTTCACAAAGGCCGCACTGGTCCAGAACAAACCTATGTACTTGACATATTTATCGCAACCATGTAGATGTTGCTGCCATTGTATTCAAAATAATATTAGAGTGTCAAAAATATGCCAGAATAGTTTATCAAACTTTTGTTCAAGAAATACTCATGGCTGTCATATTTCCCAATAGACTTCTAGATATCTTTTGTTTATATGCACTCAGCAAATACAGGATAATACCTCTTACAAGTCTGAGTTTTTAAATCTTTGAACTAACAGGTAGAATAATAATAACTATTCTTAGTTATCTTCCAAGCATTATATATCTTGGAGGAAGCAGTCTTTCAGTGGTGGGACAGTGGACATTTAGCTCTTTTAATAAAATGGCTTTATTTTTGTTACGTGTTGGTGGTAATTCCTAGAATCACAATATCCAGATCTATGCTAACGTGAGCTCTTCCTCAGGGTATGTAAATCTTTCTAGTTCTAGTGCTAGAATCTAGTAGATGTGAAGCAGTTTGGGAGCTATTGGTCACTTGCATGAATGCTTATTAAATATCTATAATATGATTATATAATATATATGCTTGGCATTATGGGGATAGAAAATATACACATGATAACACCCTTCTCTCAGAATCATAGATTCCTATAAAAAGTTGTTCCCAAAATCATTTGAGAGAGTTTTAAGAGCTATGATAAAACACTCACAGGAAGCTATTATAAAAATATTTTTAGTTGAGTCTTATTTTTCATTATCTGTAGACATTATGGTAAGTTGTTTAAATTTAATCCTCACAATTATTATCGATAGGTAGATATTTTGTATACCAATTTCAAAATTGTAGATTCTGAGACATTACACTTAAGTAATTTAGAAAAATTTACAAAGCTATTTGGTTGGAACATTCCTAACCATTACACTGAAACTTGAAAAAATCAAAATAAAAGAAGTGAAAATAAGATGATGATTTTGTAAGGATGGCTATTTCTATTGGTGCCTGGACTTCTGCTAATATATGCTAGATATGTTCAGCAGTGTATCTGTCAATTTAGAGAAAGAAAGATGATCCTTCCCCTGAATTAGAGTAATCCAGTAATATAATATGTGAGATTCTATTGTAATCTATAACACACACATACCATTGTGAATTCAGTTGAGCCACAACACTAGATTTGAGCTCCAAGTTCACATTTTTTTAAAAGAGTTGGTTGATTTATTTTTAGATTTATTTAATTTATTAGTTTATGTTTTTGGTTGTGCCCGGTCTTAGTTGGGGCAGGAGTGCTGCTTAGTTGTGGCTTGCCTGCTCCTTAGTTGTGGCCTGTGAACTCTTGGCTGCGGTATGCATGTGGGATCTAGTTCCCTGACCAGGGATTGAGCCTGGGCCCCTGGCATTGGGAGCATGGAGTCTTAGCCACTGTGCCACTAGGGAAGTCCCAAGTTCACAGTTTTAATCAGGGATTTTTATCCTTATGACAAAACAAAAAACATGTAGAACAAAAGTTTCACTGCTTAATTATCCCAAGTCATAATGCAGAATCATAATGCAGTGTTAACATGAGAATACCTTTTCTTTTAAAACTCCAATGCTTTATAGCTCTTTTGAGAATGAGAGCCACAGATGCCATGAGTAAGTTACCTATCACAACCACTTTTATTTTTGGTACTGCTGATTGACATAACCAAATGTATTAATTTAGGGGTGATGACTCCACCTTAAAAATGATCTCTACAAAGAAAAATTTGAAAACAAGTTAGTTATATCCACCTTTTACACCTCATGTGACTGTTTAAATAAAAGTTTTTCAAACTGTATAGTGGTCTGTTTTTTTTTTTCAGCTTTCTCTGTCTGAGTTAAGAAAAACCCTTTAAGTGTTTTCAAACATGTAAAGGATATAAGAAATGGAACAAGGTGCTTAAAATGAATAATTTGGAAGCAGAGTAAATTTTTGCAAGCATCTGACTGGAAAGGTCTTGACAAATAGAAAGTTCACTATATTTGACATTCAAACAAGCAGTCAGTATTTAAAGAGAAGTTCTTGTTTTTGAAATATGGATTTGGGGAGAAAATAAGTTGTTAGGAGGAACTCTAGCTACTTGAAGTTCAAATCTATGTGCATTTCAAAGCTATCTCAAGGAAAGTTGCCCACATAAAGATATAAAGCATAAATACATGAGAAATGAGAAATAATTATCTTGAACTTCAGGCCCAGTATAAATGTGGAAAAGCTCCATTGACATGGGTAAGTCTCAAAAGGTAACTAATGCCGACGTGCTTAATGCTTATAGAAAAATCTAGGTATGAGCAACAAAAGAAAACAAAAACAACAATTTTTCCTCATTAATAAAATAAACATCACCATCTGTACATTCTTCAATATGGTTCATATATAAATAGATATTATGCATATAGGTATTTCCTCAACTTAAAAAATGTTTTCTTGTCCAGAATTCATAAACAAGAGGAAAAACATTTTCTACGTTGTGAGTTAATTCTAAAATTCAAAATTTTATATTATTTTCAAGATAGAGTTAAAAGAATCAGTAAGAATAATTCAAAGAAGGAATATTTTTTCTTCACCTACCTGAGTAACATTTTGAGCTTCTAGAATGTTCCAAATGATTTAAGTAATGACAACCTAATTTCTAAGAACTTTGTGCACTTTAAAAATCACATATTTGACAAAAAAAAAAAAAATCACATATTTTTCAGAGTATGGCTACTACACCTGCATGCAATCAGAAGTTTTTCTGTTTCCTTTTTAGAAGTTCTTTCTACCTTTCTTCAATATGCAAGTTCACCAGGTGTTTGGAGTGTTAGTTTGGTAACAGAGTTATGAAAACTGAATGGTGCTTTTTCTCCCTGTCGCTGTGAACTAACTTCTTCATCTGTGCTGTAACAGACTTGTGGGTAGTGTATTTGTTATGTTCACAGTAAACTAAAATACCTTCCATTTACTTCAAGCATTTCTCTTTTCTTTGAACAAAAGAAAAGAAATAACTGTCCCTCAGCCACATGGTTTTTACTTTTACTTTTCTATAAACACTGTAGTCTGTTTGCTATAGTTTTTTTCCCCCTATCATTGACTCTTCCTGATTTTTCTTTGCCAAGTTCAATAGGGACTTTTTAAAAGTATTTTAAGAAGCAACAGATAAACAGGTTGAGACATTTCTCAAGTCCATAATCCAAAATTGGAATGAACTTTTAAAAGTGCTCCTACAAAAGGAAAGTAGAATCATCTATAAGGAATAGACTTAAAAAAAAACCCACCAAATTCCCCTAAGTCTTTTAATCAACCAGCTAAAAATTTCCATTTAAGATGATGAATGGTATGAATAATAAAGAACATGATCTACATATATGATCCAGTAATAGGAAAGAAAGAGATGACACAAAAGGTGATGCAATGATATCTGAGACTTAAGCCAACTGAATTGTAAGAATATCTGTGACCAAGATAAAATTAACATAGAATTCAGTAAAAGCGTGTTACCAGTTGTTACATGCTAGATTGTTGCTGGTGGATAGCTTTGAATATTTTACTTTTATAAATCTATATTTAAATATGCATCATTATATAAAAATATTTGCAACGGAGTAGGAGGTTTGGGGAAGATTACAGTGGTAGTTTACAGAAGAGAACCACAAGGAATGATAGGTTAGTGTGGTAAAGCAGGAAGGTGAAAAATCTTTGTGAGGAATTACTGTTTTGAGAAACAAGGAGCCAAAATACTTATTCAAGGTTTTACCAAGTGTCTGTCACAGTATGATGTACCTTGGGTGTTCAAGGGGATCCAAGTAAAAGTCTGGATCCTAACTCTTAAGCTTCTAATACATTTTGGATGCAAGTTAGCATCAGCTTTAGAAAGCGCCAATGATGTAGATAAATCTCTCAAACACAATATTGCATGAGAGAAGTCAGATAAGAATGACATATTAATGATTTGATTAATATAAACTATAAAACAGACAAAGCCAGTCTATCCTTTACAAAGTTAGAATAGTGGTTGCCCTTGAAGGAGGTTGTTATAGAAGAAGGTACAAAGAGTGGTGTTGACAATATGCTGGGTCTTGATCTGGACACTGGGGTCACAGTTATGTGCATTTTGGAATAAGTCATCAAGGTATGCGCTTATTATATGATAGGAGTTTCTATTCTGTAAATTATACTTAAAAAATTCTAAATGTATCGAGAAAACGACAAATAATTAACTTGAGAGTACACATGACAGTTTTTTAAACGTTTCTTTTGAGCAAATTCTTAAAAGTGGTTAATGGTAAATGGTTAAAGTCTCAACAATATGGGAAATTTTTTCTTTTTTAAAAAATTTTATTGGAGTATAGTTGATTTACAGTGTGTGTTAGTTGCAGGTGTACAACATAGTGATTCAGTTATACATACATATTTCATTCTTTTTCAGATTATTTTCCCATATAGGTTATTACAGAATTGAGTAGAGTTCACTGTGCTATAGAGTGGGTCCTTGTTGGTTATCTATTTTATATATAGTAGTGTGTGTATGTTAATACCAAGCTCCTAATTTATCCCTCCTCACTATGTAACCATAAGTTTGGCAACTATAGTTTGTTTTTGAAATCTGTGAGCATGTTTCTGTTTTGTAAATAAGTTAATTTATATAATTTCTAAAATTAGATTCCACATATGAATGATATCATATATTTGTCTTTGTCTAACTTACTTCACTTAGTATGATAATTTCTAGGTCCATCCACGTTGCAGCAAATGACATTTTTCATTCTTTTTAATGGCTGAGTAATATTCCATTGTATATATGTACCACATCATCTTTATCCATTCCTCTGTCAGTGGACATTTAGGTTGCTTCTATGTCTTGGCTATTGTAAATAGTTCTGCTGCAGTGAACATTGGTGTGAATGTATCATTTCGAATTATGATTTTCTCTGGATATATGTCCAGGAATAGGGTTAGCTAAGTCATATGGTAGTTCTATTTTTCGTTTCTTAAGGAACCTCCGTACTGTTCTCCATAATGGCTGAACAAATTTACATTCCCACCAACTGTATAGGAGGGTTTCCTTTTCTCCATGCCCTCTCCAGCATTTACTCTTTGTAGACTTTTTGTTGATGGCTATTCTGACTGGTGTGAGGTGATACCTCATTGTATTGTAGTTTTGATTTGCATTTCTCTGATAGCTAGTGATGTTGAGCATCTTTTCATGTGCTTTCTGGCCATCAGAAAATTTTTTCTTAGAGTCAAAATATTTTCAGGAAACTTGAATAATAACAATCACAGTAACTATAAAAATGCAACTAATAGTAATCACTGTTATTATAATTATTAGTATTAATTAACAGACACGGGTCTAAGCATTTGACTTAAATTAATTCAACCCTTACAATGACTCTTGATACAGTTACTTTATCTTTGTTTAAAAAATTCAAAAATTGAGCTACAGAGTGAAGTAACTTGCCTAGGTATGATAGAGAGACCACGTTATTTAAGGAAAAATAATGATGTATAATTAAAAGAATAAATATAGAGGCTGTGCAGATATTCAGGACAGTCTAAAGACCTGGAATGGCAATGCAGCTTTGTTCCCATCTTGAATAGCAATATTTGGAGTCCCAGGAGGAACTGAGAAACTGTGTAGAAATTGGCTTCAGCTGTGCCACTAGAAGCTAAAGGCTGAGACTCCCTTCACCCATTGACTGAGGTTTGTCCTGGGGACATGGTGAGCTAGAAAGTCCTCAGGTAGAAAAGATGAAGGCAGGTGCTTCATGTGGGAAGCGTTGAGGGCGCTAGGGATTGTCCACAGCTCCAGATTAACTCATGTGACTCAGAGATGAAGGTGGATCATCTAAAGTGCCTGATGTAGTACTTCCTAGAAAACCACTTTCCTGAGAGATTTCAGCATATACAATCTGTCTCAAAGCATCGTATCTTTCATTGCTGAGAAATAAACATTTACAGAGATTATAAATTTGCAGAAGTGAGCTCTGAGGCCACAACTGGCTCTTGAAAGACAAGATTACAAATATTTCAGAAAATTACAGCTTTAAAAAGCCCCACAACTTGAAAGCTACTTCTGCCTGGCCTGTTTTACCCAAGTCCTAACTTGTGCCCTGCCCCCCCTTCCAAAGCTCATCCCCCCTAAATCCCTCAGGTTCCAACGTTAGCTTATCTCTATGAACAACAACAACAACAAAGTACAAACCAAAACAAAACTTTGTAAAAGTGTCCTTTATCAGGTGGTGTTTGGGAGTCTGTTCTTAGCAGTGTTTTTTTCTCGCCAGATAACAATATAGGACAATTTAACATGTTTGTTTGACATAGGCTTTTCTGATGTTGCAGTGGGGAGTGAATGGGACATTGCCTCCCCTCTCTGAAATACGTTTTGTTGCTTAAATTTGCACACTTCACATATAACTAACACTTTTTGCCACTAGTATTTTTCATATCACGATGTGTCTCTTTATGCTCTTTGTTTACTTGCCAATTGGACTCATAATAGTTTCTTATTCCTTTGTTCCAATTCTTCATCTTAAAAATGTCACCCTTTTATTCTAATGTATTTGGCTCAAGTGTACTCAGTTTATTGTTTACATTAAAATGTTTTCTTTATTATTGGATATGGAAACTTATTTATTTAATTTTGCCCCATCAATCAACGTTTTCTGCTGTTGCTTTGTTATTTTCTAAAATTTTCTAAAATTTAGAAAGTTATTTTTGTTTAGTTTTATATCTTATCATTGTATTAGTTTTTCATCAAATTTTTGATTTCTAAAAGTTGTATGTAATACCTAAGTATATCCTTATCTCAAATAATAGATGAATATAGTTAGTTAAATGTTCCATTTTCCCAATACCATTATCCTTAGTGCTTCTCAAACACTACTGTTTCCAGAGGCAACCAGAGTTAAAAGTTTGATGTTTATTCTTTTCTGACATGAAAAAATAAATAGTTAATGAAATAAAATACACAGTTGTGTTTTTAAGTTTGTTTTATTTAACATAAATGAATATATGTCTTACATGTTGTTCTTTTATTTGCTGTCTTTCTCATCAATATACTTTGGACTTCATTCCAGGTCAGTACATAGAGGTCAACCTTGTTTTGCTGTTGTATAGGTGCACTATGATTTATTTAACCACATACTGATGATGGAAATATAGCTCCTTTACAGTTATTTTCACATGTATCAAGACTTAAAATTTTGCTCTGTATAGTTTTATATAGAGAACAGAAATTTTATAGGGTACCTAGAAATAGAATTTCTAGGTCAATGTATTTCAACATATTAAATTTGCTAAATACTGCTAAATTGTTCACTAAATGGGCTGTTCCAATTTATTATATTATTAATAATACAGTAACATTTATTTTCTGTTTTTAATATCCGAGTGATAAAAATCAGCATTTCAGTGTTGCTTTATTTAAACTTCCCTGAATAATTGTGTTAGGTCATACTTTTATAAATGTATTGGCCTATGCCATGCTTTATTCTGGGAGTAGGCTGTTTGTCTTTTTAAAAATTTTTATCGATTTGTAGAAGACTTTTCAACATTAAATATAATAGCACTTAAAATAGAGAATTATTTCTCTAGCCACATCTTTTATTTTTCTATGATTTTTGAGTTTAATGTTTACTTAGAAAGCCTTCTTTACTCCAAAATTATTTTTCTAAATGATATCCCACTGAACAAATATATTTGTGTATATACTCTTAATATTTGTATACATTTATGTATATTAAGATACACAACAAGTCTAACTAACTTGAAATGTAATTTCTAATCCATCTGGAATTTTTTATATGTTTTGAATAACCAGACCATTTATTGAATAACTTACAGTTTTCCTTCTGGTTTGCAGTCCTACCTTTATCATTAAGTGAATCTTCAGATAGTCAAGTCAATTTGTAGAATTCTGTTCTGGGTCCCCTTGCTTGTTTATTGCAGTTACTTGGTCTTTTAATTCCTATCATTTCACAGTAATCTTTAATCTTTGGAAAAGATGTTTTCTTTGCTATTTACTTGTTGCAAAGCTATTTAAAATATTCATCTTCACTTTCCCTTTCAAATATAATTATCTTCTTACAAACTTTTGTTGTATTCAGAAGCATATTGAATATATGGATTTATTTGGGTGAATTGGCATTTTTCGAATTTTTAGTCTTTTCATCCAGGGTTTTGGCATGTCTCCATCCCTTAGATCTTTTAGAGCCTTTAGGTAAAGTATTATTGTCTTTACATTGTAAAGCTTGCATACTTTTTGCTAGTTTTATTCTTAAATATTTTATTTATTTTTGTGACTAGAGTTTATATTTTCTAATTTTATATTCTTTTAAATTATTTGATAGTGACATATAGAAAGCTACTTATTTGTATGCAGTGGACTTCTTTTTATATATGTTAGTTAAATTTTTTTTAAATGGCTAACAAAAGAGTGCCAACATCATTTGTTAAATAAATGTTCATTTCCCAATTAACTCTGTTGCCTCCTAAGCATATGTATTAATACTGTTAATTCCCAAAACATAAATTAATTTCTGCTTTTGTATTTTTACAGTGTGTTATGGGATTATGGCTCCTTCAATTTTATTTTTATCTATTTGATATTTTTAAATGGAAGTTAAGTTTTTCAAATTTTTAAAATAAAATAAAAAACTATGATTCAGATTGAAATTGCATTATTTTTTAAGAAGTTATACTGCAAATGTTCAAACTTTTCACTCTAATATGCTAAACCTCTCATTGTCTTCCTTTTTTATGTATTTGATAGTTTTTATTGCTTTCTTCACCTATCACTCATATTCTTATGGTTATTCTAGTGATTTTGTGACTATATATGCTATTGTGAATGAGGGAGTTTCCCATTATATATTTCTAATTAAGATATTTAGTTAGAATTATAATAATTCTTATATCTAAGGATATAAGAATTATTACTTTCCTTGTCAGGATATTTCATATACTAGCCTACTGCACTAAACTTTCTTTACTGATATAATGATTCATCATTTAAATAGCATTCAGAATGTTATGACTTCTGTAAATAAAAACACTTTCCTTATCATTTAAGTTTTTTTTTTTTTTGGTCTTATGTCTTCCTACATAAGCTATAATTTTTAGAACATCTCTTTGTTCTTGAATTGGGTAAAAATGCCTCTAATGTGGTAGTTATTCATCTACTAGGGCCATAAACCTCTTTGAAAATCTTATGAAAGCTATACATCTTGTTTAATGATGACCAAAAATCTTGGACATTTTCACAAAATTCAAATGTTTATTGAAAACTCTCAAAGACCATTTACTCTAATTTACTATACATGGATGTTTTCCATACCTGATAGTTAAATAATGCTATTTTTATTTGAACTTACAAATATGTAAAATAATGAAGCAGATTCATTCTATTTTTATCAGTGTACATATGCAATCTGTTTGACTTTTTATAAAGGAAATAGCATTCTTAGCATTAAAACAAAATGAAAAATGTACTGTGGGTATCCTTGAATTAGAAAGTGGTTATGCATTTTGTTAATATAACTTTTATTTTAAGTCACTGTTTCAATTGCTAATTTTAATACTGAATTTAAATTTGGTGAAATAATTTTGAGGTGACACTCTCTAACCTGTATGGCAAAGTAGCATAGTTTTGAATACAGAATACTTAAGAACATACTTTACTCTATTGGTACTGTTTTTTAGTACTTTAAACAAGGATAATTATAACGATAATTCTTCTCTCAGGGAAAAATCAATTCAATATCACCTTTACCCAGAAACACATTATAAAGGTCCTTCTCTACAGGAAGATACTAAATAGGGTTAAAACAGATATGAGAAATGGGCTGATCAACTTTCTGAATTCTGCTAAAGTTGATAATCATGGTATTACATAGAGCCTCCTAGTTCTTAGACTTTTAAAAACTGTCTTTCTTATTTTCCTATCAGAGATAATATAAATATTATGTTGGTACCAGCATCTCAAAAACCAGTATCTTTGTCTGTTGGATATGTATAATCTGGTGCAAATATAGCTGTAAAAGCAGAACATATGACAATTAAATGATGCTCTGTTTTTATATTTATATGATCCTTGACTTGGGAGCATGTGTATTATGCTGAGATTCGCACTTCATCTCTGTCATCTCTCCCATCTAGCTGTGCTTCCCTATCTCCAAATCAATAAACCTTAAATGTGCCTTGTAATAGTTACAGTATGTTTCTCCAGGGAGAAATCGTTGTGTTAGGTTTTTGGTAGGTTTTGATACTATACCAATTTCATTTGACAGCGAATTGAAAGTTGAACAGTGCACAGAGCCATGCTGGTAATTTAATACCCTACTTGGAATATTGCCTTTCAATCTCAGACAGAAAGTCATTATTTGTGAAAACTGGCCTAAGTTTGTTCTCATATCATGGGCGTGGTTCCATCGTGAGAGAGTGATTAAGAAGGGATATCTTACGATAAACATGTTAGAATCTTATAATTGTTAATTTAATAATGTTTTAAAGAGTGAATTTCAAAGACAACAAAGTGTATAACAATCTTCATTAACACCATTCATTATACTTCTACCTCTCCCACAATTGCTTCAATTTTCTGGTATTAAAAATAGAAGATATTGCCTCAAATCTTAGCACTTCCCTACTACTTCTAGGGCCATAAATAGGTCATTTAAGTGATCTAAGATACATTTGCTTGAACTGAAAGAGGAAATAATGATGAAACAGTTTTTGTCAAATTGAAATCGTTATACAAATGCCATTGCCTTGGTTTTGTGGCCTGAGCTGTAAGAACTCTGTACTGTAGCATCTAACACAGGCAGCTTGTTGGAATCTTTCCTGGCCTTTCAAGTTTCTGTTTCTAATAGACAGCATTTCTTATCAGAAAATCCATTATAGTAAACCTATAACAAGAAAGGTTTAAAGTCAATATAATGCATTGCTAAGATCATCTAATTGGAGGAGCTGATGAAAAATTTGTAACTTCTAATATTAAATTTGTCATAATAGTTATAGAAATGAGAGAAACTATGATGGAAACCCAAGGATGCCAGGAACCCTTCCAGAACTGAGTGATACTCTAGGGACTATGAAAATGTCAACTGATAAAAATTAGAAAAGGTATAGGGATTCCTTAGGAGCTTTTCTTGTAGGTCTTGGAGCTCTGCTGAAGAGTCATGGATGCAGGAGATACCTTGTGAACTCTGAGGGTTCTTTATGCTTCAGAAAGCTTTTTATGACCAATTCATTGATGAGAACTGATCTGTCTGATAAAAATAGAAGGTGATAATTTAAAATTATCATAGGGGATATTCACTAGATACTAGAGGTGATTTAAAGAATTAATAACTTGGATTTTAACTCCTACTGATTTTATATATGTTGGGAAATTTACCAGAAAATAATTTATGTGAAGTCTAGATCTGGTTCCCCTCTGATATATTTATATCTGCTTCAATTTACTAACTTAAGAATAATATGGTAGTAAAACACAAACCAAACAAGCAGCAAATATACAAACAGATGCCACTCTCTGTATGCTTGAAAGTTTATTGTCCTCAACTTTGTGTAATTGTGTTTTGGTTAATAAAGGAAACGGTTAAAGAGTTTGAACACCTTTGTTCACTGTTAGGAATATTTATTTTTAATTTAGAATCTAAAATATAAGGAAAAGAACTTGAAATAATTATCTCAACAGGTTAAACTCTGATGGGGAAATAACAGATCAAAGGAATTTTCTCACTTATTTCAATAGCTAGGAAGTCATAAATCTTTCCATTCTTAAATTTATGGGTTGAAATACTGTGTATGTGAATGGTTGCTTAGTGTGAAAAAATTGTGCAACTCTCAATAAACACATTAAGAAGATGGAGTACAGAATAGGAAAATATTTAAAATAAACAAGAAGAATACTTCATGAACTACCTTAAGATTAGAGGCCTCATATAGAAAATTTTAAATTTCTAAATATGGTCAGGCAGAAAATTGTTACTCTTTTGAAGGAAGTGGTTAAGAAGCCTAGCTGTGTCATTGCAATGAGAGCAATCAGAGTGGAAGGCAGACTAGCTGAATTTTTTATACAAGGAAAATATTAGTCAAAAAGTGCATATATACACATCTTTTAGTAGTCAGGAAGTTTAAAATGTTTAATAAATTTATTATTATTTTGATTCTGCTAAGGATCAGCATTAGAAGGTATCAGCTTTCCAAGGAAAAAGAGTTAAAGCACTTAGATCTAGAGAGACACAGGCTTTTCTAAATATCCAGGACTTCTCTAAGTACCTGAGAACTCTACTGGCTTGTATAATGCATAATGCAAAACAGATAAATACCCACCAAAGAATTCTGTACAGATGTATAATCAATGCATAACACAATCACTATAATACATAGAATGCCAATCACGATGATGCTTAAGGTTTCCAAATGGAATGCAAAAGAATATATGAGTTTCTTAGATTTGGGAAGGCAAGAAATAATGTCTTGAGAAGTTCTCTGGATGGATCCCTGGTGTGTATACCTTGCTTGGTAGATATTGACCTCATTTATGGGCTTTCTTAAAAATCCAAAGTGGAAGTCCTAACCTTCAGTACCTCAAAATGTGATGATATTTGAATATAGGGCCTTTAAAGAGGTATTAAGATCATTAGGATGGGCTCTAATCCAGTATGTCTGGTGCCTTATAAGAAGAAAACAATTGGACAGAGATATGCACAGAGGCAAGTCCAGAGGAAGATACAGAGAGAAGATGGCCAACCATAAGCCAAGGAAAAAGGCCTCCAAAGAAACCAACATGCTGACACCTTTATTTCAGATTTGAGTCTCCAGAATTTTGAGAAAATACATTTCTGTTGTTTAATCCATGTCGTCTGTGGTACCCTGTTTTACCAGCGTAAGCAGACTAATATATCATCCTTAAAAGAAGGCCCATCCCCTTTGGGAATGTTAGCTGTCTGTTGTCTTGTATCACAGACTGGAATAATGCAATAAGATAGATAAGGACACTTTTCCAAAATATGAGAGAATTTTTCCACACTGAGGTGGTGTGAAAGAGGATACGAAAATGATTCTGGGCTGAAATTCTGTATTTAGTGAAGTGGATGAAGCTTTCCATGTGATCATAGCAAATTTTAGGATAATAAGTAGCCAGATTTTCAAGAAATTTTGATAAGCTTCTATATTCATTGGTGAAGACAATATTTAAAATAAACTATTTTATAAAATTCTTGAGAGTATTGATTTTATTTGGAAGTTACTGACACAAATATTTACTGATCCATTATTGTCTCTAGGCTTATTTGTTGGAGTTGTAGCTTAATAGAGCACTGAGGGTCTATGTACATATTATTACATAGTAGGTAATCAGTACATATTTGTCAAATGAATTTGCAAAATGAATAATGCTAAGTTTTCCACATACATTTTCCTACCCAGTTTTATTGAAAAAATTGATTATGTTCTGTAGAAAATCTGGCCAAGAAAATTTTATTTGCAAATTGGCCAAGGTTATTGCTCTCTTCCAAGTGTTTACTAAAAATAAAATTTTTGACACTGGTATTAGCTTTTACAATTCTAGAGATCCTATTAAATTATATGTTTAAAATTTCTTTTTTTTAAACTTTTATATTGGAGTATAGTTGATTAACAATGTTGTGTTAGTTTCAGGTGTACAACAAAGTGATTCAGTTATACATATACATGTATCTATTCTTTTTCAAATTCTTTTCCCGTTTACATTGTTACTTAATATTGATCAGAGTTCCCTGTACTATACAGTAGGTCCTTGTTGGTTATCCATTTTAAATATAGCAGTGTGTACATGTCAATCACAAACTCCCTAATGATCCCTCCCCCCCCACACCATTCCCCCGGTAACCATAATTTCCTTCTCTAAATCTGTGAGTCTGTTTCTGTTTTGTAAATAAGTTCATTTGTATGCTTTTCTCTTAGATTCCACATATAAGTGATATCATATGATATTTGTCTTTGTCGTCTGACTTACTTCACTCAGTATGACAATCTCTAGGTCCATCCATGTTGCTGCAAATGACATTATTTCATTCTTTTTAATAGCTGAGTATATTCCATGGTGTATATGAACAACATCTTCTTTATCCATTCATCTGTCAATGGAAATTTAGGGTGCTTCCATGTCCTGACTCTTGTAAACACTGCGGCAATGAACATTGGGGTGCATGTATCTTTTCAGACCATGTTTTTCTCTGGATGTATGCCCAGGAGTGGGATTACAGGATCATATGGTAGCTCTACTTTTAGTTTTTTAAGGAACCTCTGTACTGTTCTCCATTGTGGCTGTACCAATTTACATTCCCACCAAAAGTGCAAGAGGGTTCCCTTTTCTCCACACCCTCTCCAGCATTTATTGTTTGTAGATTTTTAGATGATAGCGATTCTGACTGGTGTGAGGTGATAGCTCATTGTAGATTTGATTTGTATTTCTCTAATAATTAGCTATGTTGAACATCTTTTCATGTCCTCTTGGCCATTTGTATGTCTTCTTTGGAGAAATATCTATTTAGGTCTTCAGCCCATTTTTTGACTGGTTTGTTTGTTTTTATGATATTGAGCCACATGGGCTGTTTGTTAATTTTGGAGACTAATCCCTTGTCAGTTGCATTGTTTGCAAATATCTTCTCCCATTCTGTGGGTTGTCTTTTCGTTTTCTTTATGGTTTCCTTGGTTGTGCAAAAGCTTTTGAGTTTAATTAGGTCCCATTTGTTTATTTTTGTTTTATTTCCATTGCTCTGGAAGATGGATCAAAGAAGATCTTGCTGCGATTTATGTCAGAGAGTGTTCCGCCTATGTTTTTCTTTAAGAGTTTTATAATATCTGGTCTTAAATTTAGGTCTTTAATCCATTTTGAGTTTAGTTTTGTGTATGGTATTAAAGAATGTTCTAATTTCATATTTTTGCATGTAGCTGTACAGTTTTTCCAACACCATATATTGAAGAGACTGTCTTTTCTACATTGTATTGTCTTGCCTCCTTTGTCATAGATTAATTGACCATAGGTGTGTGGGCTCATTTCTGGGCTTTCTATCCTGTTCCTTTAATCTATATTTCTTTTTTTTTTTTTCTGCCAGTACCATACTGTTTTGATGACTATAGCTTTGTAGTAAAGTCAGGAAGCCTGAGTCCTCCAACTCATTTTCCTTTCTCAAGATTGCTTGGGCTATTTGGCATCTTTTCTGTCACCATACAAATTTTAAGATTTTTGACTTAGTTCTGTGAAAAATGCCATTGGTAATTTCATAGTAGATTGCCTTGGGTAGTATAATCATTTTAACAATATTGATTCTTCTAATCCAAGAGCATGGTATATTTTTCCATCTGTTTGTGTTGTCTTTGATTTCTTTCATCAGTATCAGTATCTTGTATTCTGAGTACAGGTCTTTTGCCTCCTTCGGTAGGTTTATCCTAGATATTTTATTCTTTTTGTTGCAATGGTAAATGGGATTGTTTCCTTAAGTTATCTTTCTCATCTTTCATTGTCAGTGTATCGGAATGCAAGAGATTTCTCTGTATTAATTTTGTATCCTGCAACTTTACTAAATTCATTGATTAGTTCTAGTAGTTTTCTGGTAGCATCTTTAGGATTTTCTATGTATAGTATCATGTCATCTGCAAACAGTGACAGTTTTACTTCTTCTTTTCCAATTTGGATTCCTTTTATTTATATTTCTTTTCTGATCAACGTGGCTAGGTCTCCCAAAACTATACTGAACAATAGTGGTATGAGTGGACATCCTTGTCTTTTTCCTGATCTTAGAGGAAATACTTTCAGTTTTTCACCATTGAGAATAATGTTTGCTGCGGGTTTGTTGTATATGGCCTTTATTATGTTGAGGTAGGTTCCCTCTATGCACACATTCCAAAGAATTTTTGTTTTTGTTTTTTCTGGGGGTACGCGGGCCTCTCACTGTTGTGGCCTCTCCTGTTGTGGAGCACAGGCTCCGGATGCGCAGGCTCAGCAGCCAGGGCTCACGGGCCTAGCCACTCCACGGCATGTGGGATCTTCTTGGACCAGAGCATGAACCTGCATCCCCTGCATCGGCAGGTGGACTCTCAACCACTGCACCACCAGGGAAGCCCCGAAGAGTTTTTATCATAAATCGTTGTTGAATTTTGTCAAAAGCTTTTTCTGCATCTATTGAGACAATCATATGGTTTTTAGTCTTCAATTTGTTGATGTGGAGTATCACACTGATTGATTTGCAGATACTGAAAAATCCTTGCATCCCTGGATAAATCCCACTTGATCATGGTGTATGATCCTTTTAATGTGCTGTTGGATTCTGTTTGCTAGTATTTTGTTGAGGATTTTTGCATCTATATTCATCAGTGATATTGGCCTGTAATGTTCTTTTTTTGTGATACCTTTGTCTGGTTTTGGTATCAGTGTGATGGTGACCTTGTTGAATGAGATTGGGAGTCTTCCTTCCTCTGAAAATTTTTAGAAGAGTTTCAGAAGCGTAGGTGTTAACTCTTCTCTAAATGTTTGATAGAATTTGCCTGTGAAGTCATCTGGTCCTGGACTTTTGTTTGTTGGGAGTTTTTAAATCACAGTTTCAACTTTAGGACCTGTGACTGGTCTGTTCATATTTTCTATTTCTTCCTGATTCAGTCTTGGGAGATTGTACATTTCTAAGAATTTGTCCATTTCTTCCAGCTTGTCCATTTTATTGGCATATAGTTGCTTTTAGTAGTCTCCTTGATCTCAATGATCCTTTGTATTTCTGTGGTGTCCACTGTAACTTCTCCTTTTTCATTTCTAATTTTATTGATTTGAGTCCTCTCCCTTTTTTCTTGATGAGTCTGGATAAACGTTTATCAATTTTGTTTGTCTATTCAAAGAAGCAGCTTTTAGTTTCATTGATCTTGGGAATTGTTTTCTTCATCTCTGTTTCATTTGCTTCTGCTCTGATCTTTATGATTTGTTTCATTCTACTAAGTTTAGGTTTTGTTTGTGCTTCTTTTTCTAGTTGCTTTAGGTGTAAGGTTAGGTTCTTTATTTGAGATTTTTCTTCTTTCCTGAGGTAAGATTGTATTGCTATAAACTTACCGCTTAGAACTGCTTTTGCTGCATCCCATAGGTTTTGGATCATTGTGCTTTCATTTTCACTTGTTTATAGGTATTTTTAAATTTCCTCTTTGATTTCTTTAGTGATCTAAAGATCTTTAGTGATTTGTTGTTTAGTAGAATATTGTTTAGCCTCCCTGTGTTTTTACAGTTTTTTTCTTGTACTTGATTTCTGATCTCATTGCACTGTGCTCAGAAAATATGCTTGATATGATTTCAGTTTTCTCAAATTTACTGAGGCTTGCTTTGTGACCCAACATGTGGTGAATCCTGGAGAATGTTCCATGTGCACATGAGAAGAATGTGTATTCTGCTACTTTTGGATGGAATATTCTGTAAATATTAATTAAGTTCATCTGGTCTAATGTGTCATTTAAGGCCTGTGTTTCCTTATTGATTTTCTGTCAGGATGATCTGTCCATTGCTGTAAGTGGGGTGTTAAAGTCCCCCACTATTATTGTGTTACTGTTGATTTCTCCCTTTATGGCTGTTAGTATTTGTCTTATATATTGAGGTGCTCCTATGTTGGGTGCACATATATTTACAGTTGTTATATCTTCTTCTGGGATTGATCCCTTGATCATTATGTAGTGTCCTTCCTTGTCTCTTGTAATAGTCTTTAAAGTCTACTTTGTCTGATATGGGTATTGCTACTCCAGCTTTCTTTTGATTTCCTTTTGCATGGACTATGCTTTTCTATCCCCTCACTTCCAGTCTGTATGTGTCCCTAGATCTAAAGTGGGTCTCTTGTAAACAGCATATATATAAGCATCTCATTTTTGTATCCATTCAGCCAGTCTGTGTCTTTTGGTTGGAGCATTTAATCCATTTATGTTTAAGGTAATTATCAGTATGTTCTTATTGACATTTTGTTACTTGTTTTGGATTTGTTTTTGTAGGGTTTTTTCCTTCCCTTCCTCTTTTGTTCTCTTGTGATTTGATGCTTAACTTTAGTGTTATGTTTGGATTGCTTTTTCTTTTTTTGTGTGTGTATGTACGTAGGTTTTCAGTTTGCATTTACCATGAGGTTTTGATATAGCAGTCTGTATATAAACAAGATTGTTTTTAGTTGCTGGTCTTTTAATTTCAAATGCATTTCCAATATTCTGCATTTGTGCTCTCCTCTTCTCATAATTGCTCATTTTGTTGCCATATTTGTGAGTGGATGGTTTCCTACCTTTACTGTACGTTTGCCTTTACTGGTGAGCTTTTTCATTTGTAATTTTCTTGTTTCTAGTTGTGGTCTTTCCTTTTCCACTTAGAGAAGTTCCTTTAACATTTGTTTCAAAGCTGGTCTGGTGGTGCTGAATTCTCTTAGGTTTTGTTTGTCTGTAAAGCTTTTGATTTCTCCATCAAACCTGAATGAGAGCTTTGCTCAACAGAGTATTCTTGGTTGTAGGTTTTCCCTTTGGACACTTTCAGTATATCATGCTTCTAGCCTGCGAAGTTTCTGCTGTGAAATCAGCTGATAACCATATGGGAGTTCCATTGTATGTTATGTTTTGCTTTTCTCTCATTGCTTTTAATATTTTTTCTTTGTCTTTAATTTTTTTCAATTTGATTACTATGTGTCTTGGCATGTTCTTCCTTGGGTTTATCCTGCCTGGTACTGTCTGTGCTTCCTGGACTTGAGTGAGTGTTTCCCTTCCCATGTTAGGGAAGTTTTCATCTATTATCTTTTCAAATATTTTCTCAAGTCCTTTCTCTCTCTCTGTTATCCTTCTGGGACCCCTATAATATGAATGTTCATGCATTTAATGTTTCCCAGAGGTCTCTTAGACTGTCTTCATTTCTTTTCATTCTTTTTTCTGTATTGTGTTCTGCAGCAGTAATTTCCAACATTTTGTCTTCCAGGTCACTTATCCGTTCTTCTGCCTCACTTATTTTGCAATTGATTCCTTCTAGTGTATTTTTCCTTTCAGTTATTGTATTGTTCATCTCTGTTTGTTCTTTAGTTCTTTCAGGTCTATGTTAAACATTTCTTGCATCTTCTTGATCATTGCCTCAATTCTTTTTCTGAGATCTTGGATCATCTTCACTATCATTCTGAATTCTTTTTCCTTAGTTTGGCTATCTCTAGTTCACTTAGTTGTTCTTCTGGGGTTTCATCTTGTTCCTTCATCTGGGACATATTCCTCTGCTGTCTCATTTTGTCTAACTTTCTGTGATTGCTGTTTCTCTTCTGCAGGCTGCAGAATTGTTGTTCTTGCTTCTGCTGTCTTCCATCTGGTCAATGAGGCTAAGAGGCTTGTGCAGGCTTCCTGATGGGAGGGTCTGGTTCCTGCCCAGTGGTGGGTAGAGTTGATCTTGTCCCTCTGGTGGTCAGGGCCGTGCTCAAGGAGACTGTAAGCCACTTGTCTGCAGATGGGTAGGGCTGTGTTCCTGCCCTGTTGGTTGTTTGTCCTGAGGTCACCCAGCACTGGAGCCGACAGGCTGTTTGATGAGGCTAGTGGTGGGTTCTGGGGTGGCTCACGCCAGTGAGTACTCCCCAGAATTGCTGCTGCCAGTTTCTTTGTCCCCACAGTGAGCCACAGCCACCCCCCACCTCTGCAGGAGATCCTCCAGTACTAGGCAGGTAGGTCTGGCTCAGTCTCTTATGGGGTCACTGCTTTTATCCCCTGGGTCCTCGTGTTCATGAGACTTTGTGTGTGCCCTCCAAGAGTTGAGTTTCTGCTTCCCCCAGTCCTGTGGAATTCCTGTGATTAAACCCCACTGGCCTTCAAAGCAAGATTCTCAGGGGACTCCTCCTACTGTCAGACCCCCAGGCTGGGAAGCCTGACGTGGGGCTCAGAACTTTCACTCCTGTGGGATCATTTCTGTGGTATAATTGTTTTCCAGTTTGTGGGTCACCCACCTGGCAGGCCTGGGGTTTAATTTTTATCGCAGTTGCGCCACTCCTACCATCTCACTGTGGTTTCTTCTTTGTCTTTGGATGTAGGGTATCTTTTTTGGTAGGTTCCAGCATTATTTTGTTGAAGATTGTTCAGCAGTTAGTTGTGATTTTGGTGTTTTCATAAGAAGGGGGTGAGCTCACATCCTTCTACTCTGCCATCCTGAGCTCATTCATGTTTAATATTTTTGGTTTTATATGATTATATAGAGGACAGGTTTGTTCAAACAGTATATTGCATCAGTTATACAAATAATTTATAGCATCATAAAAAAGCTAAAAGTAAAAATGTATCAACAGTTACCTTCACTGATAGGTAATGTGATTTACAATAAATAGTACCATGTTTTCATTTCTTTATAGCACTATGTTCTCTTTTTAGTTTCAAAGAAGTACACAAGATAGCATTTCTGGGACTGGAAACTCAGGTGTAGAATTATACTTTATAATTTATTTACTCTAATCAAAGGACTTAAATTTATTTACTACAAATCAAAGACACTTGGCAAATATCTTAGAAATAGAATTTCCATGTGGCTTTTGACTAAGGATTATTAAGAATCAGTTTGAATTATAAATATTTCATTTTACCTATTCTGACATTTATTGTAATATATTATTTTAAAAGATTGTTTGGATTAGTTATTTCAGATTTCTTAAGATATCAAAGAATTAGACATGATTTTGTGATAACTAGTAGAAAAAGCAATGACATTTCAGCAGCTCTTTTAACCTGTCTCAGCCTCAGCCCTCATCTATGAAATGGGAAAAACTATACTGACCTACTTAGCTCACAAGATGTGTAAAAGTCAAATAAATTGATGTATATATAATGAAGTTACATAAAAGCACCATATTAATACAGGTAGGTTGCCATAATTTTTGTAAACTGCTCTGTAGTATAAGGTTTTCTTGGACATACTCTAAACCAAGATCTTTTCAGCTCAGTCTCATCATTACCACAACAGAGAATATATCATATGTCAAACAAGGAAATCTTAAAGTATTCCTAAATAGGGAGGTAACTTAGTAGTGAAAATTAGGGGGAAAAAATGGATGAAGACTGAGGGGAAAGAGCTGGCAGCAACAGGAGAGTGAATGGTACAAAGGTGGATCCAGAAGCAAGAGCTTCAAATGAAAGTGTGTCTTCTGCCAGAATTGTTCCCAATGTAAGTTTATAATAATCCTGGAAATGACTGAATTTTATGAACCAAAGCAGATAATTGAAACAGGTGTCTGGCATTAGGAGAGATGAAAATGGTTTCTCTTCTTTCTGCTATCAAGATGAGGGAGACATAATAGAAATGCATATTGACTCCAAGGGGACCACCATGCCAGCTCTATGTAGCAGATGGAATTGTGCAAGGCATCCTAAATGATTAAGAGGGAAAACGAGTCAAAATTAGGATGCATGATATACAATAAAATAAAATAACTTTGTTTTCCTCTTGGATGTCCATTATCTTTCACACATGTTGAGACCAGTGACTATATTTCCATTTGCTAATTACCACTAAAATAGAATGTATGCTAAATGGAGACTTAGTATGAATACTTTTTGATTGGTTAAACGTGAAATGGATGCAATTGATATAAAAGATAGCTGAGCACATGTTTTCTGCATCAGACGATGAAGGTGAGAGTCTGGAGACATTGTCTAAAATGACACAAAAAAACATGAGTTAACTTATGGTCAGAAGTGAAAATCCATTATTTTTAAAACCTTCTGGAGTTTTAAAAGGTTACTGAAAATTAAACATATTGAGTAATATATCACTATCTCCTAATAGATTTCTAATAAAAGGCATTGCAATAACTATTTAAATTCATCACTGATGTCAGTATAGACAAACAATGCTAAGCACAAGATCTAAGAAATAATGTTGAATAATATTTTCCCAGTACATTAATTTCATTCTATTTAAAAGATAAACAGGTTTTTTGTTTGTTTTTAAACCAAGGACTCTATAATGTATTTAAATAGTTTTTTTTTCTGTCTTGACCCAGTTTTGAAGCCCTCACTAGGAGCCAGTCAATTCTTCTTGAGCAGCTGAAGTCCACACTCCCTTATCAGGTTCTCACACTGGAGGCCACCGTGCACCTGCCCTAATTGCCCAATGCCAGGTACCAGAAAACGAGGGAGCACCCCTCTGTTTCCCAGAGCCTGCAAAATTATTCAAATTAGTCCATCTATAGAGAACCCTGGAAACCTAGCTAACCCCATCCCTCTTTTTTTTTAACAATGAAGTCAAATTTTAATTTTTTATTGAAGTATAGTTAATTTACAGTGCTGTGTTAGTTTCATGTGTAAAGCAAAGTGATTCAGATATTATGTATATATATCTTATTCTTTTCCAGATTCTTTTCCATTATCAGTTATTACAAGATCTTGAGTATAGTTCCCTGTGCTACACGGTAGCTCCTAGTTGTTTATTTTATATATAGTAGTGTGTATCTGTTAATCTCAAATTCCTAATTCATTTCTCCCTCCCATGCCCACTATCCCCTTTGGTAACCATAAGTCCCTCTTGCTGTATGTAAGCTTCCCCCTGGAGCTCCAAACTTCTGTTGCTCAGTTCTCAGGTGCAAGTGCCTTTGTAGCCTTCCTTGGCAGCCTTCTTTTGTTTGGAGATGTATAACAGACAGTTCTCCCTTTGACCTATCTTAGTGTCATTTTGTTGTGTTCACTATCAAAAGAATCTTTAAATCTTATAGAACAGATAGGTGGATACTAAGTTGTTGAAACATGTACAGCATCTTCAAGCATCTCTTGATCCACATGGGAACCAAATGATGTAGCATCTGATAATGATGAATAGCTACCATCTACTAAACACTGTTATATGCAAGGAATGTGACATGGATCATCTTTATTTCTTAAAATAAACTTGAAATTTTGACACTATTATAATTCTATTTTACAGACCAATTAAAAGCCCATTGTAATTGTTAAGAGGTGTGTGGGGGAGAGAGAGAGAGAGAAAGAGAGAGAATGAGAATGAGAGAGTGAGTGAGTCAGCCACCTAAACATTGAGAAAGACATTTGAAAATTAGCTGGGGAGACTTTGGAGAAGACTGTATGATGATGGAGTAGATACTTGTATGTAATTATCAAAACCCATTTTATTTTCCTTCCAGTTGCCTAAATTTTGCAACTGCCATGGAATTAGGTATAGTCATGCACAGAGAGAGATCTAATTAATGAAATTATGGCAGAAAACTTGCATGTTGTTCTACACTTGGTCCATAAAAGCCACTGAAGAAAAAATCTCTATGCTTTCTACCTCTATTGACTTCCTGTGTGGAGCTGACTCTCATAGTGACTTTGGGAGCCAAAAGTTAAAGTTGGAGACAAAAGATATAAGGAATCTACATTTCTGAGTCAATATTGCAGAAGGGCTACAAGCCAGGAGGAATACCTGTTTTTTACTGTGATGAGAGTGAGAAATAAATTGTATTAAATTAGGCTATCAAGTTCGAGTTTATCAATTATGTCAACTAGCTTATAAACTGACACCCTTATCATGATAAATGATTTCCAGTAGTTTGGCTTTGTGACCAGAGATTGTGGCTGGGCTACAAATCAAAATGGGAAATTCTGGAAGAAATAGAGTTTTGATACATTTGGGTGAAGGTAATGGCTTTAGTTTTGGACTTGTGGAGATTAGAAATGTGTGCAATGTCTTAGAGGTCCTGGAAGGCAGTTGGATGTATGCTCGTGGAGCAAATGTAAGACAGTTCTGCAAAGGAGATTTTGGTTTGTGTATCAGTAACACTAAGTCCACATTTCAGCAAGACAGATAGAATATAAAATGACCTAAAGAGATCAATGTGAGATAAAAGCCAAGACAACAATCTGAGGTACCATCAAGAGCAATAGTAATAAACTAGTTAATTTACTTTAAAAATAGTCTCTACCTTAATTATATTTAAGCAACAACAAAATAAATAAGTATGAACTCAAAGATGCAGGGAATGAAGTTAAATGGAATAGAAATAAAGGAATGGGATTTCTATTAAAAGAATCCTTTCCATTACGTAAGAGATAACCATATTTGGGGAAAAGTAATGATGAACGTTGTCCACATTAAAATTTTAAATGGTGATCATGGGAGATTGTATTCTGGTCAGAGATGAGTAGGTTTGAAAAGACACGTAATTCTAGTAACTGGCTCATCTGCTCTGAAACAAAGCTAGATGGCGCATTTACATCCTGTTTATATAAATTCTTATTCAACCTGAGTGGAAACTGTTCTTTTAAATTTATTGTCCTATGGTTATACTCAGAGAAAATATATTTTTTGGGTGAAAAAAAGTTAAAAAAATTTTATTTTATAAAAATTTTATTTTATATTGGAGTTGATTTACAATGTTGTGTTAGTTTCAGGTATACAGCAAAGTGATTCAGTTATACATATACATATACCTATTCTTTTTCAAATTCTTTTCCCATTTAGTTTATTACAGAATATTGAGTTCCCTGTGCTATACAGTAGATCCTTGTTGGTTATCTGTTTTAAATATGTACTGTGTATATGTTAATCCCAAACTCCTAATTTATCCCTCCTCCCAACCTTTCCCCTTTGATAACCATAACTTTGTTTTCTAAGTCTGTGAGTCTGTTTCTGTTTTATAAGTAAGTTCACTTGGATCATTTTTTTAGATTCTGCATATAAGTGATATCATATTTTTCTTTCTCTGTCTGACTTACTTTCACTTAGTATGATAATCTCTAGGTCCATCCAAGTAGCTGCAAATGGCATTATTTCCTTCTTTTTTATGGCTGAGTAATATTCCATTGTATATATGTACCACATTTTCTTTATCTATTCAACTATTGATGGACATTTAGGTTGCTTCCATGTCTTAGCTATTGTAAATAGTGCAGCAGTGAATATTGGGGTGCATGTATCTTTTCAAATTATGGTTTTCTCTGGATATATGCCCAGGAGTGGGATTGTGGGATCATATGATAGCTCTATTTTTACTTTTTTAAGGAATCTCCACTGTTCTCCTTAGTGGCTGTCCCAATTTACATTCTCACCAACAGTGTAGGAGGGTTCCCTTTCCTCCACACCCTGTCCAGCATTTATTGTTTGTAGACTTTTTGATGATAGCCATTCTGACTGGTGTGAGGTGATACCTCATTGTAGTTTTGATTTGCATTTCTCTAATAATTAGCTATGTTGAACATCTTTTCATGTGCCTCTTGGACATCTGTATGTCTTTTTTGGAGAAATGTTTATTTAGGTCTTCTGCCCATTTTTTGATTGGGTTGTTGTTGGGTATTTTTTCATATTGAGCTGCATAAGCTGTGTTTATATTTTGGAGATTAATCCCTTTTTAATTATAAAAAACAAACAGATTCAAACAAAGTCACTCTGATAAGAATTTCACGGCAAACTCATTAGAGGATCGTATCTCTATTTTTAAGATGATTACCATTACTATTCTGTAAAACTGACAATATGCTACACATCATTTTGACACTTAAAATTGAAAGTGACCTCAGGAAAATAAGTAATGACAAATGTTATTCTTAAGTGTTAATGAGTCAAGCAATGGTTTATATTTGACCAACAATCCAATTTCTAAAACATCTGTAGAAAGAATTTATCTTAATGCCACAATCAACAAAAGGGAAATCTACATATTTATTGTATCATTCATTCATCTATGCTATTAACAATAACGATATACTCTTATTCTCTTAGTTTAAATACCGGAGAACATATGTTCCCACACAGTTCCTGAAACCTAGTGAGAGTTCACCAAATATTAGTTAAATAAATTAATATATGACAAAGTATAAAAGAACTTTTGTGTCTTTGTACCCCATAATCCAGTTCTTATTTACCTTACCTCTGAATTTCTTCTTCCTATTAGTCCCCAGAATTCTCTATAATCTATAGCAGATATTACTGCTTTCCTAGGTTCTAAATCAAAAGATATCTGAGGGGGCTTCCCTGGTGGCAAGGGCTGTGTTCTTAAAAAAAAAAAAAAAAAAAAAAAAAGATATCTGAGGAACATCTCTTAGCTTACTTTGATTACAAAGTGTGTTTTATTAGTCAAAGAGAAATCCAGGGTATCTCTTCTGGTAGGAATTTTAAAAAATGATGCAATGACATAAACATTGGAAACATAAAAATTGAAACTCCTCTTTGGAAGGAAGGTGTCAAGACATTATAAAGACAAATATGCTTTCCTTTTAAAAGAGTTGCACTTTGAAAAGGAGAGAAAAAGAGAAGTTTTAGACATCGTGGCTTTTTTGGTATCACTTCTTCACTGGTAAAAACAAAAATATAGCTCAAAATATAATTGGTAAGTGCTGAAAAATGGCAAGCCATAAAATTTGGGGTAGTTTTATTTTCAAACGCCTGGAGAAGACATGGGATTTGGCAAGCAATTGCTAATTCTTTTGAGTTTTTATTCTGGTGGCTAAACAGGACACAGTGAAGATGAAATAAAGAGGCTGATAATAATACACATCCTTTGACAGTGATACACATTCCTATTTCAAATACTGTGTAATCAACATTTGAAGTGGCAGAATACACATCTGGGTCTCACTTTTAGGCATTTTTCCAAGCATAGAATTGTTCATAGTATTTGATTCATTTACATTTAAGAATAAGTGTATGATTACAGTAGAATTTAAACATCAGCATGTTAGTTTATATCTCAAATGTAAGGCAAAGAGTAAGAATATGTTCCTGAAAAATCAAAGCATTTTTCTCCCCATTCTATGGAATGTCTCTGTTCATGGTCTGCTGTGGCAGTGCCAGTCCTTATAGTTGTGTAGTGTTCCCAATAGCTGAAATTTTTAAGTGACTTGATTTTCTAAAACTTGTTTCAGTAAGGTTTATGACTTAGAATATATTTACATGATACACAAATTCACGAAATCCCCCAAATTCCGTTTTTGTAGACAATTTCAGGCAACTTTCTAATCAGCCACCTTTGACTGGTTTTCACAGCCATCACCAAGTACCATACAAGTTATCTTACATCAAGGTAAAGCCTTATTTTGGAGATGTATCTTTTAAAAAAAAACTTCACAGAATATGAATCATCATAAACTAAACTTTGTTGTCCTGATTGTCCAGCAAAAATTGATTCAAAACATCACAGACAGGGACTTTCCTCGTGGTGCAGTGTTTAAGGATCCACCTGCCAATGCAGGGGACACAAGTTCGAGCCCTGGTCCAGGAAGATCCCACATGCTGTGGAGCAACTAAGCCTGTGCGCCACAACTACTGAGCCTGTGCTCTAGAGCCCGCGAGCCACAACTACTGAGCCCATCTGCCACAACGACTGAAGCCTGTGCACCTTGAGCCCATGCTCTGCAACAAGAGAAGCCACCAGAATAAGCCCGCGCACCGCAACTAGAGAAAGCCCATGAACAGCAACGAAGACCCAACACAGCCAAAAATAAATAGATAAAATAAATAAATTTCTTTTAAAAAATCCCAAACATTGACAGTTAAAAAAAAAAAGTCATACTACTTGAGATATATAAAAGACCTCAGTAAAGAGAAACATATGAGTAAAAACGTTTCTTGTTCAAAGAATTTCATTTCCTAGACATAAAAGACCCTCTCATTTTCTCCAAATGAATGCCAGTTCTAGTATATTTTATGGGTACCTTTACTGATGTTAGTTAGGTCCTAATGAAGTGACCCTAATATGAGAATCCCTCAAAACATTTACTAGACTCTCCTGGAAGCTGTGTCAGCCCAGATTTGGAAATACTCCAAGACCATTACTTAGTAACTCTTTGGGGAGATTTATTTAAAGGAATTTCATCTGAATAAGTAAATCCATCATTATTTTTAATGATTATTTTTAAAAAACTGGGATGATGTGAGAGAGTGGCATTGACATATATACATTACCAAAAGTAAAATAGATAGCTAGTGGGAAGCAGCCGCATAACACAGGGAGATCAGCTCGGTGCTTTGTGACCACCTAGAGGGGTGGGATAGGGAGGGTGGGAGGGAGGGAGACACAAGAGGGAGGGGATATGGGGATATATGTAAGCATATGGCTGATTCACTTTGTTATACAGCAAAAACTAACACAACACTGTAAAGCAATTATACTCCAATAAAGATGTTTTAAAAAATAATAAAATAAAAGAGCATTCTTCCATGTCAGTGTTTCCCCATCTTGAACGGATCTTAGTCATTCTCTGAGGATGGATTGGGTTCTAGCAACTTCTCTGAACACCTGGGAGGAGTAAGCCCTGGCTCCTTGCCATTGTTACAGAAACATTTATCTTCTGTCCACCGAATTAATGAGTCCTTATCCGGAGATCCCCATGTGATAGAAGGTGTTAAATGACTGTGGACCACCCCATGTGAAATAATGTCTACAATAATCATCATGGAGCACAGTGTGCAAGTAAGACAGAAAAACAATTGTTTCACCAAAGAAGCTGTCATCTTGAATTAGCATAATGGAAAATGGCAGAGCACAGATGGTTCGGTGTTTTTTTAATACTTAAACCTATGAACATAACACTGCGTCCTGGTGTTCGTGTTGTGGCAGTGACTTCAACTCAACTGGGAAAGAGTGCTTGGAAAGACTGTTCAGAAGAAAAAGTATGCATCACTGTACTTTTTGTAACTCTGAAGACCTGTTCACGGTTTGATTATGGATCTATCTACTACTGCTACCAGGGGCAGGTAGCTCCCTGTCAGTTCTGTGTCCCAGAACTGACATAGGGCTTTTTGCTCCCCTTGTTACCCTATTCTCATTGCTTCTGTCTGCTCCAAAACTACAGCTAAAAAATGAAAAGAGCACTTATTTCCACTGTTTTTTATTTCTTTCTTGTCATTGGATTCTACTGTGATTCCAATCCTGCAACAGTGCTTTGACTTTAGCCACTATTTTGAACTTGCTGGCCTTTACACCTTTCCAGGATACAACCAACAAAAGTTGAGGGATATCCTCCTGCAGCCATGAAGATGCACCACTCAGATCTCCTACTATGGGGAGCATGACGGATGAAGGACCCCAGCTGCTGTGGTTTGAATCCACCACCAAGTTCACACAGAGGCCACACTTCCTATAGGTTAATATCAGATGACAACTGAGCCAGGCAAGGATACTGAGGCAGGTCCCTTTCTACGGGTTATAGGACTACGTGGATGGCAATATATTTCCGTAAAGGCAGAGGGCAGCAGATGATGTCTGAGATTTGCAAGCAGTCTGCACAGAACACCAATAAAAGGCCAAAGTTGGGCTTCCCTGGTGGCGCAGTGGTTGAGAGTCCGCCTGCCGATGCAGGGGACACGGGTTCGTGCCCCGGTCCGGGAAGATCTCACATGCCGCAGAGCGGCTGGGCCCGTGAGCCATGGCCGCTGAGCCTGCACGTCCGGAGCCTGTGCTCCGCAACGGGAGAGGCCACAACAGTGAGAGGCCCACGTACCACAAAAAAAATAATAATAAAAAATAAAATAAAAGGCCAAAGTTGAATATTGTGCCTTTTTTTCAGGTTCTGTTAAACAACTTAGGGGAATTAAATAGTTACTTTTATTCAGGTGATGTGAGAAATCATTTTTTTCAAGAGAGACTTGCCTAATTCTGGTTTAGAGTTATTTACATTCATGTATTCAGCGCCTAATATTTTTCTAAGGAAAGACCAGTGTCCAATAAATGGTTTTTTTAATAAATAAATATTTATTGTATCAACTGATATCAAATTTTTTATCATCCACTTTCAGTGAAAAATGAATATAGGCATTGTGTATATCAGATCACGTTATGCAGAAAATCAGGTAGTCAGGGTTTCATTTTTATAGAAGACATATATAGAAAAAGTAGATAAAAATGAGCAATTCATAGAAGAAATAATAATATTTAGTAAGCACATAGAACAGTCCCAGTTTTAGTAATAATATAAGGAATATAAATAAATATATAAAAGATACATTTGAGATATTTATCACCTATCAGTTTAGCAAAAGTGAAAAAAGATTAATGCACAGTTTGGAAGATACAGAGAAGTAGGCCATTTTATACATTTCTGAAGTCATACTACCTCTTTTAGGAGGGTCATTTGACAATATCAAAATTTCAGCTATGCTTTCCTTTACATACAGAGCAAGTCTTAAAATAAAAATATATGTGACTTAAATTGCACCGATAATAATTAGATAATTTGTATACTAGCCATTAAATGGAACACAATATAAGTTGTCAAAAAATTAATTAGATATCCATGTACTTATGGAAAGAATCATATGTTGTACATCAGTACATAAATATCTTCTTAATTTTTAAAAAATGTGTCTTGTGTGTGCATGTACGTGTGTCTGTGTGTATGTATAGTCATGTTTTTTTAAAAGATTCTGGGAACCATTATTTATAGCATAATCTATATTATTTGGTTTTAAAATAATAATATGCATACTTGTGTGACAATAATGAAAGTCAGGAAAGATATGAATCACATTATTAACAGTGATTTACTTTAGGCAGAGAAGATTATGGAGGATTTTCATCTTGTATTTTATAAGATTCTGTATTATTGGAATATTTTGGTAATAAGCATGAATCACTTTCATAATCAGGAAAGTAGAACCATTAATTCTAAATTCATTATAATTATGTAATATTTTACTTTTATAATTATAATATAATTATTATATACATTTATACTTTTATAATTATGGTTATACTTATTTTATCATTATACTTACGCTTATACTTTTTGGTCTCATGTGAGCTAATTCCCTTATTTCTGTTTTAATAATTTTGGGCTCTGTCATTAAGCAGATAACGCACTTGGATAATTAAAACTCATAAAAAATGGTAACACACAGTCCAGTTGTGGCTATCGTTAATGTTGTATGTGTGTGCATGCACACATATATATGTACATGATTCAGATATTTTCAACTATTTGGTTTTGTACCAAATAGACAGGTGGTGTCCCGTGGACACAAAAATAATCTACAAATTGCTGCTGCATGCTTTTATGCTCTTTGTACGTAATGCCTTGTCATGATGACATAAAAATTTACTTCCACTCTGTCTAGCGTTCAGCCAGCCTATGAGCATAAATTTATAGAGTCAGGGATCTATTGAAATAGTCATTCCTTGGGGTCAGTTTTCAATCTTCACTTCCCTTTTTTTTTTTCTGCGATACACCGGCCTCTCACTGTTGTGGCCTCTCCCGTTGCGGAGCACAGGCTCCGGACCCGCAGGCTCAGCGGCCATGGGTCACGGGCCCTGCCACTCTGCGACATGTGGGATCTTCCCGGACCGGGGCATGAACCCGTGTCCCCTGCATCGGCAGGCGGACTCTCAACCACTGCGCCACCAGGGAAGCCCTTCACTTCCCTTTTAATGATTACGACAATTTCATTGCCAACATTTACTTCCACTCTGTCTAGCGTTCAGCCAGCATATGAGCATAAATTTATAGAGTCAGGGATCTATTGAAATAGTCATTCCTTGGGGTCAGTTTTCAATCTTCACTTCCCTTTTTTTTTTTCTGCGATACACCGGCCTCTCACTGTTGTGGCCTCTCCCGTTGCGGAGCACAGGCTCCGGACCCGCAGGCTCAGCGGCCATGGGTCACGGGCCCTGCCACTCTGCGGCATGTGGGATCTTCCCGGACCGGGGCATGAACCCGTGTCCCCTGCATCGGCAGGCGGACTCTCAACCACTGCGCCACCAGGGAAGCCCTTCACTTCCCTTTTAATGATTACGACAATTTCATTGCCAACAAGATTCCAGTTTTCACAGGGATATCTCAGAAGACCTCAGGGGTCCTGTTGATAATCATCCAATCTGAAGGCAGAGATAAATGATCCATTGTGTTTTATTGAAGAGTTCTAATGCAGGAGCTGACAGGCTGTGGGAATTCCTGAGCTACTAGGTCATTTCACAGAGAAAGTGCTATATTCTTTTGTGCGTCTGTTTCCCTCTACAAAAATGATGATTCATACGTAATTGAAGAAATGTCATTTCAACACTATGGCTAGAATTTTGAAAGTCTCAAACAGCTGTATTTTTTCATTAGGCTATAATTCTTTCTTTTTAAAAATGTATGGGTGTGGGGGAGGGATGAATATTTTGGCTTTTCCTCTCACGAATGTTCATGAAGAGAACTGCTCTCTGCTTCCCATACCAGATGAAGGAGTAGCAACATACTGAAGTTATTGACAAAGAGGGAAGAAGAAGATTGTAAATCATTCCAAAGTGGCACATCAGGGGGATCCGTGGGGAATTAGCCAAGAACACATTGCAGGAGGAGAGGGAACTAGGATACTTATAAGTTGTTTTTATTTAGCAGATTTTTTTAAAGGCAGATATTCAAAAGGAAGTGTGTCAGTCTGGTTGATCTTATGAGGAACTATTCAAACTGAGCTGTGTCCTTTTAATAATTATGAAACCTAGACCTAAAGTATATACGTGTGAAAATCGCTGTGTTAAAACTGGATTGACTATTGTCATACTCCTCACCAGTACAACAATATAGTGTACTTCTCATCACAAAGAATGAAACGACTATTGACACCATTACAAGGGAAGTGGCTTGCTATGTATAGTGTGATGAAGAAAACGTGTTTGCCTTACTTTATTTTCAAATTAACCTCTTTTTTAAAAGAATCATATAATTTTTTTATCACTGGCCAATAGGGTATTCCCAAATAATTGTCTAAGCTGTATCATGAGAGATGATAAGATACACAGCCACTATTATCAGTTAATGTAGCTATAGGCACCCTGAGAAAAAAGAAGCTGGTTAGGGTAATTGCCAAAATTCTCATTTTGAGAATGAGCTACCTGGAGTTCAGAAAAGCTAAGGAATATGCCCAGGTTCCCGTAGCTAATAAGTAGTATATGTGGGACTTAAATCTATATCTTTTTGATTCTAATGCCTATGTGTTTTACAACCATGATCCTTTGCCTTTCCCATGGTACTGGTAAAATTCACTTTTTCTGTAAGGTTGCAAAAGAGCTTTCATGAGAGAGATATTACATTATCACTTATATCTTTTCGTCTTTTGAGACGTTTTAAAATTAGTTTCTTTTACTGTTACTTTAAGATATTTACTTATTTATTCTCTTTGTGCCAAAATGGATTTAAATCAACTTCAACTGTAGGAATGACAAAAGCTAAAATGACAATTCTGACTTAAGTGAATTTTACTCTTTTATTTTTTTGTAAAGTTTATCCTAGGTAATAAAGAAGTTAGAGTGCATTTACAGACTAATGTATTCAATGACTACTGGACTCACTATGTTTTAAAAGAAGAATATAACAAGTATAAACTAATTGCTGGAATAAGCATATCATAACTAAATGTTGCTGGGACAAGAAGAAATGTATCCCAGTCTATATAAGAGATGCTGATTTTTCCACTCAGTTTACTCATCCTTTATTTATTTTATGGAATTCTTCTCTTTCTCCCTCATAATAAGTTGTTTGAGTTCTTTTTTACCATTTATAGTCTTCTTCTAATTTTTCTATTAATCACGAGCATATGTTTCTTTACATCATAAGCATAGTTATAATAGATGCTTTAAAGTCTTTGTGAATTCAAAAATCTTATATCTTGACATTGATTTCCATTGAAGGTCAAATTTTGTATTGTCTCCTAGACATTGTGAATATTAGGTTGTAAAAATTGTGGATTCTATTATATTCCCCTGAAGAGTGTTGATTTGTGTTGTTCTTTTAGCCATCAGTTAATTTGTTTGGAACCAAATTGCAAACTTTCTCTTGGATGGCAGATCAAATCTCACCTCAGTTCTTTGATTCTTGCCCTGGGCTGCCTGAAGTGTGGAATGAGCCAGGGATTTGAGCGTAGTTTACACACAGAATTTAAGGCTCCTATCTATGACTCTACCTTTCTTGGAATTTTCCCTTCATTTTCCAGCAGTTGTGATTGCCTGAAGCCAGAAAGATTGCAGGCTTTTTATCAGCGATTGAGCCATCCCATATGGCATAGGCTAGAAACCCTCAGATTAAAAACTGCAAAATTAAGAAATTTCCCTTATGCCTTCCCTTAATCTGAGGGTTGATTTCGCTCCTGAACCTCCTTGTTTTTTGTTACCCTGCAGTGCCCTTGATAGTTTTATTTGGGGTTTTTTTGTTTGTTTGTTTATCTAGGGACACATTTCTATAATTTTAATCTTACATTATTTGTATCAGTTCTATGTTTATTAACATAATTCTTGGGTTATAAGTAACAGAAATACAACTCAGTCTGTCTTAAACAAAACAGAAAGGTACATGGCTCACACTACTGAAATAGTCAAGGTTAATTTCCAGAATAGCTGGATTAAGATTCTCAAACAGCATCACCAGGAATTTGTTTTTCTTACATATGTTATATCTTGGTTCTGATTTTTGTTACCCTGCAGTGCCCTTGATAGTTTTATTTGGGGTTTTTTTGTTTGTTTGTTTATCTAGGGACAAATTTCTATAATTTTAATCTTACATTATTTGTATCAGTTCTATGTTTATTAACATAATTCTTGGGTTATAAGTAACAGAAATACAACTCAGTCTGTCTTAAACAAAACAGAAAGGTACATGGCTCACACTACTGAAATAGTCAAGGTTAATTTCCAGAATAGCTGGATTAAGATTCTCAAACAGCATCACCAGGAATTTGTTTTTCTTACATATGTTATATCTTGGTTCTGATTCCTCTCTTCATAGGTTTTGTTCTGAAGGATTCTCTCCCCATATAGTTTTCAAAGCTCCAGACCTAAATGCTACCAGCTGAAGGACCTCAGCAGAAAGAGAAGGTCTGATACCCACTGGTTCCAGGAAAAGCCTTGGAACCAACCTCTGCGTTTTTGGCTGGTTGATCCATTCCTAAACTAATCCCTGTGACTGCAATTGACCAAATCTAGGTCATGTGTTTGACCCCTGGAACTGGCAGTGAGTTCAGTCTCATCTAAGCCACATAGCCTGAGAGTAGAGGAGAGTGGTTCCCTAAGGAAAATCAAGTGATAATACTAAATGAAAGAGAGGCTAGTAGATAGTTCAAACAACAGAATCTCTCTGTTGGCACAGACAGGAAAAGAAAAGCATGTCAAATTGAGAGAAGGGAAATAACCAGTAACAGATGGTGACCAAAGTGGCTCTTGTTCATTGTCAGCTTTCTCCTTCATCCTCTTAAGAGCCGAGTCTAAGTCCCCTCTTGAGCACATTGCCTTTCTTTGACTCTTTTCATTAGAGTTCTGGTCTCCCTTCCCTTTGCCAACAGAAACAGGGGTTTAGTTCAGTTTCATTTTACCAAAAATAAGCAAACTATTTTCCTTATGCTGCCCCACAGCAGCCAGGGACATACATCCAACAAAAACCTCTCCCTTTCTAGAGGACGGAATAGGCACAACAGCTTTGTCGACAACAATGACCATAATCTACTAAGAAAAGGAAACAAAATCTCCAAGTTAAAATAAAGAAAAACCAGTACGTCCATACATTTTGTAAATGGGAATAGCTTTAAAAAAAAGGATCAGTTCTTTTGGGTTACAAGATTATTTTTGTGTTCCGTGTGACTCATACAGATATGGAAGAAGAATGTACAATTTTACTAGCTTAGGAAAAAGAAATTCAATTTTATTTTAACGTGTGTCTTATAATGGCTCTCAGTCCCCAACTCGTCATGAGGCAGTCGATGGTTTAGCTCAGGTTAATCTTACCTGGGTAATGCGCCTTCATTAGGGCCTCTTTGCACTATTAGTGAACTCCATCCAGTGAACTCACTTCTAATATTATTATTGCTTCTTTTCTCTCATCATCTCTACAAGGAGAGATATTTCAACTGTTTTTTTTTTTTTTTTTTTTTTTTTTTTTTTTTTT
>NW_020173215.1:14260057-14338414 GCF_003031525.2 Neophocaena asiaeorientalis asiaeorientalis
TTTTTTTTTTTTTTTTTTTTTTTTTTTACTGATCTTTGAAAGTTTTTTTTTCTCTTTTACTTGGAGGGAGCCGCTTCACAGCTCTAGGTTTACCGCTGGTAGCCAGTTCAGACCCCTAGTCTTCTGATTCCCCTCCCCCGCCCATGTCATTGCCCATTATATGCAGAGGCCCACTGTAGCAAGCAAAGATGCTAGTTCCTATTTGTCTCCTGTAAGAGGCTGTCTGTTAAAGAGAAGATTCTCTTGAGATTTTTATATTAGAGAAAGTAGGTATATTTTTTCTACTTCCAGATTTTTCTATAAAGAGAAGCAGAATCCCAAAGCAAGAACTGGGAATTGAAATCTGTTGTCTTGTTCACACACCTTCTGATAGACACGCTTTCTCCTTTCCCCATAAACAAGACCGTCACCTCATAAGAACCACTAGTGCCATGATCCACCGTATCAATTGGCCTTTACCATTTTCTCAAATCATTAAGGGAGGAAAAAAGCTTAAGTTAAGATTGGGCCAGACATGTAAGACCAACGTATAAACTCACTGTCAAAAGATGAGCTACTTTAACCACTCACAAGAAGAAATAAACTATAGCAGATGTTTGTTTTTCCTCTTGTCCGTGTATCACCATATGAAAATTAGTAGCAGTCTGCCAAATGGCACATACGGCATGTGTGTGTACATGTGTGTGTGTCTGTGTTTTTGCTCATTTGTACGCTGGTATAGGTATATGTTTATATAATATATATTGTAATACTCAGGACTTAGGGACAGCATTTACAAAGTCTTGCATCAGCAACTCGTTCATCTACCCTGGGAGTAGTGTTAATTGCTCTGTTATACTGATGGTTTATATATAACCCAGCCTTCAAATGAGATTCATTGAAAGTTGGCAGTGTTCGTTTACATCTGCAAAAAGGTGAGCATTTTTCTCCTAGCTTGGGAATAGAGAAGACTGTTACTCATCACTTAGTGTATGTCTAAAGAACAATATTTTTGTTTGCCTTGATTATTATGCAAAGCCACGAGGCAGACTTTGTATTAAAAGAAATTTGCTGAAGAACTTTAGGGAAAAACCATGGCTCTCACAAAATAACCACATGCCGGACAGGATATTTATTTAAAACATTTGTTTGAATACATATGAGGCAGAGTGAACAGAATTACAGAATTATCCTGCTTATAAATTTATTATTCCATTATTTAGATAGCATCGCTAACTTTAAAAATAAACTTTACCTTTATTAAGGTATTTTATTAATGGAGACCCTATTCTCTTTCCTTGCATAATATGAATAGAAAACATTCAGCTGTTCGTGGGTAGTCTCATTCTCACAGTTCATTTGAATAGCATAGGTTAAGTAATTTAGAGAGAGGTGGAGTAAGCTAATTCTAGCATGCAAAGTGTGACAGGTATATAGTAGTATTAGCTAGTAGCAATCTCCATTGGTCCAGGATGAAGCAGTACCTATGATTTGGAGGCTTTGAACCATCCCATCACTTTCAGTGTGACGCTTTTATTTCCCACCCGACACCGAGGTCATCTTAAAACTCCCTCGGGTAGGGCGGGGGAGAGGGAGAGAGAGATGAGTATACATGCGACTCCATTTTTAACATTAAAAGAGGTTCTGTGAAACCTGGGTTTCTCGTGAGAATTTTTCAGTTGATCATTTGGAATGATAAATTCCGATATTGTTTCTTCCGTGAATAGTTGTGCCTTCCCAGAATTCACATCAACGTAGTGTTTATTGAACATCTTCTCTGTGCCTCCAGGGACTCTGAGAGGGACTGGGGATATAAGGAGGAGAAGCTTATATGTTGATCTCATTATTTTCATAGTATAGTAAATAAATGTTATCTTAGCTAACTGCTTCAGCAAGTAGTAATATTATAAGGCATTTCCTAAGGAGTTAAAAAAAAACGCAGTGCGGGGGCACTGCTCTTAGACTTAATTATTTTCCGTTAGAATAGTTTAGTTTTCTTTTCCAGGTCTCCAAACAATTACTGAAATAATAGTTGAGATAGAAGAAATGTTGACCTCCTGATCTCAGCCCCGCTCTTTGTCTTATTAATACCATCATCAGTCATTCAGTATTACTGTTGAGATAAACCTAGACACAGAAAAAGCATGTCCTTTCTGTATATGAACCCAGTCAGTGAAATGAATAAGAGGATTGCAACTTAGGAAGGCTTGGGTAAGCCGAGATATGCTTACCCTTTCCTGTGAAGATGACTGCAAGATAGCAGACATGGCTGCAAACCTACTTAGATTTGTTTTTTTCAGTTAGGTTACCTAGATAAGCAAGGGCTCAAACTTGGAAGAGCTTCTGGGCTATGTTGGTCTGAATGGAGAGAATAGATGCACAGATCATAAATTAAGGCTTGGAAACAGCCTGTGAACTTGTGCCAGCAATAGCTAATTTGCAACGATGGGGACTTCATGAAAATGACAGTTTCAGTCGGCATGGGGAGGCAATCAGAGCCATTTGAGAGGATGGAGAGAGTCTGGTGCCTGCCAGTTGATGTTGGCAGGGGATTGTCAACCCACTGGGTACCAGGACTCATCGGCATATTTAATGTTATGAGCACAGACACTGTCTTTAAAAACATAAGCCGTGAGAGGGCAATGTGGGCGTCAGACTGCAGGGAATAGCACTTCAAGCAGGTGGATGGTACAAAGACTCATAAAAGTGTGGCAAATGGGAAATAGGAATAGAAAGGAGCCAGAAGCGAGGAGAGGTAAAAGGCCAGACATAAATTCACAAGAAATGTGAGTCTAGAATTTTTAATAATCATTTTTCTCTAATAACAAAAGTAACAGGGCTTCCCTGGTGGCGCAGTGGTCGAGAGACCGCCTGCCAATGCAGGGAACACGGGTTCGTGCCCCAGTCCGGGAAGATCCCACATGCCGCGGAGCGGCTGGGCCCGTGAGCCATGGCCGCTGGGCCTGTGCGTCCGGAGCCTGTGCTCTGCAACGGGAGAGGCCACAACAGAGGCCCGCGTACTGCAAAAAAAAAAAAAAAAAAAAAAAAAAAAAGTAACAAATGTTGAATGCAAAAAGTGAAAAAGACAAATAATGTTATCCAGAAAAGCACAAAGGGAATAAAAGTTATTCTACTACCATTACCACAAATAGTACTGTTAAAGCTCTACTCTAAGATTTTCTAGGATTTTTAGTTCCCTAATAAAATAATGAAAAGTATTAAGGGTTAGGGTGGGCAAATCTATTATAATGAAGATATGTTAACTTTCCTCTCCCACGTCTTGTATTATATTATAAACAACTAATCTGTAAATTAGGGTAACTGCAGCAAACTACTAAAAATATTATAAAGACCCTCTGTTAACTTACAATTTTACCTACATGGTAAGAAATATTTTGAGGATAGTTGCTCATGTGTGTATACTGATAGAAATTAATGAGACTATAAACTAGCTCTAATTACATTACCTTAAATTCCACTGCTTGAAAATACTTGTGAACAGGTGTTAGATGCCACACGAAAGGCTTTCAGTTGTGCATTAGATACGTAGTCTTACTCAGTCTTAGGTATGTCATGCTTTTTATTCAGTATTGAAAATACAGCGATGATACATCATCAGGTACGGCGGGAAACAGTGTGAAAGCAGTAACTGATGAGTTTTCCTACTTTGAGCTTTACGGAATTTCTCCAGTTGTATCTATCTCATCTCTTAGCCTGGGAATTGAGGTCACAATTTTTCCTAGAAAAAATAATCCTTGTGGAGGCAGTGACCGCCTGCCCTTCAAACCTTTCCTTCTCAAACCCAGAATAGGTAAATAGACTGTCACCAAGGAGGGGTAAAGAGAGCTTAGGGGAAAGAGGAAGAGAAGTCAACTCTGGTATTTTGGAGAATTAGAACAGGACTTTGCAGGAGTAGAATAGGACTCTGCAGTGTAGCAGGGGTATCTGATTGGGATGCTGACATTGGATGGGAATGGGAGACGGTCTTTCCACATCGTTTGGGTTCCAGGATGCCACGGAGAAAAAAAATATTCCAATCTCCCCAATAAAATTTCAGGCTTTAGTTAAGAGAAAGAAGCTAGTGAGAGGCTCAAGGGAGGCTGAAGCCTGGGAACCTCTGTAGATACCAAATTGAAAAAATGTCCTCCTCTCCATCTCCGTCTCCATAACCATGGACTCTGGTAAGAGAGAGGGTTGCCTCAGATCTACCCACCCTGCATCACAACTGATTGCATAATGGTAGGTTAGGTTTTTCTGTCATCAGGTAGAATAGGGTTTGAGATTGTTTAATAATCCAGTTACAAAGTAGAAAAAAAATTACTTCATTTTCGCCCTTGAGTATCTAAACTCAATGAACCTGTATGCCTATTTCTCATATATTTTAGAACTGCTACTTACATTCTCAGTTAACCTCACAGGAACTCTATGTTGTAGGTGTTATTGGTCCCCACTCCTTATTCATTCATCATAAATAAAATGTATTAGGGCTACTAGGTGCCCAAATCTGCACCAGGTTCTAGATATTCTCTGTTATAACAGACACTTATTGGGCCCCACCTAACATTTATGGAGCCCAAATTCACTCTAACCATTTTTTTATGGCAACCATCTTTGAGATGGTGCAACTGACAACCACTTACATCTCAGCAGCCGTGGGTGCCTCGTACTCATGCCTGTGCGATCTGGAAATGTGGGGAAGTTACCCTATTCCATGAGTGACCCTCGACCAATGGGGCTTGGGAGCCAGTGGACAAATGGTCCACATTTTGTTCCCTTGAGTAAACAATTCTGGCTTTTTAGAATCTCTTGGCTTGACTTTGCCTCAATTATCCACAGCAGTGAGCAACTCAACAATGAATCTCCTACTTTATGTCACTTCCCTCACTTCCTCAGCATGCTCTCTGCCATTAACTCCCCAATAAACTATCTATCCATCCATCCGTCCATCTCACACATACTCACATGTGTGTGAGAGGATGTCTGTGTATGTGTTGGAGGGAAAGAGCCATGGCACTAATTAAAAAAATGTGTAACTCATGGCCTCAGGAAGCTAATGGTTTTGTGGGGAAAATGTTAAAACTAGAGATTAGAGAAGTTTAGACACTTTTTCGAGACTAAATAGCTAATGAGGGGTGCAGCTGGAGTTAGAAACAGGACTGCACATTCTCAAAATGTGTTCTTTCCACTATAAAATGGAAACCAGCAATTTATGGTGCTATAGTTTATGTTGCAGCACTGTTAAGATTTTCCTTCTTTACATGTACTATGTTCTCTTCAAAATAGACAATGATGTCAAGGAAGTGAGAGATGAGGTATTCTATAAACTGACTGAGGTTGTGATGTTTAGCGGCAGGTTCCAAGAAAGAAAGTTTGGGTTCAGAGTCAGTAGAAGAGAGTCTGAGAGAATAAAAGTACAAATAAATTCTGTGTAATTTTCAGAGGAGATGAAGTCAGTGAGAAAGACATCAAAGAATTCCTATAAACCATTTGAACCCTCAAATCCAAGTAACTTAATTTCTTTCCATCCACAGTTTGAAATAAAGACTTCAGAAAAATAATGTACTCGAAATTACAAAATTAGTCTAAAGACCTGTACTGAAACTCCAGGGGCATGGCTTGCTATTGTATTGCGTTTGCCCAATAGCTGTGGGCACTTGATCAAGGGCTCCACAGGGAGAATAGTTTTCAAAATTAATCTGGGTTGCCCTTAGCTACACACATTTGACTTTCCATGTAATTAACGTTATATGACGATATTCTAAAAAGTAAGCAGTATTCACGATGTCATTTTTTTCCAGTCAAGTGTTCGTGTTAAATAGCACTATCATATTTATAGAAAAATATTCAAGTGATCATTAATATTTGTTGCAGGGAATTTAAAAGTTCTTCCACAGAGTTTCAGAGTCCTTTTAAATACCTGAGACCACAGCTGAAAGTCTGGTGGATAGCATGAGGCAGTAGCTAGATGGATTCAGGTGCCCCTACCTGGTTTCAACCAGAGCTGCCTTCTGTTAGTGTGTTACATTGGCTTCCTGGTAGAATATAATCATAGAAACTTATTTTATTAAAATAATTGAGAAATACAAAAATTAAAGTGATGATACCAATTGAAAGAAACACGTTGTTTAGATTTAAAATAACTGAAACAAAATTATAAATCTAGTTGTGTCAAAAATTTTTAATCTGTAGCTTGATGGGCAAAGTAACTAGACTTAAGGAGGACAACTATATGTTCAGTGCTGAAAGAATGAGTGCAATTAAATAACAAACATGACAGTATAGAAATACATGGTTAGACATTTTATACACAGGTTAAAATTAGGGATATGGCATAGTTTTAATCACTGGGATTTTAACAAATTTCTTCAACATTTATTGAGTAGCTGCTTTGTGTCAATCACTTTCTGACAAATAGGGCTGTACCTCTGGACAAAATGACCTCTTGGAACATTCTAGTGGAGAAAAGGAAAAAAAAAAAAAACGAAAAGCACAACAACAAAAAAGTAAATTATATCTTAGGTTGCGTATTAGTTTCCTTTGGCTACTGTAACAATTTAACACAAATTTGGTGGCTTAAAACATCACAGATTTATTCTCTTACCATCTTGGAGGACAGATAACTGAAATCACTTTCACTAGGTTAAAGTCAGAGTGTCTGCAGAACTCTGGGGGAAAATCTGTTTCCTGGTCTGTTCTGGCTTCTGGAGGTCACCTGCAGTCCACTTGTGACCCCTTATCTCTTTCTTTCATCATCACACGTCCTTCTCCTCTTCTGTATTCAAATATCCCTCTGTCTCTCTCTTTTAAGTGCACGTGGGATGGCATTTAGAGCCTGGTTCACATAAATAATACAGGATAATATTCCCATCTCAATCTCTTTCGTTTAATTACATCTGAAAAGGTCCTTTGGTCACATAAGATAACATTCAGAGATTCCAGGGATTAGGACCCGAACATCATTTGGGGTTTATCACCGTGAGTGATTATCACTCAACATAAGAGAGATTAGGGGTATCCTTGACATGCTATTTTTAAGTAGTGTCTTCAGGGTAAGTCTCATTGAGTGAGTAACAATTGACCAAAGACAGGTAAGAAGTTGGTTATATGAATGGCAGAGTAATAGCCATTTAAAGAGTTTAAGGGTGGGGGTGTGTGTCCATGTGTCCAGAGTTGAATCAGGAAAGAGAAGAGAAGTGGAAGATACGTCAAGGAGTAAATGGCAGGGTTATGTGAGATTTTTAAGGAAATCAATTATTCTCAGTGAAATGAGGAGCTCTTTCAGGTTTTGGGGTTGAGAGGTGACATGATGTAACTGATGGCAGGATCACTCTGGCTGCTGTGTTGAGTGTATACTAAATGGGGCAGGAGTGAAAGAAAGGAGACCCATTAGAGAGATATTGCAGAAAGCTGAGAAAGAGCCTGTAGCTGGTACCAGAGTGTAGAGAAGATGGCAAGAAATACTCAGATTCTGAATATGTTTGGAGACCATGCCAAAATGATTTGCCAACAGATTGAATGGAGTATAAGAGAGAAATTGAGAAGAAAAGGCATCTCCAAATTTTGGACTGAGCTTTAGGAGGAAAAGACTGTAGGAGGATAAATTTAAGAGTAAGGTCAGGAATTCATCTTTGGATGTGCTAGTTTGAGATTTCTGTTGGGTGTCCAAGTGGAAGTGTAGAGTAGCCACCACTTGAGCAGGCTGTGGAGGAAACAGTGTTGTCAGCAGACAGTTGTGCTTTCAGAGAGTTTCAGAGAAGTACTGAAGGATACAAGCAATTATGCTAATAACGGTCCATTAATTTCAGACAGTAAGGTGGATGGGTTCGCAAACTAGAGAATACGCCAATCCCTACAGGGGGTAAAGTCCAGAAGATAAGGTGTAAACTGAGTCACTCCTGTCTCCTTTTGGGGAAGAAATCGACTTACTCAAAGGAGGTATTGATGAGTTTAGGGAGGGTAATCAAATAATGGATTGCCCATTTTTGGGTACCCTGGGAGACTGAAGAAGGCACTATTCATAATTCCTGGGATAAGAAGCCTAACGTGAAACCGCCACAGGAAAGCTGGGACCCATGTTCATCCTAGGTTAAGAACATCTGGGAAAGTCAGGTTTTTCCTGCATGCATTGTCCCCTCTTGGCCCCTGTGATGGAAGTAAATGGTCTTAGGAGTAGTGGTCTTGGTCTCAGGATGCAAGGTCCACTCTTAATCTGTGTTGAGGGTACAGCAGATTTATTAAAAGGTTCCCCTTTCATCCGTGCTGCTTCAGTTGAGGAAGCCTGGCTTTAATCCAGTGCGTGTTGCCAAGTACTGATCTCTGTCTGGCAGGACTGCTTGGAGAAAACCTGACTCCCTCTTGAAGATGATGGATGAAGTTGAGGACATCTGGAAAATATATTCTGCTCAGCTTGGGTCTCTTCTGGATCCCTGTGCATATAAGGAGGAAGACCTCGGGGAAACATGGTCTTACTCCCAGAGTGTAGGTTCCCAGGGAATAGGTGTTTATATTAGACTTTTTGCATATTAGTGTACACTATTCTTTATAATCTACTTCAGCCTAAGCTAAGTTATTCAGGGCTTTCCTGGTGGTGCAGTGGTTAAGGATTCACCTGCCAATGCAGGGGACACGGGTTCGAGCCTTGGTCAGGGCAGATCCCACATGCCGCGGAGCAACTAAGCCTGTGAGCCACAACTACTGACACTAAGTTCTTAATTTCAATGACTACATATCTTATTTCCAGACATTCCATTAGATACTTTTTCCAAATTTTTTTTCATAATGGGCTTTCTTTTAATTATATTTTGTATCTCTTCTTTCATATCTGTCATCATTTAAAAACATACAGTTTATGATCCCTTTCAAGTTGTTCCATCATCTCAAGTTCTTGGGATGGGTGCCATTCCTTCTATTTATTTAGTCTGCCACTCACTTTCTTTAGAGTAAATTGATTCCATGTTTTCTTAATGTTTTTTACTTTTAGCTCATTAGCAGCTAGTTTTTGTGTAAATGTGTGTTTGAGAGGTAAGGGGCATATCAGGTCTGACAAGGATTAGTTGTTGTTTCCTTCTGATTTCTTTTGGGATTCACACGAAACCTGAGATGAGGAATTTTCCTTGAAAAGAGAAATAGCTTACATTTGTTTTTACCGGGTATCTCAGAGGTTCGGTTCCAAACCAGGCTTGATCTCGTTTCCTTGGTGGTGTTAATTTTTAGGCTTGGGATTCCATCAAGATACTGTACATTCTGAACCCATAATATTGTGTAGTTCAGACTTGTGTTTTTAGTTATTTATATCTCCAGCCCAGAGGGTGAAGACACACTTCCCGGCCAATGCCTTGAGCCAGGGAGCAGTGGCTTGCTTTTTCTTTATTCATGACACACTTTTGGGCTACTTCTTCCAGTATCCTGGATGAACACGAGAATTTCAATTCCAGTTGCTCATCTTTTATGGGCTTATGGTCAATTCTATAGTCCTTGTGTTGGCATTTGAAGTTTTGTCTTCAATGGCTGGTCCATTCTCCCCATGGGTTCCTGTACCACCTTCTCTACCTATGATTTCCCTCCTTATTTCAGGCACTAGGGAATTCCTTTATTTTATCTGTAGAGCTTTATATTTAATCATTTTGTAATATTTTGGAGCACAGATATAGTTGTATTGAGAAAGTAGAAAGTAGCTCAGTCTACCAACTTCATGGAACTGGATTTTCCCTCACTTCTTTTTTCATTTTTTATTTTATTTCCCTTTTTGGATGTAGGTGGGAAAGAATTATTTGTTTAACTATATTAAACTTAATATAAGCCTGCTCTGTCATTCTTAATAATTTTTTACCTACTTTGTATTCCTCCATTTTTATTAATATAGTTTCAGTGATTTCTAAACCCTTGAAGACTGATCCTACGTGCAAGTGTTTTCAAGATAATATTTTTGAACAAAGTAAATATTTCCACTGTGGGAAATACCAACATAATAATCTCATTATTTGATAATTACATAAACATTCAATAAATCCCTATGTGATACCTAATTAGAGCACTTATTTTCTAATTTCTCAACAAATATACCTTTCCAGCAATTGCATTTTAGTAGACATTAGAGGAAATGAACCATTGTTTAAAACCACTCAGAATCTAAAAAAATTGTTAAATAACAGATGCTTATGGGGAAAATTATTGTATTATTAAGTATGCTGACAAAATACTTAATCCGTTCCTTATTGAATTATATCAATTCAATTTACTAACTACATTAATATTAGCACCCTGTGTAAAAATAGATGTAATGCAAAACAATGTTAAATCTTATCAAAACTAAATTGTAAAGATACAAAGCTTCATCAGAAAGATAATTATCTGTGTAATAGACAGCATGAAAATTATGTGCTTTGGGTAATTTTAAATTCCTATTAATAATTGATTTGTTCAAGTCATCTGATTTTTAAAAAAACAGAATACATTAAAAACTTTATCTCATCAGTTGGAGTGGATTACAAAAATATTTGGCAGATTCTATTTTTTGAACTCTCTGACAAATGGTGTAAAACCGAACTAAAGCCTTTTAATACTTTTTTTTCTGATTATTAAGGTTATAGTCAGAAATCAGTACAATAAAGTAGAAAGGAAGAACATATTGCAAGCCAGAATGTATGAGAAAATAGCATAAGGTGAAGGAAAAATATAGTATTTTAAAAACTTATTTGAATATGACATAAAATTTTAAAAGACTATAATTTCAAACAGCACATGTGAAAAATGAAATACTGTACAATCGATGAAGAAGTTACTCCAATTTGAGAGTAATATGATGTGTGTAAATCTATTTATAAGAACTATCCGGGCTTCCCTGGTGGCGCAGTGGTTGAGAGTCCACCTGCCAACGCAGGGGACGCGGGTTCGTGTCCCGGTCTGGGAAGATCCCACATGCCGCGGAGCGGCTGGGCCCATGAGCCATGGCCGCTGAGCCTGCGCGTCCGGAGCCTGTGCCCTGCAACGGAGGAGGCCACAACAGTGAGAGGCCCGTGCACCGCAAAAAAAAAAAAAAAAAAAAAAAAAAACTATCCATGGTTCTTATAAATGATGATAATCATCAACATCATTATTTTCCCTGTATAGTTATCATAGCCATTATCATCACCATTAACAGAGAGCCAAGAATATAGAGTAGACAGTTCACTGCCCTCATTTCCCAAGAACCCCTTTCAAATCCTGGTTCCACAAGCTTATTAATTACATGGTATTGGGTTACGTCCGTAAATTTTTTGTATTGTTTGCTTCTGAAAAAATAATATTAACAATAATGCCTGGCTTACTAAACTCACAGTGTTATAAGAATCAATTTTAAAAATGCATCATAAAAGACATCCAAAGAATGGTATTATATGTTTTCATTATATGTATTTAAAAAAGAATAGAAATTGAGTCCCCTTTATATGCCTAGAACTGAATTTTATGCTAAAACAACTTCAGAGCATAAATACCCTCATTTTACCCAATATAATCTATCTAAAATATACCACTTACTATTTAAACATTTACAGTCTTCTTTTCTTCTTGTTACAAATATAAAGCAAGCTCAGTTGGCACAGGTATCGTTTCATCACTCTATGTGAAGCCATTGTTTAGACAAAGATATGTTACTTGCTTCATTTGTAACAGTAAACTTTTTATATCTATGCTTATTTGTCTGACTTACCTCCAGCTGAAGTATTCATTGTGTACCTTTCTCAGGACGTGTTCATGGTTGGCACGATTTCTAAGTCATTACATATATAGTGATTGATTTCTGTTGACACCGCACACGACGTGCTGTGCGATATTTGTGTATATGTGTTCATTGAAGGACTGTATGACCAACAATAATGAGAAATAGTGGAGGGTTACTTCTGTTTACTTCAAGTCTTGGTTACTTTTAGTTGGATTGTTGCTGCTTACATCTCTGTTTTCCATCACAAAGAACTCTCTAGGGCTGTACTGACACATATATGTGTCTATTTAAATGAAAATTAATTAGATTTAGATGACACTCAAAATTTAGTTCCCAATCACACTAGCCCCATTTTAAGTGCTCAATAACCACATATGGCTAGAGACTACCATTATTGGGTAGCATAGATGTAGAATATTTTCAACATAATGAGAAGACCCATTGAACAACATTACTCTAAACTGTCTAGATTTGTCCAAAGATTTCTCACAGCCACAAATTCAGAATTCCGCCCAAGTCATTGGATTTTACTTTTACAAAGTTTAGACCCTTTAACTTTTTCTAGGCATCCTCGTAAGCCTCTATAGTGATTTGAGTGTCTTTCTCCAAGTTCTTACTGGTGAACCAATGACATTTTTGGTTCTCTGGTTGTTCTTCTCATCCGTAGTTCATTCATTCACCATTCAATTTTTCATCAAACACCTACCTTGGAATTAAAGGTACTGAGTAACAAAATGTAAATTGCTGGGGATTTTCAAGATACGAGGTTAGCGGAGACACAATCTTTAACCAATATAAAACTATATGGGGTAAATCCTAAATGTGTAAGTACTGAGAGGCCAATTTTGATTCATTATATTATAAAATTGTACTGCTTCAATTCACCATGATCATCTATATGGTGTCTTCATCTTGCAGGGTTTTTTTTCTTAATAAAACTTAAATTAGTTTATTTCTGATTTTTTTATACTTGTCTGTGCTTACAAAATATACTTTCAAGTGAGGTTCGTTAAATTTAACTTCACTGATGGATAGATACTACTGCCAAAATTCAAGGAAATATTTTTCCCCCTGGAAGAACCAGACAGTACATATCGTGATGCTTTGAGTAAAGAGTAATTTTCAACACAATTTTAGAGAAGCTGCAGTATAAAAGCAAGTGCACTTTCAACCACAGAAGCACACTATAACTGAATTCCCGCACAGCCAAACAAATAGAATAAAAATAAAAGTTTTCATCTAGCCAGTTATTTGGCACAGTTCAGACAAAGGAATAAAATTATTTATTTATATCTTACTGAACTCAGTGAAGTCATTTGCATGAAGTTAGCCTGTTTCATCCTGAAATGAAGTGAGAGTAAATGGGAAGCGCTCAGTTTCTTAATATCACATATTTACTACATGGAGAGATTGTGGCTCTGAAGGTTTGGTAAATGCCAAATTACAGATGTAGTGATCACACCAGACCAAGCATGTTGATGGCCTAACCACAAATGTCAATGGAATTGGATCAGGAAGGAGAAAATGACAACTAGACCTTTGAACTGATTAAGGAGAAATCATTCAAAGGAAGCCAAACATAATATTTACATTACAGCAGCGGTCTGCTGTTTCAGAGAACAAATGGTAAATAGCAATAAAAAAAAGAACTAAACATTTCTCTCTGTCTCCCTATTGGGACCCCCTCTCTTTCTCCCTTCCAAGCTATTCTTTTTACTTTCAGAGTCAGAAGGTGAATACATAGCTGAGAATGGGTTGATTGCCCCAGAGCAGTTTGCATATTCCCATAAAAATCATAAATTAGAGGCCCCAGGGTGGGCATAAGAGAAACTAGAGTTTTGAGCACTAAAGGAAAATGCTATATATAGAGGTGGTATGTTTCGACAGGTAGTAGGTTAGAACACGTGAAGTATCTTGAGTGAAGCGTGCAGATCAAGAATTTGGAAGCACAGGGAAATGCCTGTCAGTTTTATAAATTGATCCTTGCCTTAATGTTTTTATTTCTTATTCTCTGACAATAAAACTTGTTTTTAACTATACAAAATAACCAGGGTATAAAGATGTACATTTTATACACAGGAAAAAATACTGTTGGGTTTCAATGTAACAGATGTTCCTAAGCTTTCTTCAGAAAAGGAATATTCACCTGAATAATAATCGTGGGTCTTTACAGAAGATTACATATCACTGAGGGATAACAACTGCACTAGAAAAACACGCTGTTTCTCCATGTACATGCTATTGGCATTTAGGCCACAACAGTTCTTCATTTTGTGGGATCACCCCATGCATTGCAGGATATTTGACATCCCTACCGCTAAATGGCAACAGTGTTCCATAGTCATTCGAGGACCAAAAAATGCCCCTTCTCAACACATATACGGAGTTTCCAAATACCCGCTAGGGTAAGAATGTCGTGGGTTTCACCTCCGTTAAATACAGCTAAGAAGGACTGCAGAAGAAGATGGACTTCTAACTCCCTGAGGGTATGAGGGTATTAAGAGAGGTGTGAGAGTGAACTTAAAGGTGTTAATAGACAATGAACAAGGAACAGATCATTATTCTAGATCAGTGTTCTTTGAGTCATTTCTCCTCTGTGATTTCTTCGCTCACCTGTTGTTCCTGTGGTTGCTTTTTGGTTTTACTTATCTGTTTATCTATCTATTATCTATCTATCTATCATCTATCTATCTAGTGGCTTAGTTAGATATTTGGTTACAAAAAACACACTTGTTGCAGTCAAAGAGAACTTGTTGGGAAGCAAAATTAAAACACAGTGGGTGTATACAGTGAAGGTTACAATCCTCCCTTGCCACCCCTCCTGTTCTACCCTGCAGCAATATTTTCTTTACTTGATTTTAAATAACGTTTCTAAGAATTATGAGTCTGTATCTTAAACTTATTTCAAGCTTTACTTCTCTGTGAGAGGCTAAATCTTTCTACGTGGAAAGTTCAAAAGATGTTGTTGGCTCTGTAGCTAGAGTCATATGTTTCCATAGCTAGATAGGGAAAGTAGCATTTCAAGGGGCTAACGAGGTCATTTATTATGATACTGCCTTCTCCTCCTCCTGGGGCCTTCTGACCTCAAACCTGACCTATCAGTTGGAGAAAATTGTGTTGTGCAGGTACAGTCCAATCCAATACAGCAAGCATTTTATTGAATTCCCTAGATTTTGTGGTAGTCCTATGCAAGATTGTGTAAGGGCATGAATGACAGCTCTCAAAATGCTCGGTGTTCGGGTGAAAGGACTAACAGTAATGAAACATGACAAGTGCTATAACTGTAGGACTGCTGCTGTCACCCCCATCCTAATCAATTCTGTTTTAGCCCAAGTGTCATCTTGTGAAGGCTCTACAGTTCCACTGGGTAATCTGATTCCAATGATAGAGGCTGGCAGCTCAAGGGACTCTTAGAGATCAATAATTCTTAATATCTCCTTTTATAATTGGAGAGAATATGATCCAAAGTGCTAATGACCTGTACTCATTCCCTCAGTGAGCTTACCCATGATAAACGCTTACAAAAGAGGGTTAAAGGGCATCTAAGCATCTCATGTGCATTGTACAATGGCTTTCTGAAGATCAGGTGTTCAATTTGTTTTTGTTTTTCTTTTTGATTTTCTGTAAGGATGATTGGTCTCGGTGAGATAAGGAGAAATGCAGAGAATTATTTGGCGTGAAAGTGAAGTGAAACAATGATTTAAGGAGATTATTTAGAAAGGACATCTTTGTGCCGTATCTGCATTTTGTCTTTTTATGGGCCCAGTTTATCTAATTCATTCTTTTTCCCCAAAGGTCTTCAATATCAAAGTTATCATTTTTTTTTTGTGAAGAAATTTTATCGAACATTTTATAAAAATCCATAAGTCTCAGATATGTATTATGCTGTGTACCTGATATCCTTACTTCATTAAAAAATATAATCTGCATGTTAAAATTAAGGACTATTGATCTTTAGGAAAAAAATGAAGCCATTTACACACTTATCCTCAACTCATTGATTATATAGATGACTACGTTTCATACAGATGAATAGACTTATTTCATTTTCTCCCAAACAACAGCCTTCTCCTTAACGCACTAAATGAGATACTGTGTACAATAGTGTACTTTCATTAAAATAAATTACTTTCTGCTAAAAGGTCCCCTAGTAAAAAATCTAGACAACATGACCCGCTGTCTAGGTTCCTTTTCATTTTAAAACAAACATTATCATGAAAAATGGGTGAGTGCATATTTTCACTCAAAGAAATATTACTTAGCAAAATCTTGAAGTTCTACATGGTCTTCTGTTTTGCATAGCTTTGGCATCTTAGCCATCTTATTCCTTCTAACCTGCAAGTGGCAAACATGGAAATCATTTTCTACATCCTTAGGCATCTGTACTGTTCTTGTTCATGGAATGTCTCTGAGACTCTTTGGGGAAAATAAAACATTTTCTCAAATATGATTAAACAGTTGTATACCTCATTGATTTGGGGTTATAGTAACAGACGTATCTCCTAATAGCACTTAGTGCTTGTTAAATACAAGTTGATGATGCTGATTGTTATAGGCTGCAGTCGGGATTGAGCTCTGTCTTGGTTACACTGCTTGCCTATGCGCACTGTGGGGAATGTTTACACCCTATAGATAGGCCAGAAATACAAGCAAGCGTTGATTTACATGGCACACATGTACAAAAAGTACAGTGATGCAGAAGATTTTTTACTGGTGATCATAACTCAATGTGCTAGACCATCAGTACGCTAACATTTTGACTCCAAAACTTTAGAGTTAGTGAGTAGCGGCAGTATGTCCAGGCTTATATCTGAGTGAAAAGTTGTTAATGGTTAGTGAGGTGTCTTTCAAGGATCATAAATCTTTATTTTTCATTGCTGGCATATGCTAAAGTGGTACTGAAAAATGCATTTTGATTTAGCTTTTTAAAAAAAATAAAATAAAAAGCATAGTCAAAGTTTCAGTTTGGAGATAGTGACTCCAATAAGCCCCTCACACAACTATCTGAGCAGATAACCTTGGTTGTATTTTCATGACGTTATAAAAACAGTCAAACATGAACTTGCTCACTTACCTCCATTAAATCTCCCAGCTCATTTGCATTTGTATACTTTCTGCTTCCCTCCGGTTACAACTGCAGGAAATGTTATTACTCCCATCAAATACTCACCTCTCTAGCTCTGGATGCCGTCCGCTCTCCCTTCTCAAGCATTTTGCTACTTGATCAACCCCTCTTTCTTGCAAGATTGGTTTCTCTTTCTCCTGTTGACCATTTCAATTAACATAGAGACATGCATTAAAGCTCTGATTTTCAGAAAAAAATAGTAAAAAAGTGTCCTTTCATCTCACTCTTCCTATCTACTGCTACGTTTCTCTGATCCTCTTCCCAGTAAAACCACTTGAAAAAATTGTCTTCAATCACATCTTCACTTCCTCTTCATCTTCCACTTTTCTCCTAAAATCGTTTCAAACTATCTCCACATTCCATACTTCATGGACACTGCTATTATTGTAGTAGCTTTGCCAAATTTAATGAGCACTTGTTTGAGTTTATATTTCTTTCTCTTTCAACAGCATTCAACACAGTTGACAAGTCGTAAAACATTTTCTTCTTCTGACTTCAGTCCTACTATTTTCCTGGGTTTTTTTTTTTCTCCCATTTTGCCTTGTGTTTGTCAAATTTCAGTGCTGCTTTCTCCTATTCCTATTGGACATGAAAGTGTTTGAAATGCCTTAGGGCTCAGTTCTAAGCCCCTTTCTCTGCTTCAAGTAAATTTTTTTCTCTCTAGATAATAAATCTCATCGAGAGCGGAGGCTTTAAATAATATCTATGTAATCCAAAATCTATTTCTCTATTACTGAAATCTGTAGACTCATTTCCAAGCGGTTCGTTCAGTTCTCTGCCTTGCAAGAGAATTGCTGGTTAGTGAAACTAACCCTCATAAATTTAACAGGCCCAAACAAAATACTTGTTGTTTCTCCACAGCCTGCTCCTGTGCTTTCTTGTTTGTATCAGTAGATGCCACCTCCATGTACCCAGATGCTTAAGCCAACACCAAAGAAACATTCTTGATTCCTCTCTTTCTGTCACAGTAGCATCCAATCCACTAGCAAATCCTGTGACATAACTTTCAAAACGTATTCTGAAAATATAGTCCCCTTCGTTTAATTCTCTACTGAGAAGATGGAGTAGTCTTTTAAGAGCTTAAACCAGATTATATAGCCATACAGAACTTCACTCCAGTGACTTCTTATAATCACATAGAATCTTGAAGTCATGCTTAGAGTCTTTACATTCACTTAGGATAAATTTCTGAGTCTATTAGAATCCCAATCTGGTACCTTTACTTTACATCTCTTTGCTCTCTCTGCTCCAACCATGTTGACACTCCTTCTGCTCCTCATTTGTATCTTAGCACATTGCAGAAACTTTCTCCTTTGCACAGAATACTATTCCATTTTCCTGGAATACTCTTCCCCTTAATCTTGGAATATCTGGATCTTTCTTAAAATTCAAGCCCAGAGCTGTAGTGTTGCTTATACAGGCCATCCACAGTAGCCATATTCAAGTCTTAGCTCAGATTTCATCCATGGAGAAAGGTTTTCTTATCACTAAATCTAAAACAAAACAAAAATGAAAAAACAGCACAACAAAACTCAGAGTAATTTGTGGAATTTGGAGAGGGAGAAGTGTGAATAAATGTGTTCCAACTGCTATTTTTACTTGGAAGTCTCTGTTAATATTTTAAAAGTTATTTGTAAAATTAGTGATCCATCTCTCCCTGAGAATAAACTCTACAAAATCATAAAAGTTGGCAATCATGTCAACTACTCTAATTTCGGCCAGGCAGATAACAAGTACATAAAGACATGTTTATTGGACAATAGAAAATGAATCGATTAAGTGGAAAGAGCATGTGATTTGAAATCAAAGGATTTGATTCAAAGGATTTGAAAAGAGACATTATATAGCTCGTATTATTAGGGCAGAAATATCAAGCAAAGTGGATAGGACTTCCAGGTATAACTGGCAACGTGGACGCTTCCTACCAAAATGATAGTAGTCCAGTTTTATTTCACTCATAGAAATGAGGATGGAAAGAGAATGGAAGGAAAGATGGGAAAAAAGGATATAACAAAGACCTTAAAGGACTCAAGGTCTAAACTTTAGGTCTAAACTAAATTCTAAGCTGAGAGTGGGAAAAACCAAGAGCTAACCTGATGAACAATTCAGAATTCCCAAAAGGCTCAAAAATTGGTAGCATCATTACCCTAGAATGGGGTTATGGAGAGAAGCAAAAGCTACGATGAAAGTTAAGTTTGAAAGTTCGCGTAAAATTAAGCTACTTTCTCAGATACCCTTCCAATAGCAACTGTCCTTCGTAAGTGTAATCATACAAAGGCTATGAAAGGAATATGAAAGTTGGAACCTCAAATAAGCAAAGAGGTAAATAGAATTTGGGATAAAAAGACTATGTTGAAAGATTAAAACTTGAAAAGGAAAAACAATATACTCAGAGGGATATGAGAACATATTGAATATGATAAAAAAATAGGATATTATTTTTTTAAAAGAGGGGAAAGTTCTTAGAAATTAAAACTATAAGAAGAGTCTTCAGATCTCAAGTTGCACCCCTGCATTACCCTGGTAAATTTCATTTTCATTCTCAGAAATAATGCTTTCACACTTTCCCTTCTCTCTTCAAGCCTCTTACACGCCTTCTCTTCCCCCATTCTCAACTCTTGACCTGACCTCATATTTCAATGGAGAATACGAAAACAAATGATAGTGTCCTCAGCTTCTCAAATCTTCAACCCACATCTGTACCCATGCCCTCTGCTTCTCTCTTGGTGCAATGTTTGAGGTGGCCCTTCCCCTGTCAGCATCAAATCCCTCACTGACATCCTGGATCTCACCTTCTCCTGCCCATTCAAAAATCCTTCTTGGGTAACTCTCTCCTCTATCTGTTGGATCATCAGCTTCTCCCTCTATACTGGATCTGTCCTACCAGTGGACAGGCATGCCTCAACATCTGCCATCTTAAAATGATAGCTCTCTTTGATCTCTCATCTTTCTCCACCTATCACCCCACTGCTTATCTCTTCTTACTGATCAAATTGTCTATGGCGTCAGCCTCTGCAACCCTCCCTCCTATATATTCCCCTTTACCTTCTTCAGCTAAGTGTTGAAATCTCACTCCACTGTTGAAACCACTCTTGTCGAAATCACCAGGGACCCCCAGTGTTACCAAACCAATGGTTTCCTTCTGTCTTCATCGTACTGCTCTTAAGAGTCCTTACCAGTTCAACTGAGCCGACCACACTTTCCTTCCTAAACCCTTTCTTGGCCTAGATTTCATGGTCACTCATAATTAGTTCTCTTCTTACCCCTCAGGCTCAGTGTCCTTGGTTATTCCTATTCCTCTCTTGATTTCTCAGTGTTCATGTGCCCCAAGGGCTCAGTCCTAGGACCTCCTGACTTTTCTTTCTACATCCCCAGAAATATCATCCAATTTCAGGCAGTGAACATCACCTATACCCCAAATGAACCCTACATTTGTTTTGTTTCAGTCCTGATCTCCATCTTGGGTTTCCCACTCATATAACATAGTGCCTTCTCAGCATAGCACCATGATTTCTAGCGAGGAACTGCAGCAATGGTTGGTATATATATCAATATGTATATTGATATATACTGAATCATATCTGTTACAATTGGAAAAGAGGCCCTTCTTATTAGCAGGTTGCTATGAGAATATCACCTGTTAATTATTTTAATATCACTCGACATCTCAAATTTAATATGTCGAAAACCACACTCTTTACTTTCAAAACTGTTTCTCCTTCAGTCTCTGCATCTCAGTGAAATCACACCACCATAACCCAGTTGCTCAACCCCTAAAGCCTGCTTATTTCCACGCTTTCTCTTACCCTGCTCTCCCTACTGTCACTCACACATAGTGTATCACCAAATCCTGTTGACTCTACTTCCAAACTCCACTACTGCAACAGCATCTCTCAAATCCTTCTTATTACACTTAAAATCTAAATCTCTTATTGCAACTTCAAATCGCAGCATAATTCAGGTCCTGCTCTCCTTTGAATTCATTCTATCCCTTTCTGTCTTCATACCTGCACTCACTTCCCTCCAGACATAATGACTGCATTTCAAATGTATCATTTTTCTTAGAAAAGTTTGAGCAAGTCTGAATTTTCCCCTAAAAGCAGCTTATATTTTGTTGTTTTTTTCACTGTTACTCTTGTTGCCTAAAACTTAGAGGAATGATTGCCTTTGAGGTCTCATAAAAGTAGGGCATATCCTGGAGTTGATAAATCCATGTGGATTTAATCTGAAATGTACCACACCCTTTCACACTGTGGATTCAACCCTTTCTTAATTTCAGGAACACTCTCTTAAATTATATCTCTGGATATTTTACTTCTCCATTTCCTTTTTCCTCGTCTTCCGGGTAACAAACTATACGCACCCTGTCTCTCCTTTGGCTTCCATATCAATAACTTTCTCTTTAATTCTTTTTACAATGATTTGTGTTGTCTGTTTTTCAAATATATTCTCTCTGTTGCTGCTCTATCTTCATTCATATCATTTTTTCTACTTTCCGTAGTCAATACGACCTCATTTTTTAAAAATAGAACTTTATTGGAGTATAATTGCTTCACAGTGCTGTGTTAGTTTCTGTTGTACAACGAAGTGAATCAGCCATATGCATACATATATCCCCATATCCCCTCCCTCTTGAGCCTCCCTCCCACCCTCCCTATGCCACCCCTCTAGGTGGTCACAAAGCTCCGAGCTGATCTCCCTGTGCTATGCAGCTGCTTCCCACTAGCTATCTATTTTACATTTGGTAGTGTATGTATGTCCATGCCAGTCTCTCACTTCGTCCCAGCTTAACCTTCCCCCTCCCCGTATCCTCAAATCCATTCTCTATGTCCACATCTTTATTCCTGCCCTACAACTAGGTTCTTCAGTACCAGTTTTTTCTTTTTTTTTAGATTCCATATATATGTGTTAGCATACGGTATTTGTTTTTCTCTTTCTGACTTACTTCACTCTGTATGACAGACTCTAGGTCCATCCACCTCACTACAAATAACTCAATTTCGTTTCTTTCTATGGCTGAGTAATATTCCATTGTATATATGTGCCACATCTTCTTTATCCATTCATCTGTCAGTGGACATTTAGTTTGGTTCCATGTCCTGGCTATTGTAAATAGAGCTGCAATGAACATTGTGGTACATGACTCTTTTTGAATTATGGTTTTCTCAGGGTATATGCCCAGTAGTGGGATTGCTGGGTCGTATGGTAGTTCTGTTTTTAGTTTTTTAAGGAACCTCCATACTGTTACCCATAGTGGTTGTATCTTCCATTCCCAACATCAGTGCATGAGGGTTCCTTTTTCACCACACCCTTTCCAGCATTTATTGTTTCTAGATTTTTTGATACTGGCCATTCTGACAGGTGTGTGGTGATACCTCATTGTAGTTTTGATTTGCATTTCTCTAATAATTAGTGATGTTGAGCATCTTTTCATGTGCCTCTTGGTCATCTGTATGAATTCTTTGGTGACATGTCTATTTAGGTCTTCTGCCCATTTTTTAATTGAATTCTTTGTTTTTTTGATATTGAGCTCCATGAGCTTTTCATATATTTTGGAGACTAATCCTTTGTCTGTTGTTTCATTTCCAAATATTTTCTCCCATTCTGAGGGTTGTCTTTTCATCTTGTTTATGGTTTCCTTTGCTGCGCAAAAGCTTTGAAGTTTCATTAGGTCCCATTTGTTTATTTTTGTTTTTATTTCCATTACTCTAGGAGGTGGGCCAAAAAAGATCTTGCTGTGGTTTATGTCAAAGAGTGTTTTTCCTATGTTTTCCTCTAAGAGTTTTATAGTCTCTGGCCTTACATTTAGGTCTTAATCCATTTTGAGTTTATTTTTGTATATGGTGTTAGGGAGTGTTCTTATTTCATTCTTTTACATGTAGCTATCCAGTTTTCCCAGCACCACTTATTAAAGAGACTGTCTTTTCTTCATTGTATGTTCTTGCCTCCTTTGTCGTAAATTAGGTGACCGTATGTACACGGCTTTATCTCTGGGCTTTCTATCCTGTACCATTGATCTATATCTCTGCTTTTGTGCCAGTACCAAACTGTCTTGATTACTGTATCTTTGTGGTGAAGTTTGAAGTTGGGAAGCCAGATTCCTCCAGCTCCATTTTTCTTTCTCAAGATTACTGTGGCCATTCGAGGTCTCTTGTGTTTCCATACGAATGGTAAAATTTTTTGTTTTAATTCTGTGAAGAATGCCATTGGTAGTTTTTTGTTTGTTTGTTTTTTGTGGTACGCGGGCCTCTCACCGCTGCAGCCTCCCCCGCTGCGGAGTACAGGCTCCAGATGCACAGGCTCAGCAGCCACGGCTCACGGGCCCAGCCACCCCGCAGCATGCGGGACCCTCCCGGACCGGGGCACGAACCCGCGCCCCCTGCATCGGCAGGTGGACTCCCAACCACTGTGCCACCAGGGAAGCCCTCCATTGGTAGTTTGATAGGGATTGCATTGAATCTGTAGATTGCTTTGGGTAGTATAGTTATTTTCACAATTTTGATTTTTCCAATCAAAGAGCATGCTATATTTCTCCATCTATTTATGTCATCTTTGAATTCTTTCATCAGTGTTTTATAGTTTGCTGAGTACAAGTCTTTCGCCTCCTTATATTGGTTTATTTCTAGGTATTTTATTCTTTTTGTTGTGATGGTAAATGGGATTGTTTCCTTAATTTCTGTTTCTGATTTTTCATTGTTAGTGTATAGGAATGCCAGAGATTTCTGTTCATTAATTTTATATCCTACAACCTTACCAAATTCACTGATTAGTTCTAGTAGTTTTCTGGTGGCATCTTTAGGGTTTTCTATGTATAGTATCATGTCATCTGCAAACAGTGACAGTTTTACTTCTTCTTTTCCAATTTGTATTTCTTTCATGTCTTTTTCTTCTCTGATTGCTGTGGCTAGGACTTCCAAAACTATGTTGAATAACAGTGGTGAGAGTGGACGTCCTTGTCCTGTTCCTGATCTTAATGGAAAGGCTTTCAGTTTTTCACCATTGAGTATGATGTTTGTTGTGGGTTTGTCATATATGGCCTTTATTATGTTGAGGTAGGTTCCCTCTATGCTTATTTTCTGGAAAGTTTTTATCATAACTCTGTGTTGAATTTTGTCGAAAGCTTTTTCTGCATCTATTGAGATGATCATATGGTTTTTATTCCTTAATTTGTTAATATGGTGTATCACATTGATTGACTTGCATATATTGAAGAATCCTTGCATCTGTGGGATAAATCCCACTTGATCATGGTGTATGATCTTTTTAATATGTTGTTGGATTCTATTTGTTAGTATTTTGTTCAGGATTTTTGCATCTATGTTCATCAGTGATGTTGGTCTATAATTTCCTTTTCTTGTGAGATCTTTTTCTGGGTTTGGTATCAGGGTGATGGTGGCTTCGTAGAATGAATTGGGGAGTGTTCCTCCCTCTGCAATTTTTGGAAGAGTTTGAGAAGGATTGGTGTTAGCTCTTCTCTAAACGTTTGATAGAATTCACCTGTGAAACCTTCTGGTCCTGGACTTTCGTTTGTTGGAAGATTTTTAATCACAGTTTCCATTTCATTACTTGTGATTGGTCTGTTTATATTTTCTAATTCTTCCTGGTTCAGTCTTGGAAAATTGTACCTTTCCAAAAATTTGTCCCTTTCTTCCTGGTTGTCCATTTTATTGGCATATAGTTGTTTGTAGTAGTCTCATAATCTTTTGTATTTCTCCAGTGTCAGTTTTGATTTCTCCTTTTTCATTTCTAATTTTATTGACTTATGTCTTCTCCCTTTTTTTCTTGATGAGTCTGACTAAGGGTTTATCAATTTTGTTTATCTTCTCAAGGAACCAGCTTTTAGTTTTATGGATCTTTGCTATTGTTGTCTTCATTTCTATTTCATTTATTTCTGATCTGATCTTTTTGATTTCTTTCCTTCTCTGACTTTGGGTTGACTTTGGGTTTTCTTTGTTCTTCTTTCTCTAGTTGGTTTAGGTGCAGGGTTAGATTGTTTATTTGAGATTTTTCTTGTTTCTTGGGGTGAGAATGAATTGCTATAAACTTCCCTCTTCGAACTGCTTTTGCTGCATCCCATAGGTTTGGGGTCATTGTGTTTTCATTGTCATTTGTTTCTAAGTATTTTTTAAATTTATTCTTTGATTTCTACAGCAATCTCTTGGTTATTTAGTAGCACACTGTTTAACCTCCATGTATTTGTAGTTTTTACAATTTTTTTCCTGTAATTGATTTCCAGTCTCATAGCATTGTGGTCAGAAAACGTGCTTGATACGATTTCAATTTTCTTAAATTTTCCAAGGCTTGATTTGTAACCCAAGATGTGATCTATCCTGGAGAATATTCTATGTACACTTGTGAAGGAAGTGTATTCTGCCACTTTCGGATGGAATGTTCTATAAATATCAATTAAATCTATCTGGTCTATTGTGTCATTTAAACTTGTGTTTCCTTATTTATTTTCTGTTTGGATTAGCTGTCCATTGGTATAAGTGAGGTGTTAAAGTTCCCCACTATTATTGTGTTACTGCTGATTTCCCCTTTCATGTTTGTTGGCATTTGCCTTATGTATTAAGGTGCTCCTATGTTGGGTGCATAAACATTTATAATTGTTATATCCTCTTCTTGGATTGATCCCTTGATCATTATGTAGTGCCCTTCCTTATCTCTTGTAACAGTCTTTATTTTAAAGTCTATTTTATCTGATACGAGTATTGCTACTCCAGCTTTCTTCTGGTTTGCATTTGCATGGAATATCTTTTTCCATCCCTTCACTTTCAATCTGTATGTGTCCCTAGGTCTGAAGTGGGTCTCTTATAGACAGCATATATATGGGTCTTGTTTTTGTATCCATTCAGCCAGTCTGTGTCTTATGGTTGGAGCATTTAATCCATTTACATTCAAGGTTACTATTGATATGTATATTCCTATTACCATTTTCTTAATTGTTTTGGGTTTGTTTTTGTGGGTCTTTTTCTTCTCTTGTGTTTCCCTAGAGAATGCTAGGGAAGTTTCTTTAGCATTTGTTGTAAAGCTGGTTTGCTGGTGCTGAATTTTCTTAGCTTTTACTTTTCTGAAAAGCTTTTGATTTCTCCATCAAATCTGAATGAGATCCTTGCTGGGTAGAGTAATCTTGATTGTAGGTTTTCCTCTTTCATCACATTAAGTATATCCTGCCATTCCCTTCTGGCCTGCAGAGTTTCTGCTGAAAAATCAGCTGATAACCTTACAGGGATTCCTTTGTATGTTATTGATATTTCCCTTGCTGCTTTTAATATTTTTTTCTTTGAATTTAATTTTTGTTAGTTTGATTAATATGTGTCTTGGTGTGTTTCTCCTAGGGTTTATCCTGTATGGGACTCTCTGTGCTTTATGGACTTGGGTGACTATTTCCTTTCCCAGGTTAGGGAAGTTTTCGACCATAATCTCTTCAAATATTTTCTCAGACCCCTTTTTTTTCTCTTCTTCTTCTGGGACCCCTATAATTCAAATGTTGGTTTGTTTAGTGTTGACCCAGAGGTCTCTGAGATTGTCTCCAATTCTTTTCATTCTTTTTTCTTTATTTTGTTCCTCAGCAGTTATTTCCACCATTTTGTCTTCCAGCTCACTTATTCGTTCTTCTGCCTAAATTATTCTGTTATTGATTCCTTCTAGTGTATTTTTCATTTCAGTTATTGTGTTGTTCATCTCTGTTTGTTCTTCTAGATCTTTGTTAAATATTTCTTGTATTTTCTTAACCATGCCTCCATTCTATTTCCAAGATTCTCGATCATCTTTACTATCATTACGCTGAATTGTTTTTCAGGTAGATTGCCTATTTCCTCTTCGTTTATTTAGTCTTGTAGGTTCTTACCTTGCTCTTTCATCTGTGACATATATTTTTGCCATCTCATTCTCCCCCCCCCTTTTTTTTTATGAGTGGGATTGTGTTCCTGTCTTACTGGTTGGCCTGAGGCTTCCAACACTGGAGTTTGTAGGCTTTTGGGTAGAGCCGGGTCTTGGTGCTGAGATGAGGTCCTCTGGGAGACCTCACTCTGATGAATATTCCCTCGGGTCCAAGGTTCTCTGTTAGTCAAGTGGTTCAGACTTGGAGCTCTCATCACAGGAGCTTCAGCCCAAGCCCAGTTCGTTTGGGTGTTCTTCCCATCTCCTTGGGCATTGGGGTCCCCCACCAGCATCTGGCAGGCACCCTAGTTGTGGGAAGATGTGAACTCTGTGTCTTCCCACACCGCCATCTTCACTCTGCCCCATCGACCTCATTTTTTTGATAATTTAATTTTTTTCCTTCTCTTACTTGAGTACCACCAACTAATTTTTCATCACCTTGTTGTCTTATTTCATCCTTAAGCCCTGTGTCTCCACCATAAGTTCCTGATTCATAGAGGCTGTGAGTATTATCCAGTTCTTTGAACTCATAGACAACTGTATGGCATGGTTTCTTCTGATCTGCAACAACATTATTCTGCTTTGAACTCTTCATCTTCCTTTTGTTTATCATGTGTCTTCCTTCCTTCCTTCCCTCTCACTTCCCTTCCTCCTCACATCCCTGCCTCTCTGTGTGTGGTTTGTTATTTAACCATCTTTAGTTCTCAAAGACCTGGGATGGCAGTATCTTCTGCAGTGGCCCCTCTTCTGAGCCACACTCACAATCAGCTGGTTGCAAGGAAGGCAGCCCTTCATGTTTCCTTTCACAGCCCCTTTCCCTGATATTCTGTGGCTCAGGCAACTTTTCAGTACCTCCCACAGCCAGTACACTACCCCCACTTTATTTCAGACAGGGGGCTGTGGGATTAGCTCATAAAATCTGGACGTTCATCACATAGCACATGCTCTGCTAGCTTGGTCTTTACTCACCCCATCAGACATCCTCTCTTGAATCTACCTTCCCCATGTCACCTCCTGAAGGCACATCCCATGTGTTCTGTCAGATCCACACTTCCCACGTCTCATGTCGTATCTTAGATCAGCTGGTCTAATGTTGTCTGTCAGATCCTCATGTCCCATGTCATATCCTGGATCAGTTGGTATGATGTCATCTGTCAGATCCCCACGTCCCAAGTAGTCCCCAGGATCTGCATGTCTGATGTCCTCCTGTAGTGAGTGGTCTTTGCCTATAGCCCATAAGGGTGGCACTTTGTCCTATGATCCAGCAGGTAACTGTGTTTCCATCCAAAAACACTAGACAGGGATTGGGATGAGAGGAGTTCACACACAGCAGGGACCTCCCATGCTCAGAGACGTGTAGTCCAAAGATGCTTTAAGATCTGTGGGGTCCTGACAAATCCATTTTTATAGCAAAGACTTTTCCCTGTAAAATGTAAGCTATATGCAACCTCCTGCTAAGACCTGCTTGAGATGCTCCACTGTGACTGTGTTGGACACCTCCTTCATTACAGGATGTGACTTTGGTCAGGTCTCTGGACTCTGGTCTCACCTAGAGTGGACATAGTATTGCCTTGACTCCCTCAGGAAGCCGTCCTACTGTGTGGACCATAGTTGGTGGTGGGGATGAATGAATTAAGGCAATGTAAGATGCTGGAACAAACAACTGTGTGTATGATGGTCAATAGGAAATCAGTTATGTACAGCTCATATAAAGTCCAAAATATGAACTGCTGATTGAAGATTTGTCCCCTCCAAAAGTAACTCAGGTATCCAGGTCATTTCCATCTTGTGGCACCATCAGTTCCAATATTTGGTCTCCAAGGTCCAAGGTCAAGGCACAGTGGGAGGTTCATGAGCAGTTTTATGGGTGAGCTCTGGCAGGACAGGTATCTCTTCTGCTCACCTTTCCTGACCACGATTCCATCACTTGGACTCACATAACACTTGAGACCTGGGGTAGTTGGACTGGCAGTAGGTCCTGAAAGTCCAGGATGCATGTTTGGCTGCAGCAGGCAGTCCCTACCCCCAGGTATCCATGAGAATGATATGGATCAGGTGCAGTGCTGTGTGCAGGGTGAGCTTCTGTTGTGCCATAGTGATTGGTCTGGGCTGTACTAAATGGAGTTGCAGGGTCCCTGTTCTTTGTGCTTACACAGGGCTTAGGGACACCTGCTCATCCAAGCACCATTACTCTGGAATTACTCTTAGGTAAAGGAATGCAAAGCAAAGGAAAAGAAAGGGAAGGGAGGAGAAGAGAAAAGAGAAAGGAAAGGAAGGAAAAAGGAAAGAAAAGACAAGAGGGAAATGAAGGGAAGGAGGGAGGAGAGGGAAGAAAGAGAATCTGATATATTTGAATGTTTGGAGGGGAGAGTTATACTTTTGAAGAAGACTGGAGAATAATTTGATTATAGAAAACCAAAAAAAAAAAAAAAGAGGCAAGTATTAACCTAAGGGAAATCAATAGGTTGCAAAAAAATACATAAATAAAAAGGAAATATAATCATAATAAACCATTTGACATAGCTGAGCATAAAGTATATTATGATAATTTGTGAAATCATAGGCAAACACTGACTATTGATTGAAAGAAAAATTATTCCATCTCCATCTGGGAAAAGAGAGGTATTTAGTTGTAGTGGGGGAAGGGGGTATGATAAAGATGCTCTCCTTGACCAAACTTCAGACAGGCTCCTTGAGTCCTCTTTTACACGAGGCCTCCTGCTTGACCCACATCTTCAGCCCGCCTAGCCCAATTCTAGCGAGAATCCTGTTAAGTCAGTTTATCAAGAATTCCTCCCACCCTTGATAGCTGATCAAATTCCTCATCCCCACTCTTGACATCCAGTCACCCTGGCATGACTCAGCAAAAATCCTATTAAGTCAGTTTAGCAAGCATCTCCCTACCCTTGATGTTTCCTCTTAGTAATTTTCCATCCACTGACTCCCTCACTCTGCTCCTTGGCAACAAATCCCCAGATGTCTTTGCTGTGTTCAGAGTTCATCCTGATCTCTCTGCCCTATTGTGGGAGGCTTGACACCTATTGCAATTGTCCTGAATAAAGTCTTCTTTATTGTGTTAATAAGTATCAAAATATGTTTTTTAACAGGTGCATATAAAAGAATAAATCCAAATCTTCCATAGGGGAAGGTAAGATGCCTAAGAAAAAGAATCCAAACATACCAGCATTAGCACGTTTTTAGACACATGGAGGTAAACATCAAATGAAAAAACTAAAGTTTTAAATGGTTGCTTTTGGAGGTGAGGTGATGTGGGGATTACTTTGGGAAAGGGGAAGCGATGCTACCCTTTTTTAACCATGTAGAAGTATTTGAAACTTCTGCATGTATAATTTTTAGTTTTTCTTTAATGCATACAGAACTGAACTGAAAAAGAAAATTTAACTATATGTGTTTATGCATACACATATATATTACAATCTGTGGATTTTTAATACTTGGATAGATCAAATCAAAATCATTTTTTTACCATATATTAAATTCTTAATTACTAAATAATTAAGGTGAGATTTAATGAGTAGTTAGGGCTATTTTCAGAATAGATGTCATAAAAGCTGTGTGCTTTTCAGTTTGGTCCAGAAGATCAAGAGCTGAATTGACCCAACACTTCTAGTCTGATGTACATCAAGAGTATTCCTTTTCTTGGGCAGTAGAAAGACGTTTTCATAGAAGTGATCTGCTCCATTCAGACTGCATGGGAAACCCCAGTTGACACTTTTCACCCTTAGCCCACTGCAGTATGGGTCTTTTTTTCTTTTCTATTTCATCCATCCCCTTTCCATCCACCCATTAACACATAATAGCAAAGTCAATCCGCTGTGACTAGGAACTATCCACACTTGAAGCAACTAGCTGAGACCTACTCAGCCTGAGTTGTTCTTTGTCTCTCAAGGAAAAGAATAGGAAATAAGGGGGTGGAGAGTGGGTAGAGTATATGCCAAGGAAACAAATGCAGAGTCTCCCCAGTAATCTCCCTACACGCTTGTTTCCCTTTTCTAGGATGTCTAATTGGAAGCTGTGAATATCCACTATCCCATATTTCCCGGAAGTCTAATTAGAAGCCAGTGGGGTTCTGAATTAGAATAAGTGCAACATTTGCCAGTGACGTACGTCTGTGCTTTGCAGGTGTCACTGCCAAGCGCCCGTGCTATCCAATATTTGCTCACCACTGCCCACGTGGGACCAAACCCACGCTTACTAAGACAGGGACTGCATTGTCATGATATATGTGCAGTAATATTCCTTGTGTTTAAGCCCCAGAAGCATGGTTATTTAGCTAACATAGTCTTCTGCTATAATCATAGCAGTTTTTCTCCCAGCAGCACGAGTCTCACCAACTACAGTTAGGCATTTTCTGCTTTCCAATTACTTGCTGATGCTATACCAAGTACAGAGTAATATTTTCATGTATCATTAAACAAATGCAGTTGTGTTCCCCAAACAGGTTTCATTTTGGACTAAACTGCATCCATTAAAGCTTTCATAAATGGCACACCCTTCAGCTTATAGTTTCTTTTTACTCATAAATATTTAAGCTGCACAGATAATACCTCAACTTCCCAGCAAGTGCTGCATTAGCTGGGCAATTTTTAAAGCATAAAACTTTGTAGCAGGAGAAAACTAGGAAGGGACAAAGGAGTTGTACTACTAGAAGAAAATGTAACAGAATCCAAATATTTCCTTATTTAAAAAAATAATCTATTTTTCTTTCCTATAAATACAAAAGTAATCATTGGAAAGATACACATATCAATGATAGTACATTTAAGGGTACTAGCTACTATGGATTCTTCTAGAAAAATGGGCAATATTTTTTTTCTGAATACTTACTAAGAGTGATAAATAAACCTAAGTCCAGAGATGTGAATGTGGTAGTTATAAGAGTGAAGCGAAAGGATAAGTCTAATGCTGTATTTTCATCAAAGAAGGTTTGAGGTGAAACAAGGAATATTGTAGGCAGTGGGTGAATTGCCTTGGTCCAGTTAGTCAGGGGTCATTTGGTTGCTGAGAACCAAAACTCAGACCAGCTATCATAAGTGAAGGGAGATTTATGTTAAGAATGCAAGATAGATCACAGAACTCAAATGCAGAAAGTCACAGGGCAGCAACTCCCTCCTCTTACTCTAGGCTAGAGCCTAAGGCAGCCAGGCTCTGCTTACCTCTCCTTTTGCTCTTTTCCATTTTCTCGAGAAGAACCTTCCTCAGCAAGGTCCTTAGTTTCACTTTCCTCATAATTTTAGTTTGTCAGAGGATTTGGGTAAACAGTGAACCAACTATGACCATGACTTTATATAACCCTATGTATGGTTCCAGGGACATCATCTGAAAACCACTCTGTGTAACTCAATTCAAATTCTTGGGAGAAAGATGATAAAGTCAGCCTGGATCATATGCCCAACTTAGTTCTGCCACTTGGTGCAAACATTGATTTCTTGGCTTACCTTCATCAGAGACTAGAACAATTTAGGAAAGCAATGTGAATAAGAAAGATGTTTCACAAATGTCTATGAAATACTCATCCAAAAGACTTAAATGGAGGTTGAGATTTTGGAAGAAAAGGGGATCTTTTTCAAAACAGTTATATATTTCACATTGGAATTTACAAATTACAGTCACATGCATTATCACATATGATCCTTATGACATCCTTGTGATATATGAAGGATGGTACCACCTTATTTAAAAATAGAATACCAAAGGTCAGAAAGGTGGGACAGAATGGCTTTTAGGTTAGTAATTTGGACGCAGCCTCTTTAAGTACTTCTGGTGTGCCTATACATTTGAGATGGTTCAGCAACTCTAAACAAGGCTCTCAGAATAAAAAAGAGCTGTATCGATGTGGGTGCTATGAAAAAAAGAAGCATCACCAGCTATTTATCCCCTCATTCTTTTATCCCGGTCTATCGGAAGAACTCTTTCAAGGAAGATCAGCTGTTTATCTGTTGGTTTGAATGTGGCTTAAGTTTAGCATAACCAAATAACTATCTACTAAATTGGGAAAATTGCAAAATAAAAGGGACGTTATTAATAGTTAAGATAGGATGACAGGCATAGTCCTGAGAGTCCTGTGTCAACCAAGTTGTGTCACCCCCTTTCTCAAGATGTATGTAGTGTTAATGGCTCTTTCCTTCTAGAATACAACACAAATTCACGGGTCAGTCTTTCCTTTCCTGGGGAGAAGTGAGATATTTGGTAAATTTGAATTTCAGGGATTGGAACAGGATGAATATTATTACAATATCTCGAAGTGTGGCCAGGGCCCAGAATTTTTTTTAAACTTTTTTTTCGTATAAATTATTTATTTTGGCTGCATTGGGTCCTCGTTGCTGCGCGTGGGCTTTCTCTAGTCGCAGTGAGTGAAGGCTACTCTTCATTGAGGTGCCCGGGCTTCTCATTGCGGTGGCTTCTCTTGTTGCGGAGCATGGGCTTCAGGCACATGTGCTTCAGTAGTTGTGGCACACGGGCTCAGTAGTTGTGGCGCATGGGCTTAGTTGCTCCGCAGCATGTGGGATCTTCCCAGACCAGGGCTTAAACCCGTGTCCCCTGCATTGGGAGGTGGATTCTTAGCCACTGCGCCAGCAGGGAAGTCCCAGGTCCCAGAATTTTTAGTGCTTTTCACCTATTTACCGTATGCCGAGGAAAGCCTGGTTCTTTCACCATACAGTGATTAGAAACAAGGCCTCATTACCTTAGAGATATTTGAGTTATAAGAGTTCTTTAGTAAATATAAAAACCCTTTATAGGAAATATATTTTATAATATTTTCTCCCAAAGTTTGGCTTGCTTTACAACAAATAGGTTGTATAATATTTTCTCCCAAACTGTGGCTTGCTTCTGCAATTCATTAACAGTGGCTTTTGAAGAGCAGAAGTTTTTAAATTTTAAGAGACTAAAACATTTAGAGACTAAAATATTTAAGAGACTAAAATATTTAGTCTAGAAAATAAAATAACTTTTATTTTCATTTTCATGCTTTTGGTCTTATCTAAGTCACAAAGCTTTTTCTTCTATTTTTTCTTCCATTAGCTTTACAACTTTAGATTACACAGATATATTCAGTATCCATTCTGAGTTAATTTTCATATAATTTTTGCAAATTGCTGTGAAACAAGGATTGTTCAATTTTATTTGTTTGTGTATCTGTTTATTTGCATATGGGTATCCAAGTGATCCAGCTAATTAGTTGAGAAGATGAATCTATGTGACTGGATAATACGCCATTTTTTGAATATACAATATGTTGTTTATCATTTCATCACTTGAGGGATATTTGGAGTGCTTCCACTTTTGGGCTCTTCTGAATAATGCCATTGTGAACATTTGTATACATGTGTTTGTGTGTACCTGTGTTTTCAATTATCTTGTATTATTTTTAGGAGTGGAATTGCTGGGTCATATGGTATTTCTATCTTCAGCTTCTTGAGGAACTGTCAAAATGTTTTTTGTCAAATGTTGGTCACATTTATATTCCCACCAGCAATATACAAGGGTTCCAGTTTCTTAACATCCCTGTCAACACTTGTTATTGTCTTTTTGATTATAGTCGTCCTAGCGAGTGTGAAGTGTTGTCTTACTGTGGTTTAGATTTGTATTTCCCTAGTGACCAACTATATTGATCATCTTTTCATACATTTATTGGCTACTTATATAATTCTTCAGAGAAGTGTATATTCAGATCCTTTGCCCATTTCTAAATGGGGTTATGTGTCTATTTATTGTTGAGTTATAAGGGTTCTTTGTGTACTTTGAATACTACTAGGTCCTTATTAGATATATGATTTGCAAATATTTCCTCCCATTGTGTGCATTGTCTTTTACTTTTTGATTGTATCCTTTAATGCACGAAAGTTTTCAATTTTGATGAAGTCCAATTTATTTATTTTTCTTTGGTTGTTTGTGCTGTAGGTGTCATAGCTAAGAAGTCATCACCTAATCCAAGGTTATCAAGATTTACACCTATGTTTTCTTCTAAGCATTTGATATTTTTAGCTTTTACCTTAAGGAATTTGATTTCTTTACTTTATCCTACTTGGATTTTGTTGAGCTTCTTAGATGTGTAAATAAATATTTTCAGCAAATTTGGAAAAAACTTGGCTATTATTCTTTCAGATATTGTTTTCCCCCTTCTCTCTCTCCTCTCCTTCTGGAGCTCTCATTAGATATATGCTGGTGTACTTGATGGTACCTCACAGTTTTCTGAGGCTCTGTTTAAATAATCCCAGTTGATCAACCTTCAAGTGTGCTGAGTTTTTCTTCCATCTGCTAAAATCTGCTGTTGATTCCCTCTAGCAAATTTTTCATCTTAGTTATACTTTTCAACTCCAAAATATCTATTTGGTCCTACTTTATAATTTCTACATCTTTATTGATATTCTTTTTTTTTGGTAAGACATCAACCTAATGTTTTCCTTCGGTTTTTAGATATGGTCCTTTAGTTCTTTGAACATACTTAAAGGATTTATGTCTTTATCTAGTAAATCCAACAGCTGGATTTTCTTAGGAAGTTTCTATTGACTGCCTTTTTTCCTGTATATGAGCCATAATTTACTGTTTCTTTGCATATCTCACAATTTGTGTTGAAAACTGGACATTTTAAATAATGGAATATGGCAGTGTTGGAACTCAGATGTTTCTCCCTCACCAGGGTTGTTGCTATTGTCTTTTTAGTGACATTTCTGAACTAGTTCTGTAAAGTCACTTTATCATGTGTGGCCACTGAAATCTCTGTTTGGCTATCAGCCAATAATTGGACAGAGATTTTTCTTAGATGCCTCAAATCAGTAAGCCTCCCAGTCTTTGCCAAGGGACTCTGTATGTGTTCTTGGGGAATGCCTTCAACCTCATCCAGAGTTTACAACTTCATCTTAGCCTTCACATCCTTTTTACACAGAGTCTCAAGATTAGCTGGATGTGAACTGAATTCGGGTCTTCTCAGCTTTTTCTTAAGCATGCACACTGCCCTGGGTATGTGCACAGCTGTACAGATATGCGTAGCATTCTACATTCCCAGGAATATGCTGTAGAATTTCAGTGTCCCTTACAGACATCTCATTCATCCCAGAGCTTTTTTTTTAAGCTTTTTGCTAACCTATTATTTGCCCCAACTCTTATTTACCTCTTCAATATTCAATAACTGAATCAGGTTGTTTTATGATATTCAGGAATTGCCTCTGATTGATTTTGACAAATGTCTCTAGGCAAAGGCTGTTTGCACTAAACTTAATAGTTCTTGAGTACATAGGTTATTATGTCTTCTGCAAATACAAATTGTTTTACTTTCTTTCCAGTGTGTTTGCCTTATTGAACTGGGTAGAACTTCAACCACAGTGTCAAATAGGAGTGATGATAAAGGTCATCTACCCTTTTATTGTGATCATAGGGAGAAGGAATTCAGTATTTCACCATTAACTTTGATGCTATCATGGGATTTTTATAGATATCCTTTATTTCATTGAGAAAGTTCTATTCAGTATCCAATTTGCTAAAAAATTTAGGACAGGGTGTTGAATTTTGTCAATTTTTTTTTTTTGCATCTATTGAGTTAATCATATGGTAAGTTAAATTGATTGATTTTCAAATGCTAAACCACCCTTTTATTCCTGGGGTAAACCTCACTTGGATATAGGATATATATAAATTAATCATTTTTGTGTCTATATTTGTAAGGTATATTGCTCTGTAGTTTTATATATTCTTTTGTAATATCTTTCTGTCTTTTGTTTTGATATCAGGGTAACACAGGCCCCATAAAATGAGTTGAAATTGTTTCTTGTTCTCTGTTATTTTCAAGAACTTATATAAAATCAATATTATTTTTTCCTTAAATTTTAGAAATAATTTAACAATAAAGCCATCTGGGCCTGGAATATTATTTATAGGAAGGCTTTTAACTATGAATTTGATTTTTTTAATAGAAAGATATAGAGTTACTAGCCATCTATTGCCTTTTAACTGGGCTTTGGTAGTTTCTCACTTTCAAAGACTCTGCCTATTTCGTTAATATTATTGAATGTCTTGTCATGAAGTTTTTTAAATAATGGAGGGCTCCAAAGACTTTTTCTTATGAGAGTTATAACTGTCTTACTGAACTAGAAATTAAAACTAAGCATTTGAACACAAGAATATACATATTACCATTCTGTCGTCCAACAGAACAATCATTATGTTATCACACAATGTGTAATCTCTGAAAAATTCCACCCATGAGAGAATGAGAATTAAAGTCATATGATGTCTGAGAATTATTAAGAAAATTTTTTTGTTTTACAGATCCACTTAAAGGGACTCAGGGACTTGCAGTGTTTGATAATTTGAGGGCTGCTAGCATAATCCATCTTAGAAATTGTCATTACTATTCACTAAGTTGCTTGGACAAGAAATCTAGGAGAAATCCTGCCTTCATTTTTTTTCCTCAAAACCCAAATCCAATTCATCAACAGTACATAGCCAAAGTACAGGTATAAGATTATTCACTTGTTTTAGTTGGCTTTAGATTCAGTGTGAGTTAAGTGTGATATGACCACCATATTCTGAACCTCCTACCACCTGTATTTTTCCATCTAGTATAATTACTTTCACATCTTATAAAAGTCTCTCTTCTTTCCATCTATCCTTCCACTCTCTTTTATAATTTTAGGGAAGAAAGTCATCATCTTTAGAAAGGCTACCATGTGCTCTGCACCCCTTCCCATTCCATCATGTTTTCCCTCTCTGTTCTAGTGCTTTACACTTTCTACCTGCCTGAGATACTCAAGCATTTAGAACATGAGAGAGAACTACAGACCTACTAGAGCTGTTTGTAGCAGTTGCCTTGTGTCTGCTTCACTGGTTACAAACCCACTTTCCAGTTTACCGTGTCCCTAACTTATTTCAAACTATTGGACCAACACCCTCACAGGATCCCAGCTCTAGTTTCATGGGAAGAGATCGTGTTTTTATTCTTCCTAGCATTTTGTAATCGGTTTTCCCTAATTGATTTGTCACTCCAAATTCTTCAGTTCCTCTGGCTCCAGTCTCTGAAAAACAGCCTCTAATATGGACAACCAGACCTTTGCCAAATTGTAGCCTATGACAGAGAGTTCAGAAAACTTCATCTTCACTTCCCTTATTTGCATCATTCTTCATCTTTTGCTCACTAATACATATGCTAAAAAAAACCCCATAAAATTCTCATTCTCTCATCCTTCTTTACTTCCTTTCCTCTTTATTCTACTCTTTGTATGATACTACTTATAAAAAGGAAAATTTTTTTTCTAAGTTGAATGTTTTAAAGGGAAGAACTTAACATTCTCTTCTAGAACGGAATGTTTATAGATAGCCAACAGATTTGAAATCCTATCCAAGGTCGGCCAGCAACATATGGTTTTGTTTAGAAACTGTGTTCATACTGAAATAGGATTTTGCACATCCTTTACACAACCAACTAACATTTCTGGATACCGTTTTCGTAATTGTTTACTGAAACCAAATAACATGTTTAGGCATGCCTCCAAGGATCCATTAAATCGAAAGAATCTCATCAAAATGTCAGAAGAAATGACTCAAAGTCAAAATGTTAGTCCAAAAACAATCACATTTTGAAAATAGTATTTAAAGATTCTTCCCTTACTGTGAAAGTAGTTGGCAAATTTAGATATGCAGTATAAAAAGAAAAAAAAACATCTGCAAAATATTTTACATTTCAGGTGATAAGGCCTTTTCCAGCTTATAGGAGGCATCCTATGTAGCTATTAGGATTAAAAAAGTGGGATTAGTATGTTTTGAACTTAAGCAGAGTCACAGAGGAAAACATTGTCTTCTGAATTCCTGGGTCCTTCAACTAACTTGAAGTTGGTATTTTTGGTCTAAGATGACTAATATTTTAAGTATTGATATTAATAAACCTATTCTGACAATATATATGATGTTTTATTGTAAGAATCTATCATACTACATTTATTTGACCCATTGGGCTAGATAATCCGAATCTCTTTATTTTTCTCCATTTGACACCTGTCCAGACTCCATTTATTTGCTCTCTCAACCACTCAGTGTTTTAATACCTTATTTTCTACAATCTAACATTACAAACATGAGAGTAATAAAACCTTTGTTTACTGGAGGATTAGAAAGAGTAACTTGAACATTTGCTATGCACTTCGAAATTTTATAAGAAAGTGATTTTCACATTAATATTTATCAAATGGAAATTATATTATTTTCAGGAGTCTTATTATTTTCACTCTTGTGGATAAAAACACGATATGTGACTCCGATTTAAATCCGTAGTTTTAGTTAATGTACATTTCTAACACTTCACATTATTACAGGACACCTGTAGGAAGCAGTTCCGAGGACCTGCCTCCTTTTCAGAAAACAAGAGCCTCACTGAGAGGCAGCGTGGGAATGCCAGGGTGACGTGTTTAAAACCATAACATCAGTTCGTACTCATTTGGGCCCTACACAATGAGTGCAGTGTGCAGATTATTACAATGAGATTCCTATCCTTATGCTGACAGCCTCCAAGAACTGTTATGTATTACTTCATGTTAAAAAGAATTAAGTTTTCATAGTATCAGAACACCTCATTGTAACTCAAATCCAATGTAAAATTAAATCTTGTTTTATTGATCCTCTAGATTAGTTTTTGTCTCCTCTGGACTGTCTATAAAGAACCAATTCAGATAATCAAAATTAAGTTTAGTGGGAACATAACATTTAGATGAATAATAGCTGGATTCCATCAGTAAACTCCTCTTTTCAAAATACTTACATTGAAAGCATACCTAGGAAATAATATAAATAGAATTATGACAGTTTTAAATGGTTGAAAGCTATTCTTACGATAATTGAATCCATCATTTATAATACCAACAAAAACCATCCTAATACTGATAACCAAGGCTCCAGGTGTTTCCTTCCTAAAACACAGATTAGCAGTCATGATTTTCAGGTTCTTGATATTTCTCTTTACTTTTTTTTTTTAAAGATTTATTTGGTATTTATTTATTTATTTTATTTCTTTATTTTTGGCTGCCTGGGATCTTAGTTGCAGCACGTGGGATCTTTGTTGAGGCATGCAGGATCTTTCATTGTGGCACGTGGGCTCTCTGTTGTAGTGCCCGGGCCTCTCTCTAGTTGTGGTGCGCCGGCTTCTATCTAGTTGTGGCGTGCGGATTTTCCCTTCTCTAGTTGTGGCGCATAGGCTCCAGGGCACGTGGGCTCTGTAGTTTGCAGCACGTGGGCTCTAGTTGAAGCACGTGAGCTCAGTAGTTGTGGCACGTGGACTTAGTTGCCCCATCGCATGTGGGAGCTTAGTTCCCTGACCAGGGGTCAAACCCGTGTCCCCTAGCATTGCAAGGCAGATTCTTTACCACTGGACCACCAGGGAAGTCCCCTCTCTTTACTTTTTAAAAAATAACATTTAAAATTTTGGAGGCTCTTGTCACATATGCTAAGCAATTCCTATGTATTGTTTGTAATATATTTAACAGCCAGAAGGGAGAGATACTGTTGTTATTCTCCATGTATAGATGTGGCTTGGAGGAATGAAGTCACTTGCCTAAGAGTAAACCCATGAATCTCTAACACGGACCTTAACCAGGACAACACAGAGCATACTGGTTACTGTGGAGCTTATATGTGATGAGAGTTTAGCAAGACTTTTTTTTTTTTTGCGGTACGCGGGCCTCACTGTTGTGGCCTCTCCCGTTGCGGAGCACAGGCTGCGGACGCGCAGGCTCAGCGGCCATGGCTCACGGGCCCAGCCGCTCCGCGGCATGTGGGATCTTCCCGGACGGGGGTACGAACCCGCGTCCCCTGCATCGGCAGGCGGACTCTCAACCGCTGCGCCACCAGGGAAGCCCCTAGCAAGACTTTTAATAGGAACTTGGACTCATTTCTTTTCAAAAACTCAGAATGCTCAGCTTTATACGTTTATGCAGTTACATAGAATTTATGGTATACTAAGCCATCCAAATAATACTAGCATAGTGTAAGATGTTTGTAGAATGAGCGAGGGAGGGAGGGATGGAGGGAGGAAGCAAAGAAGGAAGGAAGGAAGGAAAGGAAAGGAAAGGAAGGAAGGAAGGAAGGGACAAAATTTTATTACTCAGTAGCAGTGGCTATTTTTCTGACTGATTATAAATTAGAGGGTTCAAAGTACCGTAAGGCTGGAAGAAAAATGCTGAGACAATAAAGCTTATTCTTTAACATTAGAGAAAGATAACTATTTGCTGTAAAAACCAGTCAGTCACTACGTATTTCCCATGCAAACTTTTCATATTTAGGTGTCAGCATTTGACTAATCTAGTTTATAATTTTTCCATAGTACCAGTTATCTGAAAGTAAAGATAATTCTTTCTTGAACAGTTAAAGTTGTTATTCCTTCAAACAAACTTTATTATGAAATCGGTAAATATAAAAAATAAACAATGTTTTATATGGGTAATTGAGTCATTTTAATGTATATATAGTTATAAGTCATTATAGATGGAAAAGATACAGTTAAAATAAGTTTTTCAAACATTTTCTTTCAAACATAGATTCTGATATTCTGAAGTGGTTCTAGCTCATTAGTGAAATTAAGTATTATACATATGTCTTTGTTTTTGTTTATAAAAGTATCTCATGTTCTTCTAAATATAATTTAAATTTGTTTTCACAGTAAGTTTCAGACTTCTCTATTAAAATTTATTTTTCTTAAGGTTTTTGAAAAAGTAACACCGGATTTTATTTTGAAATCAAAGAATTGAGAAAGGCTTTTTAAACTCACTATATTACACCTATAAGTATGTCTATGGCTATACACTGGTGTCATTTATACCCTATTTAAGTTAGCATACCAGTGTAAGGGGAAAAAAAATGAAATTGAATAGAACATCTTTGGTTAATTGCCTCTGCTTCAGTTAAAATGACCTTTGTACAAGTGTAAAGTGAAGTCAGACATGAACACATGGTTTAAGGGCACATGTACTAGCAGAGCAATCTGCACCCGGAGCAGTCTGTGCTGTCAGGGGCGTGGCTGTGGTGGATACATGAGCGGGACGTGAAGTGGTGTTAATTCCAGACCAAACCCCTATGTGCAGTCGCGACCACTGTAGTGCTTGTTTGATTTCTCTAAACTGTGAACAGTCACTTTTTATATTACTTATAAAAATGGTAATTGAACATATTTATTCAGCCCGTCAGTCTCAAGGTTGACTGACAAAGATTGCAGAGCATTTATTTACCTTAAATCCATATTTCCTTACTCAAGATGTGGTCAGAATTTTAAAGAAGCGATAACAGCATGCAAACAGGTATCGTATAATTCCTGGGGGCCTACTTGTGGGAAATACGTCTAAATTCGAAGATGAAATTGCACATTCATAAATCACTAAGCAGCATTGTAGGAGCTTTGTGATATTTTGGAAAGAGTTAGTCAGGTTGACCCACAAGACAAGGAGGTGAACATATTCTCATTATCTTCAGGGCGGGCAAAGCGAGGTGGCTGAAAGCACCATCTCTGGAGGCTGACAGCCTGTGTCCACATTCTGCTGTGCTGCTGACTGTGAACTTGGGGTAGGGGTGAGGCTCTTCAACCATCAGTGCCTCCGTTCCCTCACTTGCAATGCAGATAAAAATGCTTCCTCAAAGGGCTTGCTGTGAAGACTGAGTTAATACATGTAAAGTATTTTGACTGGAACCTCACATATGGTAAACCACAGGTAAATGTAGTCTGTTGTTAAGCTGGTATCTTCCCTCATTTTAACTGCCTGGTAGCAGACTGGGCCTTGGGACAGACAGAAAGAAAGGGAGTGCTCTGCTCAGGGAGCTGTTTGGGTATGAATGCAGTAATCCCGGTGATGCTATGAGGAAGTGCTATAAGGATCTCTTTTGCAGGTGAAGGGACCACCTGGGCTTGCGTCTGACTTTGTCACTTAAAAGCAGTATTATCTTGGGAAAGTTACTTAACCACTTTGCGTCTCAGTTTCCCCTGCAGTGAAGTAAGAAAAATACCTACCTCTCAAGATTTGGGGAAAGATTAAATGGATTTTACCACCTATAAAGGGCATAGGACATTATCTAGCGTGTAGTAAATAGTCTATAAAGGTTAGTGGTTTCTATTCATACAAAGAGAGTGTAAGGCAGAGATGATTTGGATAGCATTAAGTGGGAAGGAGTAGGGAGAAGTAAGGAATTAAAAATGGGATAAAATAATTAACAGTAAGTATTCTCAGAAAGACAGAGAGTACTACCTGATGGCAGAAAGAAGGACAAGATTGAGTGAGGGTGGTCAAGAGTCTACATTTTTAAAATACAGTGGGTCATGAATCCTAATAATATTGATGAACAAACTTGTGTGATTTTTTTTCCTTTAACAAAGCATCTCTAGATTTCAAGCTTAATGCCTACTTTAGTTATTCTTCTAATTTTCTAAACTTATATTTTTAACCATGGTTTCACATGGTTCACAGGCTCACTCCAAAGCGAGTGGATTAGTCTCCTCTTTACCTGCCTAGCCACAGAACAGGAATGTCATCTCCTTTCTGAGATGCGATTGATGGTACTATGGAAATGGCAGTCGTTCAAATAAGACACTAAGTCCTATCTGGCTAGTTCATTGCATACATACACTCACACAAACTAATGTCTTCCTTTTTAGGGATTAACCAAATCAAATAATCAAATTAGATTCTTTTTCTATTTTAGAAATGTTTGAAATCCTGAACACTTGGGAAAAAAAGAGCATGATAATTATTCAACAGGATAATTTAAAACAAAGTACTTACCAAGGGCAACATCAAGGGTAATGATGTTTTCAGGTGACCATAGGCAAAAAGTCTCCTAAAATATTTTATTATAGCCCAAAGAACACATCTGACATGTATTTAAGCAATACCTGTTCCATAAATTCATTTTTTAATATAAATTTATTTATTTATTTTTGGCTGCATTGGGTCTTTGTTGCTGCGTGTGGGCTTTTCTCTAGTTGCGGCAAGTGGGGGCTGCTCTTTGTTTTAGTGTGCGGGCTTCTCATTGCAGTGGCTTCTCGTTGTGGAGCACGGACTCTAGGCGTGCGGGCTTCAGTAGTTGTAGCATGCGGGCTCAGCAGTTGTGGTTCGTGGGCTCTAGAGCACAGGCTCAGTAGTTGTGGCACATGGGCTCAGTTGCTCCGCAGCATGTGGGATCTTCCCGGGCCAGGGCTTGAACTTGTGTTCCCTGCATTGGCAGGCAGATTTTCAACCACTGCCACCAGGGAAGTCCTAAATTCTTCATTATGTTAATTATAATCACATAATTAGGTAGTTAACTACTTTCATTTAGACCCTTGCTACTCTTAGTATGGTTTATGGACCAGCAGTCTTTTCTAGAAACTTAGAAATATAGGGTCTCAGGCTTCAACGCAGAGTTTCTGAATTAGCATCTATAGTCTGATAAAATCCACAGGTGATTTTTATATACGAGTAAGTGTGAAGCACATAAATCTAGACTAGTTTCTCAATGCATGTTTCATATCAGAGTCACAAAGTATATAAAATATAGCAATGCCCAGGGTTTACCAATAGAGATTTTATTTAATTCATCTTGAGTGGGACACTAGCATGAGTAATTTTTAAGTTTCTCACGTGATTCTGTTGTACAGCCAGTGTTCATAACAACTGATCAAGATAAGCAAAATGGGTAACTTCTGAGCAACAAACTTTTGCTTAAAAATAAGTAAAATCTCTTTCCTCCAAGAATTGAGCTTATCACAATGAGATACTGACATTTAGACAAAATTGAGAAAGATATCTTTTATCACAAACCAGAGCAAACATCCTCACCATTAAGGAAACAGGCTGGTATAAGGAGGATGCTCTTATGCAAGAAGGGATCTGGATGAGGAACACCAGAGGGAGACAGTGTACAAATAGGGAGATGCATTGATAAAGTTGAGTTCTCATAAGTCAGTCAACAAAGTAGATAGAAATAGAATCTGGAACTATCTAAGCATTTTAGAGGCAGAGAACAAGTCATTACCGAGTTTGGAATAAGACAAAATTCAAACTATACACACACACACACACACACACACACACACACACACACACACACACACACACATATATATATTCATAACCAAGATCCATAGGGAAAAAATAGCAAAAGAGGAAGGCAGTTGGTCAAAGAAGAAAAATAACCAGGAACCAAAATATTCACCAATGAGTCCTAGATTTTCTGGTTAATTTCTAGTTTTGACAGTAAATTTTTTATTGGCTTATTTTGAGGTCTTTTGTCTGTCTTCTAGTTTCTGCATGGGCAAAGACCAATTCCAGCTGTAAATAGCTCAGAACCACAGATGGAGGCAAAAAGTAATTGCACAGATTTGGAGCAGAGAGATTGGGGATGGGAACACCAAGCTAAGTCGTCCCATGTCACCTTTCACTTCATTGAGTGACTCGAGCCTGGGCGTTCTCCCTTCTGAGTTAGTTGAAGTGCACTCATGATGTTCGTCACTGTAACCCTAGCCATTTTATATACGTGTTAAGTAATGTATAAATGGTGAAAATTAATGTTATACGTAAACGTTGCCCATTTGGTTAGATAGATGTAATTTTGTAGGTTTGGGTAATGACTTACAGATGTGTGGAAGGAGAGACAGGTCTTCATTGTTACTCTTATTGTTGATGCCTTTACTAAAACCTTTGTTGATTTGCATTTAGTCACATATTTCCAAAGTGGTAATTAAAAGTAAATAAAATTAACAGTCAAATAATCCAATACAAGCTAAAGAATCCACATAATTCATAAATGAATTCCTAGTAAAGTAACAGGCAATAAAACTTTCATACTCTCTTTTAAAAAGATAATCAAAGTTCCCTTTTTGTTTCTATACCAATAAGAATTTTTAATGTATTTATAGGGACTGTATGTGTGAGAAAAGACAGATTAGACATAGCGAGAAGTCTTCTTTTGTAAATGAAAGACTGAGATATTTACAGAGTTACTGACTTAAAAAAAAATGTTTGCAATGTTGCAGAGCCTGTTTTTGCCGTAATTTAAAGATATGGTAGACAGACTTTACTAATAATTTTCAGGTGGGTCAAAATCATTGTTGATATAGGCCAATATGGTGTCTGCTCTAGCTCCAGGTAAAAATTTGCTAAAGTCAGGATTATAACATCTAAATATTAAGGACATTTCTGAAATATCAAACGCTTCTTAGGTAATCCATTCTGAATGAGTCACTGAAAAAGATACTTTTTCTGGAAGCTGATTCAATACTTAGCTGTAAGTAAATTAAACTGAAAATCCCTATAACATTGGAAAATATTTTAATTTATCATTTTCATTTATTTTAAGAATCACAATATTAGCAGAAATGAAAATGTTTGAAAGTTACTTCTGCAGTGTTTGGAATTCTTAATGAAATTCTTAAGCAGCCATAGGCAATTATAGTTATACTTCTCATTGGAAATCTAATCCTACGTGATCATTTTACAGAACAGAACATTTAATCTGTAAGGTCTTTTTTAACCATAAAATGCTGTCTGTTTCTGGAAAGTATGGATGATTGAAAAAACCGAGATATAATTTCTCATTTTGATAAAACTTGACTCTTTTCAACAATCAAGTCTACATTCTGTCTCATTTTGGATGAGGATAAAACCTTTTCTGCCCTGCCTTTTCCACTCTCCCCTTCCTTTTTCTGATCCTTTAAAGTTTTTCAGTGAAATATACTTTTAAATTTATTATGCTTTTTGAGCCTCTCCTCTGGCATATTCATACCAAAGTATTTCTCCTTCTTCTAAATTTCAGCTTAAACCCACAAAGTCAACCCTTCCTTTACTTATGGCAAGCCAGAAATGAAATTAGTATTGGGAAGTTTTCTTTTTGAGTAAGATAAGAATTTCATAGTTTCTTCCTTTGGTTGTACAATTAACACCTCTGGGACTTCTTTGGTTACCCGCTGAAGAATGATTTAGATCTTGAATAGCAGTGTTTTCGATCACTAAAGGAAACGCTGTGATTATTGTGGGCTGTATAACACTCTGTTTTTCTACTGAAATACTTTTAAATTGATTTCAGAATTGGAAAGCTAGGTGGGCTCTCCCATGTTCGATAAACTCTGTAACTTAAGTAGGTCTGTAAATGTGAGGGTAGATTCATTTGAGAAACCAACAAAACTCATAACAAAAAAAGGAGATTGATAATAAAAGAAATATAGTCGGGCTTCCTTGGTGGCGCAGTGGTTGAGAGTCCGCCTGCCAATGCAGGGGACACGGGTTCGTGACCCGGTCCGGGAGGATCCCACATGCCGCGGAGCGGCTGGGCCCGTGAGCCATGGCTGCTGAGCCTGCACGTCCGGAGCCTGTGCTCCGCAATGGGAGAGGCCACAACAGTGAGAGGCCCGTGTACCGCAAAAAAAAAAAAAAAATTATATATATAGTCAAAGGCCTTGAGAAAACCAAAAGAGATATAACCAATAACAAGCAAAGGTGACTTACTTCAAAAGTCATACAACCAAGCAACAAATGAAAAGGGAAATTTTGGGGAATTGGTAAAAAGGGGAAATAGAGGAAGAATGATGGTGCTGTTGTGAGGATATTGGATGATATCCATTGAGAAGGGAATTACTGGAGAGAATAGCAGAAGGAAGTCTATGGTTATGCAGCTTCAAAAGGAGAAGTGGAAAATTATCCCCTAGTTTATTTGTTGTCTGGAATCCAATTCCCTATCTTTCAAAATTACATTCCCTCCTTTCAATTATAAGTCAATTGTTTTTAATCCTTTTTGACATGATAAGTTGACATTGTCCAAGATTTGTAAGTTTTTCAAGTAGGTTTATTCCTCGAGTCTGAATCATTTCTCGTCTCAAAATTTTAATAATATACTATCAGTTATATTGTGTTGTTCAAAAGTATCATCCCATTGCTCTAAAGTAAACAGCTTTTTTTCATAGTTTTTTTTCATCTGGGCATTGTGGAGGTTTTAAAAGATGGCCCCTAATCTTTGACACTCTTGTATTCAAGAGTAAAGGGAAACTCCCTGCTAAGCCCTCCCCAACTTGCACATTTCTGAGGGAAATAACAAATTATTATGGTTTCAAGTCACCAAGCTTGGGGCTCCTTTGTAACATAGTAATAGATAACTGATACAGATATTTCCACCTGGGGTTGGGGGGTGATTCCATAACAAAAAGCAACATGTGTTATTGGTTTGAGGCTGAGAAGCAGGTAGAAGCCAGAGAAGCCTTGAGGAGAGTCTTAGTGAAGTATCTCAGAGGTTATTCAGGAGGTTGTTGATGAGAGTTTAAAGGAAAATGAAGGAAATGCCATTGGAAGCTGGAAGAACGGGGGCTCATTATGCAATGGTGCAAGTGTTGGCAACCTGTCTCCAGCAGTAAATGTGGAAAACAGGAAATGAGCCTAATGCATTCAGTGATTTAGGAGAATATTGAAAATCTCACATAGCTGCTTCTTGGCATCCATGAAAAAAATGCAAGAGGAGAGAAGGTGCAGGGTGAGGGACTTAAGTATAAAGGAGCCAGAATTTGCTAAGTTCAAAAATAAAACACTTTCTCTTTCTAGGCCTTTCCATATGACAAAAAAATTCTCAAAATAGTAAATACTTTGTTGCCCCAAATCTGATTCTGTGTGGGACCATAGGCTGGTTAATATCTCAGAAAAAAGTGAGATGGTAACTCAGAAACCCTTTCACGTAGACAGAAAGGCTTATAAGAATTAGAAGGGCATGTTTTCCAAATCCTCTCCATTTAACAATGGGGCTTCTAAAAGCTTTAAACCTGTTGTCTTAGAGGAGTTCAGCAGGGAACCCAAGATAGACAAGGACTTGTTGCAAAAAGACTTGAAGTTGTGGCTTTTACCTAATAGAACCTAATTACATTCATGGAAAACCCACTCAGTTTTTAAGAGAACTGTCCTTGTCAAAATAACTCCAGCTTAGAATAAAATGGAAAGACGTCTTTGGATCCCTAAACTTTTATGGGCAGGAAGCTGGTTGAGAGGAATTCGGAGGGCAGACTCGTGAGCTCGGAGAATGGGCAAGAACCACGGATGAGAATTCCTGTAAAGCCGCACTGAGGCCTAATTATCAAAGGCCTAAAGAATGGAAATGGGCCCAGCTGGAGTTTAACAATTGTGATAGACTAGTGACTGCTGTGTGCCTGTTGTCCATGGCGAGTATCTTATGCCTGTTGCCTTACTCTGTGTCGTGTGTGTTACAGAGAAAATAACTTGTTTAGGTCCCAGGTCTTCCAATTAGCAGAACCATACTCAAGGAGCAGGCTCTGAAAAGCCAAGTCCAGGGAGCTTCACCTGCACCCTGGTCTTACCTGGACCTGCTTTAGTTAATGAAACTCCGGGCTTTTGAGCCTGAGACCAGTTCTGTAATGGGATGAAGTGTTTTAGGGTCTTGAAAGAGGGTATATTTTACACGTGGAGAGAATGTAGATAATTTGTGGCCCGAGGGCATACTGCAGCGGTTTTAAAGCACGACTCCAAAACGCTTTTGACATTCCTCCCACTGATCATCTTTAAATTAAGGCTCATTGACAGCTCAACCGACAGTATATACGGCTGAAGCGATTCTATACTAGTTGCTAGAGCCAGGGCTGAAAAATGGGTGGATTCCGTTTCCTGTTGTTCTGCGATTGCCCCTGAGACCTAGCTCCTCCCTGTGGGAGGAGGAGACCACGGCAGCCCGTGGGGAGGCCAAAATAGAGAAAACCAAGCCCTTAGCCATCAGTCGGCACAAATTTGCCAGTGTTGTGAGCCAGCTACGTGGCAAGTAGATCCTGCAGTTGAGTCACAGCTGTGAAGGAGAAGCAGAGAACTGATCTGAGTCCTGTTCAAATTGCATATAAGTGAGTAACAGAAATAACTCATGATGTTTTATGTAACTAAGTTCTGGGGTGGTTTGTATTGCTGCAATAGATAACTGACAGAAATTTACTATGCAAAATGTACTCAGCGAACCAAGATGAAGTGATTCTTGGGACTTCCCTGGTGGTCCAGTGATTAGGGCTCGGCACCTTCACTGCCGTGGCCTGGCTCGGTTGGGGAACTAAGATCCCAAAAGGCACATGGCGTGGCCAGAAAAAAAAAAGTGATGCTTCACATCTGTACATTTGTATCCCTGTGTGTCTCATAATTCTTAAACCTTGGGTGTTTTCAAGAGACTGCTCTGCTAATTTCTCTGCTAATTGATGTTATCCCATTACAAATCTGTTGTAATACATTATTTCTACCAGTTCCTTACAGTAGCTTAGAAGCAGGATCTATTATATGCACATGGGATAGGTTATAATGAAAATTTATACAAAATTAATCTTTTATAGAAGGCAAACATTAATCCAGGTCCTCTAGAGAAACTGAACCCGTAGGAGAGAGGGAGAGAAATTCATTTATTTATTTATTTATTTATTATTTTTTTTGCGGTACGCGGGCCTCTCACTGTTGTGGCCTCTCCCGTTGCGGAGCACAGGCTCCGGACGCGCAGGCTCAGCGGCCATGGCTCACGGGCTCAGCAGCCATGGCTCACGGGCCCAGCTGCTCCGCGGCACGTGGGATCCTCCCGCACTGGGGCACGAACCCGTGTCCCCCGCATCGGCAGGCGGACTCTCAACCACTGCGCCACCAGGGAAGCCCGAGAGCGATTTATTATAAGGAACTGGCTCACGCTCTTATGGAGGTTGGTAAAACTTTCAGACAATACCCCAGGTCAAGTCTGAAGGTCTGCAGGTTGCTGTAGGATGAGAAAGAACTCTCGTCCCCGTTCAAGGCTGTGAGGCGGGAGAATTCTCTTATTCAGGGAGAGAATAATTTTTTTTTAATTTTTTTTTTTAATTTTTATTTTTTTAATTTTTATTGGAGTATAGTTGATTTACAATGTTGTGCTAGCTTCAGGTGTACAGCAAAGTGAATCAGTTATGTGTATGTATATACATCTCCACTCTTCTTTAGATTCTTTTCCATATAGGCCATTACAGAGTATTGAGTAGAGTTCCCTGTGCAGCCTTTTCTTCTGTTTAGTCTTTCAGTAGACTGGATCATCCTGGAGGGGAATCTGCCTTACTCAGGTCACCAATTTACTTGTTAATCTATCTAAAATCACCCTTATCACACTCCAAAAAGCACCTTGTAACACCCAAAATAATGTTTGATTAAATATCTGGGTACCCTATGGCCCAATCAAGTTGACACATAAAATTAACCATCAGAGGGAGTATTTAGAGCAACTAAAGATTTTATGAGGGCTTCCCTGGTGGCGCAGTGGTCGAGAGTCCGCCTGCCGATGCAGGGGACACGGGTTTGTACCCCGGTCCGGGAAGATCCCACACGCCGCGGAGCAGCTGAGCCCGTGAGCCATGGCCGCTGAGCCCGCGCGTCCAGAGCCTGTGCTCCGCAATGGGAGAGGCCACAACAGTGAGAGGCCCACGTACCAAAAAAAAAAAAAAAAAAAAGATTTTATGAAATATACTGGAGCTAGAAATCCCCACCCCCCTGCAAAAGACTTTCTACTCTTGAAAAAAGAATTTCATTTTTTCATACCCTCAAAGAAATACCGCTGTCTAAATTCACTTCTGTGTGTTCCTGACTTTTCAATCTATCCTTGAAAGCACCTCATCATTATAGGTTTGCATTACTTCCTCCCACTGGAAGTCTTTAATTGGATGCCCCACTGCTTTGTAATCATACATGCAAGTCATATAACTCGATCTTGTAACAGGCTTCACACTAAAATTTTCTCCAGATGAAAGCACTGGAGGTTAGGACCACATTTCCAGCTACCCGAAAATGATTTAGGGGAAGAAATATTTCTAATAAACGTATTTTCTACTGTTCAAATCTTTTACAGATTCTTGACTTTATACAAATATTGACATAGCAATTGCCAATGGTTAAAAACAGCTAGTGATGACCCCTGGCTATTTTCAAAGATATTGGAATTCTTTTGAGCATTATAGTACACTTTGCTACACAGCGTTTCTGGTATCTAATTGTCATTTAGAGGCAAGAATGTAAAGAATTTCAGACACAGAATTAACACAGTTAATTAGTACATCTTCAAAATTTGGAAAGATTGCTTCTTTTTTTCAGAATTGGGAAGTACACTCTCAGTTTCAGTAAATTCAGAAATCGCGGTGTGACATAAAGAGTTATGTACAGAGATTAACTTCAATTTCATTTCAGAGGTTTGGATATCCTTCTAGAGCCAGTTGTCATCCTAGGAACTCTGAGGCACCTTTGCATATTTTCTTTGCTTATTTCCCACTGTTTTATCAATACTGCATTTTATAATAGAAGTTAACACAGAACTGGGTCTAATATCTGAATCCGTCACTAATTAGCTCCTTTTGACCCGGTACAAATTATTTAACCTTCCCGAAACTCAGTTTTCTTGACTGAAATGAGGATAATTGTAGTCCCTGTCTGATAGAATGACAGCAAGGATTAAATAAGGCAGATGTCTGCAATGTTTAGCAAAGGGCATATTAAACTTTCAGTAAGCGCTGTTTGTAAGTATTTTAAGTGTAATTCAATTAGTGGAAGTTCTGAAATTAATGTAAGAAAAAATATATATATATATTTTTTCGGTGCGTGGGCCCCTCACTGTTGTGGCCTCTCCCGTTGCAGAGCACAGGCTCCGGACGTGCAGGCTCAGCGGCCATGGCTCACGGGCCCAGCCGCTCCGCGGCATGTGGGATCTTCCCAGACCGGGGCACGAACCCGTGTCCCCTGCATCGGCAGGCGGACTCTCAACCACTGTGCCAGCAGGGAAGCCCAAGAAAATATATTTTGATTCCTCAGGAAATTAAGCGCTCTTTTAAGGAAGGCTCTAAGTCACTCAGAGAGATCTTTGGCTCCTGTAACTAGAACTATAACAAGTGTTGACATTTTCAAGTGAACATGAAGATAAACTGAAGAAGAGTGTTTGTTTTATCCAGTGTTTTCCCCAAACCCACCCCCTGAGACAGGTAACCACGTTCATTTGACTTCTTACAGTTTTCATGCAGTTTCAGGTATCTCCTGTTTGGAACTTATGGACTTTCTCATTCTTTGTTCCTGTTCTTGTTCTTTTTTATTCCTAATTAGGCATCTCTGTTGGGTAGATGACTCGTCATATGCATTGGGCGCAAATTTCTCTTCAATAATACGTGCCACTTCACAAATTTAGAAAGCGAGATATAGGGTCAGGGCTATGCAGTAAAATTCAGCTCGTGAAACAAATGGATATTAACATCTCCCTTTAAACTGGACAGCTGAAATAGGATACGGGGGTAGTCTTTTCTCCTTTCATGACATACTTGCTGGAATTCAACCACTCCTGTCAAACATGGAGCTAAAAAGAACTGAGATGACTACCGTCACTACTATCACGCACAGACACAGGCGTGTGCACGTACACACACAACGGTTTTCTAACAACCACATGAAACTACTTATTTTCACCTCTGAGCTGTCAGAAACTTGGGTCGCCTGACACATCAACAAAGTTTCTTCCTTGGAAATCTTTTATGTAGATTTGAATTAGGAGTTAGTCAACATAATCTTTCATCCAATCATTTGATTTACGATTATGATTGAGTTCCTAATATTATAAAATATGGTAATTTGTTTTAAAAATACCTGCTGAAACATGTGGAAGTCACACATAAGGCATGCATTTTCCCTGAAGCAAACTGGTGACGTGAAGATTTTTCTTAAGGATTCAGAAAAGGCGAATGACCATACTCTTGCTAATGTTCTTTTCGATCGCTGTGGTCAGTCACCCGACCATTCCAAGGAGAAGTCTCAACTCAGGTCTGTCCTTCCAAAATGAACAACACAACCTGTGTCAGCCTAGCCCAGGGTCAAAGGGCCTGTCTTTTCATCGAGGGCATCATCTGTTTGCTGGGGTTAGACCAGTAGTCATGTTCTTATGAAGTTGGGGATGGGAAATAGTTTCTATCGAATTGCTTTGCTGATCTTTCTTTGTTGTTGTTTAATACATTCTGGGACTATAGTAAAGACCTCAGATGGAGAGAAAGGTCTGACCTTTAATTTCCATGACTACTCTTTGTTTTGAGCTATTGGGGGGGAAAATACAGTAATAAGGTGCTTTGGATCTTGTTCTAGAAATCAAGTTAGATTTGCTTGTCTGCGCTAAGTTAAACTGTGGGTGGATAAAAATAGCTTATGCCACCATGCTGAAGTAACAGGAAGGAAGGAAGCTGTGAAACAGCAATGAGAGGCCGGTTAGTAGCTATGACCAGGGTTGCACAAATAGCCTCACTACGCTTAAATTAAAAAGGAAATTGTTGGTCAGAGCTAATGAGCTGTTTGACAGTCACTGTGAGATAACCGTGCAAGAGAAGTACTATTTTGCCTTTATGCCTTACGATTCTTGCCTCCTGAGATTGCAGAAGTATCCATTCCTTGGGATGCTTTAAAGATGCGTGTTAATGATCTACTCCTTACGTAGCCCTCACAATACTCATAACAGCCCCGAAGAAAACCCTGTTTTTCAGAGTGAAAAATAAGATGTTTATGACTCATAAATGTGCATTAAGATCAATACGATAAAAAGTGAAAAATCAGTATTAGAACATAAGTTTCTGATATGGAAGCCACCTAAGCAGCCCAGCTCCCATATTACTATGAAAACCCTACCAAGTATAAAACTTTTCCCCTACTACTACTCAGTTTATAAGATCTACTTCCCTCTGGAAACCATATAGCCAACAATAATAAATACAGTGGCAACATGTCTCAACTATTAGAAATTCATATGGTAATTTGAATTAACTCATAATATTATAGGATGGTTGTAGAGATATAGAGAGCAATTTTGTCAGTTATGATGAGATCTCGGTGGCATTTAACTAGATCTCTTTAAGTGGTATATATATATGAAGAATTCTAAATCTAAGTGAACTGATGAGGACGATTATACTTTTTGTGACTTTCTGTTTGAATAAAAAAAAACAACAAAAACCCACAAGGACTCAGAGGCAAAAAATATACAAATCAATTTTCACTGCAAAGTAAAGGAGCTGTTACAGTGGAGGATTCCTGGACTGAATGTCAATATTATGACATAGTATGAGCGTGTTTCGTGTTTGTTAATTGCAATCGTTGCTTTTGTTGCGGTCACCCATTTACAATGCTTGGTGTCGGTCTATCTCTTGTAAAAATAAAATACAGCGTGTGTGTGTGTGTGTGTGTGTGTGTGTGTGTGTGTAAAAAAAAAAGGAAAATAAATAAATAGGCCAATTCTTCATCCAACAGAAATAATACAATCTAATGTTTATAAGACACCTACTGTAGGCCAGGCGTTGTGCTTAGTTCTTCATGAAGATGACATTACTAAATCCTAACTCTGATCAATTCTATCATTATTCCCATTTTGCAGATGTACAAATTATAGCTTGGAAAGGTTAATTAGATTATGCAAGGTTACAAAGCTAGTTGTAGAAAAATCAGGATTTAAACTAGTGCTTATAGGGACTTCCCTGGCGGTCCAGTGGTTAAGACTCACACTTCCAGTGCCACCAGCGCAGGTTTTATCTCTGGTCAGGCCACTAAGATCCTACATGCTGTGTGGTGTGGCCAAAATAATAATAATAATAACACACTAATGTTTATCGTACTATCGGGTACAAGTTCTTGCCATTATTCTTTACTACCTCAGTTAATGTTTTGGACACAAAAATCAAATCACACGTTATGTTAAATGTAAGGATGTATAAACATGCAAGTTCTCCAGATTTTACACTCCAGCTGGTAAAACTAGTTCATATGATAAGAGCAGTACGGAAAGTCTATGCAGTGTTTATTGTAGCCCAGGGCAGGGAGTAGTTAACCCTATTTGAAGGGAATATATCAGAGAGGAAGTCTTGAACTATGATTTGAAAAATGAATATATGGATATCAACAGAGTGGAGGTTAGGCAAGGTAGACTTTCACCCATGTGAAAACACATGGGATATGGGATAAATGCCATGTGTATTCAAGGAGTTAAAATTTTGCCAACAGGTTGCTTTATCTGGAGTGTGGAAATCTAGCAAATCAATCAGGCCAGAAGGGATAGGGTTGAAGGGTTGAGAACTAAACAATATTGTATATCATGCTGAGGAATGTGTGTTTCACTCAGCAGATGATGGGAAACAATTGATAAGTTGTCAAGAGAAGCAACATTAGCAGGCTTAGATTTCAGAAAGTAATTCTCAGGTGATAATTTGAAGAACATACTAAAGGAATACGTAATTAAGCAGGTCAATTAGAAATCTGTTGCAATAATTATTTTCAGTTGAAGGTAAAGAAGGAGATTGAGTACAACCATGTTTCTGATATTGGTGATGGAGCTAATACTAATAATTAAAAAAACAGGTACATAAAAATGTTTTTCTCCCCAGACTTCTAAAGCAACCCCTGGCTCACAAACCTGTACTAAAAATCAAGGAGGTTGATTTTCTGAAACTGGGCAACCCTCAAGAGGCCTCCAATGCCCATCTCAGATATGGCCAAGGAGGATGATAGATTACAAAGGATCAACTGGAATGAAAAGCTAAGGAGATGGAGGACCACTGATGGGGAGTTTCTTTCAATTGGAAGAAATGAGGGCCTAAATCAGGATGTATTTCCCTTCCAAGACAGGAAAATGTTAGCCTGCATAGTAAAATTTCAGCAGTGTTATGGACCCATAGCCACTGTATAAATTCTAGAGTTCTTTTTCTTCAATTGAATGTATTATTTCAAGTATGCTGTTCTTAATTTAACATTATAATGGTATTAGGGTACCATTATACATTAAGGGTTGGGGCACAAATTACTTGTTTATTAGTGTGTAAGTCGCTGGGCCAAGAGGAGCCATCGCTGGAACAAATAGAAATGTGCAGTAGCCCAAGATTTTATTTTGGTCAAGATAAAAGATAGAAATTGCTGAGTCTATAGTTTGGTGCCCTTGGAAAAGGGTTTTCAATGTGCACATATATAGGAAGGAATATATAGATATGGGATTGGTCAGAAGGGAGGATGGTGGCATAGTCAGTCACCTGACCACCAGGATCTAGTGTACACTTTCTTTTTAAATAATAACCTACTGATCTAGAGACTATATTACCTTGCTTTCTCTGCACTGGCTTTGGACCCGTCTGTCACTAGTAAAATATCATGAAAAGTGATGTATGCAAGTTCTGTATGCTCTCTTTTCTTTTTTTGGGGGGGTACGCGGGCCTCTCACTGTTGTGGCCACTCGCATTGCGGAGCACAGGCTCCGGACGCGCAGGCTCAGCGGCCATGGCTCACGGGCCCAGCCGCCCCACGGCACGTGGGATCTTCCCGGACCGGGGCACGAACCCGTGTCCCCTGCATCGGCAGGCGGACTTTCAACCACTGCGCCACCAGGGAAGCCCTCTGTATACTCTCTTGCTTTCCACTTTTCCTTTGTTTTTTCCTTCCCATAAACTAGAATTCAAATATGGTGCTGCTGAACAAGTATTGACCAAGTAAATGAGAAATGAGGGTACCCATTAGCAGTCACGTGCAAGAGCTGGTTTGTACTGGCTTGCAAGAAATGGTTGTTTACATTTTAAACAATTTTATGAGCTGACGGTGAAACACAAGCGTAGTTAAAAATAAATGATATAAACTTATAATGATACAGATTATATTTTTAATGTAATACTCAAAATCATTGCTTCTTAGTTATTTTACTACATCTGAATATTACCTATGCATTTATGTTGGAAGTACTATATAATGGTGTTCTAGTGTCCTTCTCTTCCTATGGCTGCATCCAGTAATGTCACTTTGGTAGCCTGAAATCAACCGGGTTGGAACTATTTAGAGCGCAGATGTCAGCAAATGCTATGAACTAAGGCTTGATTTCACTTTGTAGTTGTTGCAGTTAAGATAGTAATGGGAAAAATATTAATAATGCAGACTAAACTTGAAAGTTCATTGTGACTATTGCCTTTTCATTGTAAATAGCAAAACGAAACAAGTCGAAACCCTGAGGAAATAGCCTTCCTGCGTTCAAATATTATCTAGTTCAGCAAAGAACTGACTGATAATATTGACCAATAAGTAATCAAAGTCTGACATGTTTTTATTTCATTTTTTTTGTGTTTCATAATGTAGAGGAAGTATGAACTAACATCATGTTGCAACTACAGTTGGAAAGCTGGTTGTTAACCTTTTTCTAAGATACTACTGACTCTAGGGGATGGTAGAGCAAAAAGATAGAAGGAAGAACCTGGATAGCTAGAGGAATACACGTAGTCTTCTAGCAGTCCTGATCTGTACACCTATAAGAAAGAAATAAACCTTTAGACTTTGGACCACAGTATTACAGGATATCTTTTTTTTTTTTTTTACAAAAGTTTGGCCTATGCCTTCAAGCAGCTAGAGAGATCCAGGTTGAAGATCTCGGAGAAAGAGTGAATAATTGATGGATCAAAGGGCTAGGTGTGCAAATACGTATGTCCTCCAGGCTCATGTGGTCAGGGCCAGACCTAGTTTATCTCTCCTTTATCAGATTACCTTGAGGAATCTCCTTCTCAAATGTCAGTATCAAGATACTTAAGGATATCTTGAGGAATTTCTCAGATAGCCAGTACCCTCCTCTATCTACATCTTACTAGCTGATAGTGTTCCCCTAGCATGTCCCATCTTGGGTTCATATTTCAGCTCCAGGGCTTCCTTGATCCTCTTCCCTAGAAGATGTTGTTGTTAGGTAAGCCATTCCTTCAAGATCTTGCTGGTTAGATGTCTAATTTTATGTGCACTTCACCTAAATTATTAATTAAAAAGTTACTGGTCCCAGAGAACACTGTCAATTATTTTAACTTACAGTAGAGAACACCATGGCTAAACCAAAAGGAAAATATTGTTAGTATAATCAACTATAAATCGTTCCACAAATTCCCTCATGTTATGGACTGAATTGTGTTCCTCCCCAAAATTCATATGTTGCAGTTCTAAACCTCAGTACACCTCAGAATGTAATTGTATTGGGAGGTTGAATTAGATTTGCCTTTAAATAGGTAACTAAGGTTACATGAGGTCATATCGGTGGGACTTAGTCCCGTGTGACTGGTGTCCTTATGAAAAGAGGGAGACACACTGGGGTGTGTGTGCATAGGGTAAGCCATGTGAGGACACGGCAAGTAGGCACCCATCTGCAAGCCAAGGAGAGAGGCTTCATGAGAAACCAAAACCACTAAAGTAAGCAACCTCACCTAGAATGGGTATATTTTCCAAAAACACGAAGGTAATTGTCTATGAAATGTGATCCATTATTTTGTAGAAACTAGAATGTTAGTTTGATGCCTGAGTGAAGACAAAATGAAGGAGATTCTCCTGTCTTTATATTTAGGAGATAGTTGTACAGAAGAAACATTTATATCTGAACGTTAGAATGTGATCTGTAATCATTTTTTTGCTTGCCAAGTATATTATTACACCTATAAAATCCCCTCCCGCAAATATTTACAAGAGTCATAGCCACTTATATAGATCTGCCCCTCTGCAGGAGGGGATTCAGATAAATGTCTCTTGACCCACTTTGGACCTCTTTGTGTGTATTTGAGATATTATTTAATGATGAGTATATGTACCTAACTGATTGGGGTTATCTTGGTTAATCTTGAATTATCATAGATATAAAAAGATTTTGTGTGTCTCATTTTTGTTACTATCTCTCTAATTGGTATTTCCAGCATAGCAGAAAGCATTTCTGTTCATAGAGCCTTTTCCAAGACTATTTTTATTTTCTTCAACGTTCATGGTAATAGCTCTGATTCATCTTCAGACCCACCAAACAGAGTAAATATGGCAATACATTTCCCTTAAAAATAAAATCAGTATATAACTCTTATTGGTTTGAGCAAATTAAGACAATGATATTTTTGACCCTTTAATCTAGAAAAGTATATTGCAGGCACAGTATCAGTTACTGAGTTAAAGGAAGGACAAATTATATCAATTGTAAGTTGAATCATATTTGTTTTGGCAACATGTATAGTGTTTAAATTTGGATAGCTCCAACTGAGCTTTTAAAGAATAATTTCAAAACATCCCTAACGCTATTTTCAAGAAATTTTTGTGATTGAGGGAAACAAAAATAAGAACGATTAAGTTAGTTGAAGTGATTGGATTCTGACAGTTTGTGCAGAGTAGGAGTTAGATCTTATCAAAGGCAGGGTAGATGTAATATAAAGAAAAGGAATCGAATATGAACGTATTAAATTATTTAACAATAATTTACATAGTTTTGCATTAATAAGATTAGGCAAGCTTCATGAATAAAGAAATATGCACGTATTTACTTAAAAGATAACAGATATTTAAATATGTTAATGAGTCCCTTTTAAGGTTACATGACATGGTTGATAGAAGTCTAAGTCACTAGCACTCTGATGTTTTATCGTTTTGCATTACTAAATATCTGCTGCATAAATAATGATCACACATAAATATAGGCTAGTTGTTCAAAGTAACTTTGGCACCATTCCATCCAGTCTGTATCCTATAAACTTCAAATCTTGCTTTTCAGTGGACAGCAGTACTATAATCCAAATCACTTGAGTCTATATTGGGTTTTATTAAAATAAATCCCATAATTAATTTAATTTAAAGTTAGTCCTCTGTTACTTTATTTCATCTAGAAATATAATGCATATACATTATTGAATATAAAATATTCAAATTTTATTTTTCCAAACGTTTGAATATCCTCCTACTGTAGATACTAGGAGAATGTGAGAATCGGACACATGCCCATTCTTCCCTGCTCATCAGGGAAAAAACATCACTCAAGGGAACAGGTGTCCTCTCCATCCCTCCGCCAGCTTCCTGCCTACTCCCAGCCGATGGCTCTATCCGGATACATTACTGGGCACCAGAGGTTGGTCGGCCTGCTAACATGTGGCTTGAGCCTTTTGTGTATGGCTCTCAGAAATGAATGTTAAAGAGGACAAAGGTAAGGGGCACCTACCACAAGAGACAAGTGTCCAAAACACATGAAACATCATAATGGAAGGAAAGAGGCAATGATACTGCCCTCTTCTGATTCAAGGAGGGAGGCAGATAATTTCAAACGAATTCATGAAGGGAGCCATCATCTGGCCATTTGATGCTATGACATTAGGTGAGAAAATAAGATTAAATGCGTACATTTTCCATGGAATCAGAAAAGAACAAATTCTGAAATTGTTTTATCCTGCTGCATATATATATAATGTTATATATATGTTATATGTATAGCATATATATAACATACATACGTATATATAATGTTAAAATATGTTCTGAACATATGCAGGGGCAGTTTAATATAACATTTTGGTAACTTTTCTCAAAATGAAAATATTTTAATAGAATATTAAAACTGAATCTAATCCATAAAGATAAGCAGTATTTAGGTAGAAAAAGGGAGACTCTCAGAGAAGAGTCACCAGATGGAGGGTATGGAGGTGGGAATAGAGGTGGGAATGGGTGTGAAAGTTGGGGGGCAGGCAGCAGCTGTGAGACTCCTCTGGCCAGATTAATGAAGAGTCGGGGGAGTGGTACGTAGCAGCAGACACTGACAGGAATTTAAGTGCTGGAGAACGTTTAAAACTAAAAATATTGAGAAACAAAGGACTATGTAAGACCTTAACCGTGGAGTTAAATGATATCAGTGATATTTAGGAGACGTAGGCAGACAACAATATACTACAAAGAAAGTTGAAAGGAATAAAGACCAGTTAAGAAGTTGATATGATAATAACATGGGATAAATATATTACCTTATTTCAGTGAATCTTAAACAGGCTCTATGGAAAGATGCACAATTGTGTATTGATTATTCTAGAACCAGGAGAAAATAAAATTGGCACATAATCTATGACACTTGATTATAAAACAGTCTGAGATGTTAACCTGTGAAAAAGTGTGTCTTTCAGTAGATTAATACAATAATATATACTATTTAATGAGTGCTTTTACTTGTTAGAAATTGTGCTAAATGTTTTACTTGCATTAATTCACTCTCAAAGAGTCTCTATGAACTATTAGTATTTTGGGGTATTTTTATAGTCCTATTTCTACAAATTGAGAAAACCAGCAACTTCCTCTTGGCTATATAGCAGAGAAGGAATCAGGATTTGTACTCAGATCATATCTGACTTTAAGGAAAAAAAGGTAGGAAGTGATGAGTGCACAGTCATTGAAGGGCAAAAGTATTAACATAATCTACATGATTATTAACATAATTTATATCATAGATATGAGAAAACGCTATGAATGATCGAATCTAATGGGTAAAGTAAAAATAGGAAGTCATGAGGTTTCCAAACTTTCACATACAGGGAACTACAACAAAAGCAGTTATCCTGGCAGTCATGTGTATATTCCAAAGAGTAAGTAGTTTCAGGGAAAATAATACTTGTTTAGGAAAGCCTGAGTTTCCAATAATGTCAGGGAAACAAATTTGTATTACCATTTAGCTTTACACAGATGGGACCGAAGCAAAGGTGAGAAGCCAGAGAGTGGAACGTAAAAAGCTACGAGACGGCAAAGCATGTGAGTCTTTAAGGGGACGAGCAGGAAACACAGACCCAAACTAGAGTATGAACCACAGTTATGAACCACAAGAAGAAAAGTGTCAGCTATGGAGAAAGGGAAACTAGCAGAAAAGAGCAGAAGAACACGAATAGTAAAGAGGCTTAAAGATCAAGAGTCTAAAGAATTGGAGAGATTTAATAAAAGACGAATTGAGAAAAGGTTATTGAATCGGGGTAGGCAGCTGGCGATATTGAGAATAATTTCCATAGCAGAGTGCTTTCATAAGCCAGATATGCAGGGGATTAAAAAGCAAATGAGTAGAAGCTGTGGCACAGATGTGTAGCTCACACATCTCAGGAACTGGCAATGAAAGGAAGAAGGGAAATAGAATGTTACCATGGAATTTGTGCAAAGGAGAAATTTAAAACGTCAGCAAAGATGTTGGAGAACTAGGATGAATCGAATGCAGAACGTAATTTGAAAATATGCTGTAGAGAGATGTTTGAGAGATTTGCTAGAGAATTCTTCCGTTCACTGCCCGATATTTTTATTGAGTCACTACTGTGAACAGCACTGCCAAGACTGGGGTTCCAAGGACAACCAAAAACAGAGTTCCTGACCTCAAGTTGTTTAAGACCTAGAGGGGAAAACTGAGATGTTAAAAGGTACCTAGGGCTGCCCTGGTGGCGCAGTGGTTGAGAGTCCGCCTGCCGATGCAGGGGACGCGGGTTCGTGCCCCGGTCTAGGAGGATCCCACATGCCGCGGAGCGGCTGGGCCCGTGAGCTGTGGCCGCTGAGCCTGCGCGTCCGGAGCCTGTGCTCCGCGACGGGAGAGGCCACGACAGTGAGAGGCCCGCGTACCGCAAAAAAAAAAAAAAAAAAGGTACCTAAACTATAACACGTCATGTGTAGCAGGCAAAGGAAAGGGCCTGCCTCCCATGGGGGACAGCAAGGCTGCCATGGAAGTGATGTCCAAACTGAGTTTTAAAACCTAAGTTTATGGAGGGCCAGGAGGCAGGAGAAAAAGCCAAAATGTAGGGGCGAGCTTAGCTGTTTTAGAAAGCTGCATGTAGAGCGTGGCATGGGGTTCGAGTGAGAGAATAATGATGAGAGATGCAGCTGAAGATGTTAGCAGGGGTCGTGCTCAGATTGTTCTTGTTTAGCTGACATTTAGCTACATGCTTTCTAATGATCAGGTTGCAAACACACACACAACACGCTTGTGGAAAATTTAAGCTGAGTAGGAATATACTCGTCATATGATTCAGAAAATCTCAGTGGATTTTCCATAAAAGCCCATCTTTAATATTTTTATAAAAATAAACGGTATATTCGTTATATATTAGTTTCCCGTGCCTGCTGTAACAAATTCTCCCCAACAGTGGCTTAAAACAGCATAGACTTATCATCGTACAGTTCTGGAAGTCGGAGCATGAAACTGGTCTCCCGAGACTAAAATGGGGCTACCCTTCTTTCTAGAGACTCTAGAGGAGAATCTGGTATTTTGGCCTTTTCCAGCTTGTAGAGGCCCCCAGCATTCTCTCCTTCATGGCCCGTGCCTGAATCCACAAAGCCAGTAATGCTGGGGGAATCCTTCTCATGCTACCGTCCCTCTGGTTCTTTCTCTGCTGTCTCCCCCTCCTGTTTATAAGAACGCTGTGATTGTATTGAGCCCACTCAGGTAAGCCGGGAATAATCTCCCCAGCTCAAGGTCGGATGATTAACACATTCAGCTCCACCTGCAGCCTTAATTGCTCTTTGCGTTTAACCTAAGCTAGTTGTAGTTTCTGGGGGTTAAACACGGACATCTTTGGGAGGCCGTCACTCTGCCTACTACAGCTATGTATAGAGCCTGACAAAAACGTCCTAAAAAGGGCCAATGTGCAATGGGAAAGACCAGTGATGAATCCACAAGCATTCAGTGCATATTTACTATGTGCCAAGGATTTTACTAAGTATTATATCATATTTTTAAATATCAGAAGACACAGTATGCCCTAAAAGAGCTGAAGGAAACAAAACATACCAAAGTGAAACAAACTACAAACTAATAAAGCAAGTGAAGATAGTGTAGTAAAATTTGAATAAGTATGGAGAACAATTAATTAATTAATTTTTAAAATAATGTAAGCAAGAAAGATGCTACCCAAAAATGACTTTCTAAAGAAGGTGAGCTGGTATTCTTGAGGAAATAGTAGATAGGGAAGAATAAAGAAAAGCATTTCAGGCCGAGGGTTTCTTTTGGTTTTTGTTTTCACGTGGCCAAGTAACCCATTATTCTTGAGAAACAAGATCATTATGGGGAACTTTGATATGTATGATATGATATGTATTGATCGTTGTATTTTAGAAGATCCATATTTGAAGGCAGAATACCTAAATTAAAACTGTGTTGTTCTCAGTTGCCCTGTTACTTCAGAAAAGTCATATCTCTCTTAGAAAAATAATGTATACTACCCAGCTCTCTAGGTTAATGTCATGATCACAATATGAATGTGCCTTGTACATGTGCCCTTTAGACGGCTATGCATGTTGGTTGTGCAGTGAAAGTTACAGTAATTATGATGGGCCTTAATTACTAGATTGAAGAATTAAGGTTCTAATTTATGCAGAACATAATTTTTTTTTTAATTGGGGTATAGCTGCTTCACAATGTTGTGTTAGTTTCCGCTGTACAACGAAGTGAATCAGCGATATGTACATATACATCTCCTCCCTCTTGGACCTCCCTCCCACCCCCCCATCCCGCCCATCTAGGTCACCACGGAGCCCCAAGCTGAGCTCCCTGCACTGTACAACAGGTTCCCACTAGCTATCTGTTTTACACACGGTAGTGTGCATATGTCCATCCCAATCTCCCGGTTAAATCCTAAGTTTATGATTCTCAATCTGGGAGTGATATATGGAGTGTCGTGGACACTTGCTATAGGACTAAAGGGATTACATCAAGGAGTACAGCTTGCAGGCTACAGTAGAAGTAGATTAAGAAAGAAGTGAGGATCTAGATTTGGATGACGAATTGAACTTCACAGACAGATTCGCAACGAATGCATTACAGTGTAAAGCATCCATAGGAATTAGTGATAGATTTGGCAGGGAATAGGAATTAGAGCAAGAACTTAACATTTAAGACTGTGCGGAGGAACAAAAAAAATGCATTTTTTGAAGTATGGATGAAAAAATACTAAAGATATTCCATTGCAAACTTGGCCAGAATGAGACCATGATTGAAAGTACGCCTTTGGACATCCTGACGTATATAAGATGTTTTCTGGAGAACAGTTGAGGGGAAAAAATGAATGGGTGGATGCACAGGTGGAAAGACATAAAGAATGGATAATAGTTTTCTTCTGTCATTGTTGCTCAACTTATGGTTACTGCCTGGAATACTGTGGGTGAAAGGGCTGTGTTCAGGCTTAGCAGTGTTATGATCTGATATTCATGTCTGCCACTGAAGTGGTAGTAGCTATGTGTAGATATAGTACCTACCATCTTCAGCATTGATAAGAGTCATCAGAGATTCACTGTATATGTGCCTATGTTCTTTATGGCAATTATCATAGACACTAATTATGTACTCCCTTATCTCTCTAAATTTTAATTCCAAGTTCCTTAAGATCAAGGCTGTGTCTTTTTGTCTTGTATGATCACTGCTTTCCATAGCACGAGCTCAGCAAACGTTTAAACAAATCAATTATTTACAAGGCTTTCCTGAATTTGTCTGCTAACGGTTTTTGCAGGTAATTATCTCCCCCATGAATTGGCAGAGGCCACGTCTAATCAACTTGGGCGTCATCAGTCATTTATTGCAAAGCGCTTCGCAAATCCTTGGCCCTCAATAAATGTTTTCTCAATTGAATTGAGGGCAAATAACGGTGAAAGAGAAGTTACGTAATATACAGCCACACACTTTGTACATTACCTCCAAATTACAAACTGGGCTTGATATTCCTTTACAGTGACATATTTCAAAGGTTGAGTGTTAGAAAACCAGACATATCATTAAAATGAGAAAACTAAATCCTGACATCACCTCCACCTAGGGACCGTCCTGGCATCTTGGTTGTTATGGGTAGTGGGAGGAAGAGAGGATGGAGGAAAGAAAGAAAGAAGGAAGGAAGGAAGGAAGAAAAACTCAAACTCTTTTGGAACTTGCTTTTTTCCCCTCCTACTTTACATCCAAGCTAAAACTAAAAAGATTTCATTCTTCCCACAGTATAACAAATAAAATTCCTTTTGTTAAACTATATTTTTATAATTGTCTCTCATAAACTGTTGCTGACGCTGAATTCACAGTGTATATTTCACACCTCCTCTGGGGCTTTAAGTCGTATTGCAGTATGGCCCGAAAATTAGGCAGCTATTTGGTTGGATAACCTGATAGACAATTCTTTGCTTTGCTTTTAAAAAGTCAGAATAGGGCTTCCCTGGTGGCGCAGTGGTTGAGAGTCTGCCTGCCGATGCAGGGGACACAGGTTCGTGCCCCGGTCCGGGAAGATCCCACATGCTGTGGAGCGGCTGGGCCCGTGAGCCATGGCCGCTGAGCCTGCGCGTCCGGAGCCTGTGCTCCACAACGGGAGAGGCCACAACAGTGAGAGGCCCGGGTACCGTAAAAAAAAAAAAAAAAAAGTCAGAATAGCCAAAGTCGATCAGTGGGAGAACTTTTAGCTCCCCCTATGATACAACATTTTCTTTCTACTTAACGGTGAGAGGCACCTAACGAAAAAGACAGAATACCTGCCATAGTAAACAAGACTCTTTCCCGAAGGAAATAAAAGAGAACCAAACCATTGCTTGAATAAATTTTTAGAAATGCTAGTCTTTTCATTTCCTTCCGTAGGAAATAAATGGGAAAATAGCATTTTGACACGCTGTTCTGAATAGTGAACTCCAGTGGCCAAATCCCCAGCAAATCACACAGCTGGCGGGGAGGTGCAAAGGAGGGGGCAATGACAGAGTGGGGTGAAAATCACCACCTTTCGCACGCACAGTTACTGAAATAGCACCTTGCCTGGAATCAGAATAGATAACAGGTACGTCACTATTTCACAAATCTCATTATGAAAGAAACCGCCTACATCTTACTTCACCCAGGCCAGTTTGACAAACGACATCATAGTTTGTTCTCAGCTCACGGAGTTTCATTATCTTACCGGTCTAGCTCCTAGGTGTAGGAGGACTCAGAAGGATTAAACACACCTGTTGCCGGTTCAGTGCCCTGCTTGACAATAAGCTTCTCCTCTCCGGCCTGTCTGCTTTTTAGTGATTGGACAGCTCCAGTTCTATTACTGAAGAGTGCCTTGAAGAAAATGATACTGCTCTACGGTTTATAACTTCCTTGTCTCCCTTCAGTTTTCTAAGATAATAACCAAAGGCCATAGAGAATGTAATCAAGCACATCGTTCTTGGATGCCACTTAACATTGGTAGATCTCTGAGATCAATTTTCTCCTGGCCACGTGTGATCTGAGATGATTTAAAAGGAATTCTCTCTGATAAGTTGCTTCTAAATTGTCTTAGTATCTTCCGAAAACTTTAGCCTAGGCATTAATGATGGCAATTAAGGTCTTGCAATAGAAGGAATTTTTGAGGTCCGTGGTCGTTCATCTGTAGTTTCTATTGCTTTATTTAGAATTGTTTTAGTTTATAATGGAGAAGCCCGTAAACGATTGGCATTATTGTCAAAGGATTAACTTTCCCATTCCACCATTCCTTTTCTGTATATAAATGCTTAGTTATCTTACTGTGGTTCTTACCAGGTTCTCAGTTGAAGATAAAATTGATTTATACATGTACGGCAAAGGCGACCAAGTATAAATCACCTAATTTAAGCCTATAAAAGTTTTATCCTGAAAATACATTGCTAACGTAGATTATAAAATTATCCCTTTTGAATCCAGAAGGTCTACTGCTCTGATATCCTTCATACATTGTCTCCATCAGGCAACTTCTTTCCTTGGGAGTAGTACTACTTAGTATAACAGAAATAGTATATATACCTTGGTACCACGAACACTTGAGCTCCACTGGCCGATTTATAGGACCTCTAATTAGAGTACACACAGCACTTTAAAATTTTTAGACCCTTACTGCTCAAAGCGTGGCGTATGTACCAGCGGCAGAATCTCTGGGAGGAAACTTAGAAGTGAGGAATGGTTAGCCCCACGCCATGCTTATTGCATCATTATTTGAAATTGAACAAGATTTCCCAGATGAATTTTATTTAATAGAGTTTGAGACACACTGCTTCAGACACTTTGTACTGCATCATATTCCCCCAGAGGAAGGCAGCCACACTCCTACCCCTCGTCCCTTTAAAAGATGGGTGTTTTCGGAAAGATAAGATACTGGCCTCCAAGCAGGGAGGCTCACTGATGGATTGTCATACTGCTTGGGATCAATAGCTTCCTTTGATCCCAGATCACCGTCCGGTGGCTACCGTTTATTTCATCACTTCTAGTAGTAGTAATTTTCCCAAAAGCACCACTTTTATTTCCTTTTTTTTTTTTCCCTCTTTAGATCTTCTTTTTGTCACCATCTCAACTAAGCCCTTTACTAGTAAATAACAACTTGTATAGCAGCAGCTAGTGACGTTTTATTCTCTTTCTCTGTCCACCATTGTGGCTGCTGAAAACCAGCACTATTCTGTGTGAGTTCCAGGGACTGATACTTCTGCTCCTTTTACGTGGTTTTTGTCAGCACTGGCAGTTTCCTCACGGACTTGTGCTTGTCAGAATTCAGCTGAATACATCACCACGGACCCTCTCTGTAGCTCAGAGGTTTTTTTTCTGCATAGCTTCCTTTCTCCTCTACTCTGTCTTGTGAACTCTGGCTGCCTTGGCCTTCCTGGACCTCAGCTGCAACCCCTCACTGCAGAGGGACCCCACTCAGATCCCCCTTCCTGCCCTGTTGCTGGAAACTCTCTCAGGGCAGTAAACTGGGGTGCTTGAGAGCCGCTCTCCATTCCCTCCGCCACCCACATTTGCTTCTCCTCGTTCAAGGATCGCTGGTTTTTGCTGCTTGATATCCGGTATCTTAAAAATCACTTCTAGTTCTGTTTTGGTTTTGGTTTTGCTATTTTAAGCCAGAGGTGAACCCAGTCTATGTTATTTCATCTTGGCCTGATGTAGAAATCTCGGTTTCATCTTGATATGAAGATAGAAAGCGGTATTAAAATTACATTTGCATAGAGAAATCGTTTACATTGGTCCTTTAAAACTTTAGCTTTTATTTTTAGTAAAATCAAGAGCCATTGTCGAATTCGGATCATGAGAATGACATGAAAATGTGCCTATTTTCAAAGGGGGAAATTAAGGAATGGGGCCCGTTTCTCTCTGCAACCTGTGCATAGCATGCGCTCAGTAGATGCTTTTTGATAATGTAATCTAGTTAACTGCTTGTCTTAGCAGCTGGCTACAGTCTCTTATCCATTTAATACAAGCTTTTTAAGCATCTATTTGAGTTGCTATTTGTTTGACAGTTATATCAGACTCCATGTTAGATACGTGATTCTTGTTACTCCAACTAATTCTTACCAAAATTAGGTAAGTGTATTACACTCCTTTTGCAGAAGAGAAAAATGAGACTTAGAAAGTTTAAACATCTTCCCTGAGTCCACATACTTGGTAATAAAATTCAAAGTCAGGTTTGTCTGGCTCCAGTATCTATGCTCTGAGACGTTATACATACTGTATACATTCAAGGTACTGTATAGTAAGTACCTTCAGGAAACATAATGTTCACTTTCTTGCTCTAACTGAAATCTGGCCCTCTCGAGAAATCACTGTTTCCCCTAAAACCTCCTAGTGGGCCCTGAGGTGGGACAGATCTCTTCTTTGTTCCTTATTGCTACCTCCAGACTATTGCCGTTCCTTTTCCATGAAACCCCCGGATTTGAAGCTCACTTGCTCTTACGGGAAACGTCACCTGCCAGGTCTCTTTTCTTCCATCTCTACAGGCCTTGGAATATCCCTCCTTACTCTAGGAGATTTTAGCAATTAGCTATGATGGGATTCAGGACATACCACCTCCAAATATGGTGCTCTGTCATATGTCACATTTTAAGCTGAAGGAATTTGAGAAATGGCAGGTTCAGGAAGGACTTTCTGACCATCTCCCCTGAAGCAGGTCATAAGACTCTCATGTGAGAGGCGTCCTCCCTCTACTGGGAAGAATGCAGCATCCTCATCTCCAAAGAAGGAAGGACCCGGTGGGGAAATCTGAACCACGGGACTTGCCAAGTTCTCCCCTGGGTTCACTACACTTACCTCGGACCCCTGGTCCTGTCACATTTTCCCATGATTTCCACTCTCCATCAAACCTCGCATAAAAATGTTCAGGTTTAACCATTTATTTGGGTGGGTCTTCATTTCCTTATGAAGCCTCCCGTGTCATGTAAAACTCATATTACATGTGTATGCTTTTCTCTGGCTAATCTGTCTTTGGTTACAGAGACACAGCTGAGAACCTGAGATGGATAGAGGAAAGACATTTTCCCTCCTCCATAGCCCAACGTAACTCTTACTCCCCACATAATTGTCGGTGATTTCGGTATCTCTGAAAATATTATCTTAATTTTTAAATTTCCTCCTTTTAAAATGTATATGGTTTCCCATCATTCCTCTGCTCAAAATCGCACAGTGACTCTTGATTTCACTCATATACCGTGGTAAAAAAAACTTTAGCTATTATTTTTAAGTAGGGTGACCACATAATTTTTTAAAGCTAAACCAAAACTCTTTTGAGAGTAAAAGAAAGCAAACCAAAGCTAAACCAAAACTCTTTTGAGAGTAAAAGAAAGCAATAGACATTCCGCCCGGAAGGGTTACAGTTTTGCATTGTAGACGCCTCACCAATAAGGTCCTTCATGAGCTGGCTTCTACCACATTTTCTCTCTCCTAACGCTGGACTCCTTACTCACTCTGCTTAGCTGCACTGGCTTCTTTGCTCTTCCTCAAATACACTAACAGTTAAGGACTGTACAGTGGCTGGTCTTCTGTCTGGGGAAAGGTCCTCCTTCACTTCACTGGAATCTCTTACCAGAGCAAGGCCTTCCCTAGCAGCTCAATACAAATCGCGAACCCACCTCAGCTCTGTACATTGCCCATACCCCTTACCCTACCTTTTATTCCCCCTACAGTATCTATTAACTCAGAAAAAGAAATTGCTATCGAATCAAAACCAAAAACTGACTAAAGACATTTTTGTCCTCTAGAGAATTGACATAACTTTACGTCTAAGGAGGCTCAGTTTTCCGTTCTTTTATTTAGGAAAACACTGTGATCAAACTCAATGGAAATTTTTAACTGACCCATTGTGTCCTCTTGGGCAGAGTCAGGTCCAAGGATGAGATAAAGAAGATGCTTGATTTCTTTGTATAGTAAAGTAAGGAATATTACATTTCTACAGACCACTGAAAGTAGAGAGATGGCTGAGAATAGGACAACAGTAGAAATTTTAGAAATAACTACTCTAGAGGGAGGAGTGGCCTAGGTCTTTGGACAGTAATGTATAATACCAAATGTTAAGTTGTTCCTTTTTTGTGCTTTCGTATTAGAACTACCTTAGCATTAGTCCCCAAAGTGCTGTACATCCCTTCAAAGAACCACAATGTTGCAGAAACAAATGAAAGAGGCAGGGTTCCATATTGGTAATAAAACAGGTAAGGAGAGAAGAAATGGACCATTTGAGCTGTCAGGAAAAATTGTGACTTTGAAATGGGCCAAAAAGGACCAGCAGAGGTCCTATCTGGTTACTCCCTCTGTGTGATCTCTGCCTCTCCTGGTTTTTGAGCTATTTTACAACTCTATAAATTGTAGAAAACAGATAATAATGCAAACGATTCCTATTCATAGAAACATAAGTGTGTTGTGTCCAGTAGAATGCAATTGATTATTGCCTGTGGCTAGAGCAATTTTTGCATCTATTTTAAGTTCATTTTAGCATTTCTTTACTGCATACAAATTTTTAAAATTCTCCTTTGACTGGGTAATAACGTCTTACTAGCTCCATCATTAATTGAGTTAAATGAAATACTTGTGTTCATTTTTATATTTCTAAGAGAGCCCCAATTTTACCTTAAAAAAAAAAGTATTCTTTAACAGAGCCAAGACTATCAGAGACCAGACCACTTTAGGAAACACTGGACTTCATCTGGCTTAAGAGTTTATGAAAGTAAATAATTCCTGTTCCCTCCAGAATTTATCAGAAAGTTTGCCTTTGTAAATGTAAAAGGAAGACATGGGGCTCTTAGAGTTGTGAGTGCAGATAGGTATTTACATAGCAGCCTATATTGTGTGGTGGATGTTTAAAAAGTCTTAACCCCCCTTCATGCCACTACAGTTCTTATCCTGTAACTTTTTTTCACTTATCAAATATTTTTAAGTGTTTTATTATTCCTTTTTGTTTTAGCAGTTTTTACTGTGGAGAGTCTTAACACCACTAGCTGTTCCACAATAACAGATCAAGGTCAGCAAACTTTTTCTATAAAGGGACAGGTAGTAAATATTTTATGCTTTGCAGGCCAGATGGTCTCTGTCACAGCTATTCAACTCTGCTGCTGTAACACAAAAGCAGTCACAGGGAACACAAACAAATGAGTTCAACAGAGTTTCATGCACAAAAGCAGGATTTGGCCAGTGGGCCATCGTTTGCCAACCACTGAGATAAATTATGATTCATTTACTTGAGCTTACTATAAAACTATTAATCAAAAAACGAATAATATTTTTGTTTCATTTTGAAACAAAATAGAACATTTTTCTATTTTCACAGTTAGAAGTTATGATTGATCTTTTATGATGAAATTTAAATTCAAAGCTTACAATTTTCCTTTTTTCTTTATGCATCCCACCTCATAGTTACACCATTGGGAAAGCCTAATAGATGCAAGAGAGGCTAGATAAAATGATTTTTTAAAGTGAAAAAAAAAACTAATAATAATTATTTAGAACTCTTAAAGTTGGAAGGTATTTAATATAATTAAGAATAAGGAGAATACATTTTTTATCATTCTAACTATTAAAATATAGTTATAAAATATTATAAAGAAGGCTAACTAATGGCTAATAAATGTAAAAGGATGCTGTAATAACATTGCCAGGAGCATGGCAAGATGAGTATAAAAGATATCAATACACAGCTAAAGATTGATTGCTTAAAACAAAAAGAAATTTGGTCAAAACTACAGTAGGTGTGATTCTTCTAGAGAAGGAGATGAAAAATATAATCACCTTTGAGGCTCTAAAACCGAGATGTTGAAATTTCAGTCCACGTCTTATCCTGGCATCAAAACTCAAGAGGACGTTGAATCGAGGGATAGTGCTGCTATGTTACATCGGCAGAATAGAGCAAAGACAGCAGCCATGCCAGAGTAGGCAGAGGCCATGCGCACCCCACCCCAGGCCTCAGAAATTCAGTTTGAAGACAGGGACTGGATAGCAAAATCCCCTGGGAATTATGTCTGGTTGGATAATAGAGATAGAAACCCTTAGTCTGCTCCCAGAGGACAAAGCAGGAGTCTTTAGCAGCTGAGGACAGTAAAAGCCCTAGAACCGTGCAGTAAAAAGAATATTTGGTGATACGTGAAGGCATGGGGTCTCATGAGGAGTTGCAATGACAGTTTTTAAAGGTAACTGTTTTCCATGCTATTGTAGAGTCCCCTGAAAAGCCAAATGGACCCCTTCCCAAAATTTCGTTCATATTGAGACCGACGCTAGACACATGCAAAGAGTTTGTAAGTAAAAACATGACAAGTTTATTGCTTACATAATTGAGGCCTCTGGGGAGTATAGGGCAGTCTCTCCAGCAGGTCTGAAATGGCTTGAGAAACCAAAGAAAGGAGATTGGCCTGGAAGTTTAGCATCTTTACGAGATAGGGCTGGAGTGGTGGTTCATGTGTGAGAAGAGGCTTTCATGGTTTGAATCCCTCATCTGTGCCGAAGGAGGGCAACCCAGGTCTCCTTATCAGCTTGATCAGATATGGGGCCTCAGGGGAAGGAGGGGTGAGGCTTAAAGCTGTCAGCAGTCAGACATCAAGAAAATGGGGTCAGACTCCTCATTCCACACACCAGTACACTTCATACCATTATCATCACTCAAATTATTCACATATTAAAGTTGAAAACACACAAAAAGGCAAAATATATCATAATTCTATCCCACAAAGACACTCATAGCGGACCACGTAGCAGATGGTTCTGTATCCATAGTTCTCAAACTTGGCTACATATTGGAATCATCTTAGAAGCATTAAAATATTTTTGATACTTGTATCTCACCTCCAGAAAATCTGATCTGAATTAATTCTTGCTAATTGGATTTTATAATCTCTCCAGGTGATTCTAATTTGCAGCGAAGGTTAAGCATCACTGTTATAGAGGGCATGTGTGTGTTGAGGTAATAAACATGGGATCAAACTCTTCATGCAGTTTATAAGCAATGTTCATTTAACATACCATAGAGCATCTTTCCATGCCCACAAATACAAGACCTACAGCATCATTATAATGCCTACCTATTACTTTACCATATGAATATACTGTAATTTCTATCCCAACAGGTCACTGTTGCAGGATATTTACATTGTAGCCAATTTATTATGCTTACAAAAATACTCATGAACATCTTTTATATATACATCTTTGTTCATTTTTATAATTCCTGGTGAATATTTTCTAGAAATATGATCACTGGCTTAAAGAGTATAGATATGTTTAAGACTATTGCTTTGTCATCCCTCCAGCAGGAAATGAGGTTGTACATTTTCCTAAAACTCCACCACTCTGAGTATCACCTAACTTAAATTTTTGCCTGAAGGTAGAAATAAAAATATAATTTATCTGAACTTATACCTTTTGCATTATGCCTTTGGTATCATGCTTAAAGAGGTATTTTTTGCTACTAGTTTACGTAAATAGTCTGCTATGTTTTTAAAGTTTTGTCAGTTATTTTTTATATTTAATACAGCTCATTTGAAATATATTTTGGGGCAGATATATAAAAAAAACTATGACTTTATTTCCTCCTTAACAGCAAGCCGATTTCCCCAAGTTGGTTATTCAGTCATCCTCGATTTGGTAAACTCAGAAAACTCATTTCTAAAGTGAAGAAATACCTACCTCGCATAGTTTCAGAGTGGGCTAAATGAGTTAATGTATAATATTAAGCACTTAGAATAGTGTACAGCGTATAATAAATACCTCAGCATGTGATCACTTATTTTCATGATCATCACAACATTTATTATATAACTTGGGTCTACTTCGTGACTCTGAGTTCTGTGGCATTAGATAATGTGTTTAACCTTACCCTAGTACTCCATGTTTCAATGGGTGTAGCTTTGACATGCATATCTTTAATAAGTGAAACTTCTCTGCTTTGTCAAAATTATTCTGGCTACTTTCACATATTTATTCTATTGGAGAAACTTAAAATCATACTGCCAAATTCAAAAGAGAAATTTCTTTCTGGTTTCTCATTGTGCTTAGTTTAAATATGAGTCAATTAGAGCAAGATTTACGTGGTTTACAATTGTTTATTCTTTCTACCTAGTAGAATGATATGCCCCTGCCTATTGTCAAGTCTCCTTTTATGTCCTGTAAATTCATGTAGTTTTCTTCAGAGAGGTTTTGCATATTCTTATTAAGTTTATTGCTAGGAATTTTATATTTTTACTGGGTTGTCAAAGGGTTATTTTTCTCTGTTATGTTTTCTGTTTATACTTAGTATATATGGCTGATAACTTGCGGGCCTCTCACTGTTGTGGCCTATCCCGTTGCGGAGCACAGGCTCTGGACGCGCAGGCTCAGCGGCCACGGCTCACGGGCCCAGCCGCTCCGCGGCATGTGGGATCCCCCCGGACCGGGGCACGAACCCGTGTCCCCTGCATCGGCAGGCGGACTCTCAACCACTGCGCCAGCAGGGAAGCCCTAACTTTTTTATATTTATTTGTAACTGACTGACTTTCTCACTGAATTCCCTGGGTAGTTATAATTCAAGGACATTATAATTCGAGGCTTCTCTTTGTATCAAGAACGCTGTCTGTAGCAACTAAACCTTCATTGCAAATTAGGATGGGATTGAGAGGAAGGCCGGGTAGGGGGCTAAACTCTTCTCCTCGGTGTCACCTTTAGGATTAGAAAGTATGCTATCCCTTTTAATTAAGGAGTGTGTACTTCTTCTTTTACAGAGACAAATGTTAGCAGTGACTAATTATGAAAGGTTTTAGGTAAGAGTGACTAAGGAAATATATGAAATATAGCCTTAACTCACAAAATGAACCTTGCCATCCTTTTACCCTAGCAGTTATAGTAAGTGTATCCATAAACTTTATTTTCACCAATATTTGTTTGAAGGAAAGCAGCTCTGCTCAATGTGTGCTCCACTGGACGCCTAGCAGCGTCCAAGCTTTGTTTTAAGGTGATCTGTGTTATCAAAGTTATCTTCTATAATAGTACTGTTATTTGCTCTTTCACTCTGTTGCCATTTGCAATGATAGTGAAATATTGGTAATAAAACTGCTACTACCTCAGCGTGCGCCAAGGCAGCAGTACAAAGCTTCTAGTACTCAGGGCATTGCTTATGCACCTTGCAGATAAAACGAAACAAAAACCAGTTTCCATTAAGAATGCCCTGATGAAGCAGTAAAAACTACTACTGTTATTAAATCTCAACCCTTATGCGTACCTCTTTTTAACGTTCTGTGTGACAGAAATACACAGCAAGTGCTCTGCAGAGTAATATGTTGGTGACTGAAGGAAAGCACTTGTCTGAATGATGAGGTGAACTAGTCACTTTTTCACGAAGCACCGTTTTTATTTAGAAGAATGACCCCCAAGCTGATGGTTATGCAGACCTTGGTATTTGACAGACATTTTCTTGAAAATCAATTCAGTGAGCCTGTCACTTCAAAGAAAATAACTGACAATATTTGTTACCAGTGATAAAACCTGAACTTTCAATTGAAAGGTAGAATTTTGGAAAGTTTGTATCTGCCACCACAAGCTGGATAATTTCCCAATACTTAGAGATTTTCTGATGAGATTGATGATAATAGCAAATGTGTTTTTATATTATTACTGTATAAAGAAATCTATCAACATTTGGAATGTCTACATAGCATAAGGAATCAATTTTCCAAATGATGAATTTATGATATCTCAAAATTGTATATGGGCAAACGATCCATTCAAAATGCAAGACTGATGAATAGATTTTAGTGTAACAGAGTACAAAAATTCACTAGCTTCAGATTCCACGTTGCAGTTAATCTTTAAGAAACTATTGTTGGGTTTCCCTGGTGGCGCAGTGGTTGAGAGTCCGCCTGCCGATGCAGGGGACACGGGTTCGTGCCCCGGTCCGGGAAGATCCCAAATGCCGCGGAGCGGCTGGGCCCGTGAGCCATGGCCGCTGTGCCTGTGCGTCCGGAGCCTGTCCTCCGCAACGGGAGATGCCACAACAGTGAGAGGCCCGCGTACCGCAAAAAAAAAAAAAAAAAAAAAAAACTATTGTTTGTCAAAAAAGAATATTCACAATTGTCTGAAAAGTCTATTAAAATACTCCTCCCTTTTCCAACTATATACCTGTGTAAAGCTGCGTTTCCTTCGTATGCTTCAACCAAAACAACATATACAACAGGTTGAATGCAGATTTGGGAATCCAGATTTCCTCCTTTAAGCCAGCCATTAAAGGAATTTGACACAAACATAAAACAATGCCACTCTTCCTACTAATACTTTTGTTAGGAAAAATATGTTATTTTCATAGTATATGTTATTTATATTAAAGTATAATGGATTTATTACCTTAAAGTTAGTAAAAAAATATTTTGTTTTTCTCAGTTTTCTACAACATTAGGTATTCATAGCTATAACCCATATAGACACAAATTCTTTGGGATTTGGGACACTCAGTAGTTTTTCAGAGTGTAAATTGTTTTGAGACTAAAAACTTTGAGAACCATTGCTAAGGGGGGAAAGAAAAAAGGGATTATTCGGCATCATGGTAGAACTTGCCTCACACATAATATATAGCCTTTGACTGAACTTTTTCTAACTATAAGAATGCCGATGCCCATTAAGAAACTCAGATTTCACTAATCTGAAGACTGCCCTAGAGTATCTGAGATGGGTTTTCTGATGAATTTCTTTTTTTTTTTTT
>NW_020173215.1:14338564-14338962 GCF_003031525.2 Neophocaena asiaeorientalis asiaeorientalis
TTTATTCCTGCCCTGCCACTAGGTTCATCAGTACCAGTTTTTTAGATTCCATATATGTGCATTAGCATAAGGTATTTGTTTTTCTCTTTCTGACTTACTTCACTCTGTATGACAGACTCTAGGTCCATACACCTCACTACAGACAGTTCAATTTGTAATTCATCCTTCCTTTGGGAGTCCTCTGCTCCTGGTTAGGACTAGAGGAGATTGAATTTGGGTACAGTGTTATGACTGAGTGGAGAGAGGCTGAGAAATGTGCCATGGGAAGCATTAAGCCCTATTTGGATTTTAAATAGTTACAACCATCTGTGACCTTCATTAAAAACACATGACCTAGGGCTTCCCTGGTGGCGCAGTGGTTGAGAGTCCGCCTGCCGATGCAGGGGACACAGGTTCGT
>NW_020173215.1:14343822-14388611 GCF_003031525.2 Neophocaena asiaeorientalis asiaeorientalis
AAAAAAAAAAAAAAAAAAAAAAAACTATTGTTTGTCAAAAAAGAATATTCACAATTGTCTGAAAAGTCTATTAAAATACTCCTCCCTTTTCCAACTATATACCTGTGTAAAGCTGCGTTTCCTTCGTATGCTTCAACCAAAACAACATATACAACAGGTTGAATGCAGATTTGGGAATCCAGATTTCCTCCTTTAAGCCAGCCATTAAAGGAATTTGACACAAACATAAAACAATGCCACTCTTCCTACTAATACTTTTGTTAGGAAAAATACGTTATTTTCATAGTATATGTTATTTATATTAAAGTATAATGGATTTATTACCTTAAAGTTAGTAAAAAAATATTTTGTTTTTCTCAGTTTTCTACAACATTAGGTATTCATAGCTATAACCCATATAGACACAAATTCTTTGGGATTTGGGACACTCAGTAGTTTTTCAGAGTGTAAATTGTTTTGAGACTAAAAACTTTGAGAACCATTGCTAAGGGGGGAAAGAAAAAAGGGATTATTCGGCATCATGGTAGAACTTGCCTCACACATAATATATAGCCTTTGACTGAACTTTTTCTAACTATAAGAATGCCGATGCCCATTAAGAAACTCAGATTTCACTAATCTGAAGACTGCCCTAGAGTATCTGAGATGGGTTTTCTGATGAATTTCTTTTTTTTTTTTTACATCTTCATTGAAGTATAATTGCTTTACAGTGATGTGTTAGTTTCCGCTGTACAGCAAAGTGAATCAGCTATACATATACATATATCCCCATATCCCCTCCCTCTTGCGTCTCCCTCCCACCCTCCCTATCCCACCCCTCTAGGTGGTCACAGAGCTCCGAGCTGATCTCCCTGTGCTATGCGGCTGCTTCCCACTAGCTATCTGTTTTACACATGGTAGTGTACATATGTCAATGCTACTCTCTCACTTCATCCCAGCTTCCCCTCCCCATGTCCTCAAGTCCATTCTCTACGTGTGTGTCTTTATTCCTGCCCTGCCACTAGGTTCATCAGTACCAGTTTTTTAGATTCCATATATGTGCATTAGCATAAGGTATTTGTTTTTCTCTTTCTGACTTACTTCACTCTGTATGACAGACTCTAGGTCCATACACCTCACTACAGACAGTTCAATATGTAATTCATCCTTCCTTTGGGAGTCCTCTGCTCCTGGTTAGGACTAGAGGAGATTGAATTTGGGTACAGTGTTATGACTGAGTGGAGAGAGGCTGAGAAATGTGCCATGGGAAGCATTAAGCCCTATTTGGATTTTAAATAGTTACAACCATCTGTGACCTTCATTAAAAACACATGACCTAGGGCTTCCCTGGTGGCGCAGTGGTTGAGAGTCCGCCTGCCGATGCAGGGGACACAGGTTCGTTCCCTGGTCTGGGAAGATCCCACATGCCGCGGAGCGGCTGGAGCCGTGAGCCATGGCCGCTGAGCCTGCGCGTCCGGAGCCTGTGCTCCGCAACGGGAGGGGCCACAACAGCGAGAGGCCCGCGTACCGCAAAAAAAAAAAAAACAAAAAAAAAACACATGACCTAAAACAAAGTTTATTGAGATGTTTAGAAAATTAGACTCCAAATATAATCATGGATTTGTCCATTTTTCCTTTCAATTCTATCTTTTAGTATTATTTTGCTTTATATATTTTGAAGCTCTGTTTTTATGTGCATAAAATTTTATGACTATTATGTCTTCTTGATGAGTTGACCCCCTTTATTATTTCATAATGTCCCTCTCTATTCTGGTCATATTCCTTGCTGTGAAGTCTACTTTTTCTGATATTAATATAGCCACTCCAGCTTTCTTTTGATTATATTTGCAGGAGATTTTTTTTTTAATTTCAATTCAATTTAAGGTAGGTGTAAAGTAGTATAGGTAGTATCTGGTTGGGTCTCTGTTTTTTATTTGGTGTATTCAAAGCATTTATGTTTGATATTGATGTGTCTTTCTTGCTTGCTATGTTCTGTTTCATCTGTTGTTCACCCCCCGTTTCTGCCTTCTTTTGGATTGATGAGTTTTTATGATTTTATTTTTTCCATTGTTATTCATAAATTTCATGAAAAAGTTTTTTGCCTTCGAGTGTAATATATGTATGTGTATATATATACACACACACACACACACATACATATTTAACTAAATTAAAAGTAGACTGAAGCAAGTTAGCTGATAACCTGTTACATGGCAATAGGAAACTCACACGGTAATGACCGAACACGACATATTCCCACTACCTCCCTCACATCCTTTGTACTATTGTTAACATTTATGAAAGTAAAATATATATCTGTTCACAATAAATTGCTTTCCATCTTGTCTTAGACAGTTATGTTCTACGGCAATTAAATTTTTTAAAAGTTTTGTATTTACGTTAGTTCGTGCCACCTTCAGAGACCTTCATTCCTTTGAGTGGATCCGTCATCCCTCCAACAGTGTGTATTGGTCTGTGTCACAGGTTACCACAAACTTAAAATGACACCCATTTTTGGAACTAAAAAGAGGTGATGGTTGTATAATATTGTAAATAAACTAAATACCACTACATTGTGCACCTTAAAATGGTCAATTTTGTGTTATGTGAATGTTACCTTAAAAAAAAAATCACCATCTGTTGAAGTCAAGGATTTTCATTCCCTTGAGGAGCTGATTAGAGCCTATTCAACTGAACGTGATAAAAACGGAGGTGAAAACAAAACGCACATTTATTATCTCATAGTTCCTTTGGTAAGAAGTCCAGATACAGTGTCTGCTCAGGGTCATCAGGCTAAACGTCGAGTTTTTAGCCCGGGCTGCAATTTCATCTGAGGCTCTGGTCGCCTTCTATGATCATTCAGGTTGTTGGCAGAGTACCATCTCTCATGGTTGTAGGACTGAGGTCCTCACTTTCTTGTTGTGTGTTAACTGGGGACCATTCTTAGCAGCTGGAAGGGCCTGTCTTTTCCTGCAAACCATGGCAGTTTGCTCCTTCGAAGTCAACATGAAAATCCCTGCGACTTCTGGTTGTTGAAGGACAAACAGGATTCTACCTACCACCGCACATTATTCTCGATGCACCGAAGGCTTCACATTCATCTAGTACTGGTTTCTTGTGTTTGGGATGAGATGGGTTTGGCAGGTTTTTCTCAACGTCTGTTCCATCTATAGCTTTAAATCTTCCCTTTTAACTACACTTTGGAAAGGACCTTTCTCCTTGCTCTTGACCTTCCTCCAGCAGTGGACTGCTATTACTTATAACTCAGACTATTAGCCTGCTGGTGGAGGGGAGGAGAGCAGCTCCCGGTCGTTCTGGGTCAGCCTCTATCTTAGGTAGGCATCGTGTCCTGGTGGAGCCTTTTCAGCGCTCTTGCCTGTCTCCACCTGTTGTGGGAGACCTCTAACTGTCTGGGCCCAAGATGTATTCCTGCCCCTCCTCCAGGAGTAGAGAGGATTATTTTCTGTTCTTTTTCCCAGCTGGGATGGGTTTTCACCCTTGCCCTAAAGCTGATATGATTTGCTGCCCTACTCTTGCTGATTCAAGGCTTTTATTTCATAGAGGAGATAGAGGCTAGAAGATATATCTCTTTCCTAGGAATGCACCAGAAAAAGGTTTTCTTGGGTCTGTTGCCACCACATTTTGCCATGAGCTCTTAGTGAGGTCTTTGGGGAAGAACCTGTGAGTTTGTGAAAATTCCCCTTGTGTGTGGCTTCCAGTACTTCTATATTCTCACATTCACCCATACTCAACATTTAACAATTTATCAAAAATTTTGGGCTGAGTTCTTTCTGGCCTCCAAGGCAAGCCATCCTGTGTTTATCCCAGGTAAGCAAATACTAACATCTTGTGTCTCCTTAGATGTATCTGCTTTTCCTAAGTGTTGGCTTAGTTGGTTGCCCTGCAGCCACAGCTCTCTGATAGGCTCAAGAAAAGTTGTGATTTTGTAGATTGTCTGATGCTATATTGTTGTCAGGGCAAAGCAATCCTCTTTTCAGCTTTTAATATCCTAGGAAAGCCCTGTTAATTTTTGTTGTTATCGCTGTGAGTCTCCCTTAAAATTAATTCCCATGAAGAGAATGAGTATACCTAGTGATTGACCAGACCTGACCCTTATTTGGTGAACATTATATATTTGTTGAGGGAAGCAACAAAGATATGAACAAATGAATCGGTTGTATAGAGGACATTTAGCAGGAAGTTGATAGAAAAGCCTAGCAAATAAGGAAACCTGTAGCAATTCAGTAGTCAGGTCAGATATAGAGCTATGCCATTTTTCAAGAATTCTGGGTGAAAACAAAGGAAAAGGGGAAATCGTTTCTAGAAAATGGAGTTCATAGGCTCAGGAGAGAGGTCAGGCACTTGCCTATCAAACTGGGGTAGAGAATGAACCTTCCTTTTGGGGGCTCATTACCTTGTGAGGAAGGAGAAAGAGAACATCAGTACCCTAGATATGACGAAGGAAGGTAGTGAGGTGACTCGCTATGTATATCTTGTTGAATACTCATGGATTCAACCCTTGATAGAAGAGCAGGGTAGTGGTTGCTGTGATGAGCTAACCAGCTCATCTGTCAGAGCCGGGCTAAGGCTCTCAGTCCCTAGCTGCATGTATTGTTGGCTGCTGCCATCTCATAGCTGTGTCCCTCTTCCAGAAAAAGCACTTACTTAGAGTTTTTCTTCCTGTCCACTCGCTGCCGACAACGGCACCAATGAAAGAATCCAACGGCCAGGTCCCATGCATTCCCACTTCGGAACTCTCTGATTATTCGAGGCCCCTGTTGCATCTGCAGCACAGCTGGGCTTCTGACTAATCTCTCTCACTCTCACAGATGTTCTTTAGCATATTCTCAATATTCCGCCCACATACATATATTTAAAGTGGTTCCCCGGGGAAGCAAATCTGCAACAAGAAGAAACAATTATTTTCAAATCTTGCTAACTTGTAAATTTAGGGTTGTTGGTATATTGATTATCTGCTTCGCTGCCCACTGGTTCCAGAAGAAACCACAGTGTGATTGGCTGAATCATGATCCCCCAACAATGTCTGCATCCTAGCCCCCAGAACTTGTGAATATGTTACCTTACATGGTAAAAGCAATTTTGCAGGTGTGATTGAATTAAGGATTTTGAGATGGGGAGATTAGTTTAGATTATCCAGGTGGGTCCAATATAATCACAAGGGTCCTTTTCAGAGAGGGCAAGAAGATTAGAATCAGATAGATGATGTGATGACAGAAGCAAAGGAACAGAGATTTGAAGATGTTCCACTGCTGGTTTGAAGATGGAGAAAGAGGCCATAAGCCAAGGAATGTAGGCAGCCTCTAGAAGCTGGAAAAGGAAAGGCAACAGATTTTCCCCCTAGGACCACCGGAAGGAATGCAACCCTGCAGATCCTTTTTGATTTTGACTGTCAGACGTGTGAAATAAAAAGTTGTGTCATTTTAAAGCTACTCATGTGTGGCAATTGGTTATAACATCAAAAGGAAACTCATATACATGGTAGGAACATAGGATGAGTCTAAATAGCTCAAAGTATGGCCAAATGTTTATAGAGATGGAACCAGGTTCCATCTCTATGTCAGTTCTATTTTTTATCAGTGATTATAATGTGGTTATATTATTTTTCATAATACAAAATGAATTTATAATTGAACTTTTAAAAGCATTACAATTTATGTCTGCTCTATCTATTTCTCCTTACACTTAGGGAGCAATTGCATTTTTTTTTGATATAATGTGCACATAAAAGATGATCAGAGGCAACATGGATTTCAGTTACCTGACCATGACCATGCTAAACATATTACCACTTAATAGTTTGACTCATCCCTTTGGTGCTTGAATCCCTGGCTTCATATTCTGGCAAGTGACATTTAAAAAATCCCTCTCTGACCCTTATTCTTGGCTTTCGTCCAACCTTGATTTCAGCTTTCCCATCTCCAGAAAAAAAAGAAATATGACGTAAATAAACTACACACTTGTCAACATAAATGCTCATACCATAATTTTCTGCCAATATTTTATATGTGAATTTCTCATGTGCATACCTTTAATCTCTCTGACACTCAGTTTTTTACCTGAAATATGCTGCAAATCAATTGGCAGTAATGAGAAATTTTCACCAGGAAGAACGTTTATAAAATATGAGTGCATGGAAGAGATGGTCACTTTGAAAACTTACTTCTACCAAGTGCTTAGTTCAGAAGGTATATCAAGAATTTCTCAAAGAACAGTGATTATGATTAGATCATTTATAGGATTGTCCTCCATATATTTGGACAACTAATTTCATCTATGTTCTTATAATGATAGATATCTTAGTGATCCAAAAGTTGTTCCAGTAAAATATTGGAATGGCCATTGGTCCATGAATGTGATATCCTCTCCCCTTAAGACTTACCTTTCTAATCCCACAGGTCATCTTGATCTCCAGTGGCCTCAGCCTGCAGCGGTTTGAAGCAGGATTTCGGTTCCTGGCCAGAGATTGAAGTCAGGCCACAGCCGTGACAGCACTGAATCCTAGCCACTAGACCAGTGGTGAGTAAAAAGGCCTTGGCCTGTAGGCTTTGTAGGAATGAATTCCCACAAAGAGACAGAAAGTAGTGAAACAAGTAAAGTGTTTATTAGGAGGAAAAAGGGTATGCGTGAAGACTCGCATGGGCAGGCTCAGAGAGAGAGAGAGTCGCACCCTCGTGGTAGTTTGAATCACTTACATGGGGCATTTCTTCTGGGTTTCCCTTGGCCAATCATCTTGCTTTGCCTGGTTCTGAGTCCATATTTGGTTTACCTCAGGGCCCTCCCATGTGTGCATTGTCCTCTCTTAGCCAAGATGGATTCTAGCAAAGAGGCCTATGGGGAGGTTGACATCACTTACTGTGGGGTGATGCCACCTCCATTTTGACCCCGAGGAGCCTTTCTACACATTTGTAGTCGGGAAAGTCTCCTTGACCTTGAGAATGTGATCTCTTTCTCTCTTATCTGGGTAGGCTCAGCTCCTTTCTGCTCTCGTCTTCATCTTGGAGTATCTGTCCACAGGGTACAGACTCCAGCTGCTTAGCCTGGGGCCCATCTATCTCCTGCCTCAATCTGTCTAAGTATTCTGGTTTTTTTTGTTTGTTTGTTTTTTGTTTTTGTGGTACACGGGCCTCTCACTGTTGTGGCCTCTCCCGTTGCGGAGCACAGGCTCCGGACGCGCAGGCCCAGCAGCCATGGCTCACAGGCCCAGCCGCTCTGCAGCATGTGGGAACTTCCCGGACCGGGGCACAAACCCGTGTCCCCTGCATCGGCAGGTGGACTCTCAACCACTGCGCCACCAGGGAAGCGTATTCTTTAATAAGTCTCACCATACTCTGCCAATATCTTAGGGTTAAATTTTGGGGGAATTGATTTTCCCATTATTCAGATTTTGGTTCAACTATTATTATTTGAGTACCTATTATAAATAGGTCTTTTCACATGTATTAGCTTAAAAAGTACCTTGCTGTAGGTACTTTATAAATCTTTGTCATCAGACCTATGAGTCTAATCTATGGACAGCAGGCAGGAAAGAGATAGGGAAAAGCAAAAGAAAGTAAATGGGGGGAACCTTCAAGATGGCAGACAAGCAAGACATGGAGATCACCTTCCTCCTCCCAAATAAATAAAAAATACACCTACATGTGGAACAACTCCTACAGAACACCTAGGGAATGCTGGCAGAAGACCTCAGACTTCCAAAAGGTAAGAAAATCCCCACATACCTGGGTAGGACAAAAGAAGAAAGAGAGGCAAAAGAATAGGGACAGGACCTGCACCAGTGGGAGGGAGCTGTGAAGGAGGAAAAGTTTCCAAACACTAGGAGCCCCTTCACTGGCAGAGACGGGGGGCGTGGCGGGGGTGAAGCTTCGGCGCCACCGAGGAGAGCGCAGCCACAGGGGTACAGAGGGAAAAGCGGAGAGGTCCCCGCACGGAGGATTTGTGTCGACCAGCACTCACAAGCCCGAGAGACTTGTCTGCTTACCCGCCGGGACGGGTGTGGGCTGGGAACTGAGGCTCGGGCTTTGGAGGTCAGACCCCAGGGAGAGGACTGGGGTTGGCTGCGTGAACACAGCCTGAAGGGGGCTAGTGCGACACAGCTAGCCGGGAGGAAGTCTGGGGAAAAGTCTGGAACTGCCTAAGAGGCAAGAAACGATTGTTTCGGGGTGCGCGAGGATAGGGGATTCAGAGCACCACCTAAATAAGCCCCAGAGATGGGCACGAGCTGTGGCTGTCAGCGCAGACCCCAGAGACGGGCATGAGATGCTAAGGCTGCTACTGCCGCCACCAAGAAGCCTGTATGCAAGCACAAGTCACTATCCACACCTCCCCTCCCAGGAACCTGTGCAGCCCGCCACTGCCAGCATCCTGTGATCCAGGGAGAAGTTCCTCGGGAGAACACACGGCGCGCCTCAGGCTGGTGCAAGTTCATGCTGGCCTCCGACACCACAGGCTTGCCCTGCATTCCAATTATAACTACTGTACCCCTCCCTCCCCCCAGCCTGACTGAGCCAGAGCCCCCTAATCAGCTGCTGCTTTAACCCCGTCCTGTCTGGGGGGGAACAGATGCCTGAGGGCCACCTACAAGGTGGGGCCAAAACCAAAGCTGAACCCCAAGAGCTGTGTGAACAAGGAAGAGAAAGGGAAATCTCTCTGTGCAACCTCGGGAGCAGCGGATTAAATCCCCACAGTCAATTGATGTACCCTGCATCTGTGGAATACATGAATAGACAACGAATCATCCCAAGATTGAGGTGGTGGACTTTGGGGAGCAGCTGTAGACTTGGGGTTTGCTGTCTGTGACTGATTGGTTTCTGCTTTTTATGCTTATCTTAATATAGTTTTCAGTGCTTGTTATCATTAATGGATTTGTTTATTGGTTTGGTTACACTCTTCTTTCTTTCTTTATTATTATTATTTTTTTATTTTAATAATTTATTTATTATTATTATTTTTTCTTTATCTTATTATTCCTTTCCTTGTGAGCTGTGTGGCTGATAGGGTCTTGGTGCTGCGGCTTTGTGTCAGGCCTGAGCCTATGATTTGGGAGAACCAAGTTCAGGACACTGGACCACCAGAGACTTCCCAGCCCCAAATAATATCAGCCAGCGAGAGCTCTCCCAGAGATGTCTGTCTCAACACTAAAACCTAGCTCCACCCAATGGCCAGCAAGCTCCAGTGCTGGACGCCCCATGCCAAACAACTAGCAAGATAGGAACACAACCCCACCTGTTAGCAGAGAGGCTGTCTAAAATCATACCAAGTTCACAGACACCCTAAAACATACCACTGGACATGGTCCTGCTCACTAGAAAGACAAGACCTATGAGTCTAATCTATGGACAGCAGGCAGGAAAGAGATAGGGAAAAGCAAAAGAAAGTAAATGGGGGGAACCTTCAAGATGGCAGACAAGCAAGACATGGAGATCACCTTCCTCCTCCCAAATAAATAAAAAATACACCTACATGTGGAACAACTCCTACAGAACACCTAGGGAATGCTGGCAGAAGACCTCAGACTTCCAAAAGGTAAGAAAATCCCCACATACCTGGGTAGGACAAAAGAAGAAAGAGAGGCAAAAGAATAGGGACAGGACCTGCACCAGTGGGAGGGAGCTGTGAAGGAGGAAAAGTTTCCAAACACTAGGAGCCCCTTCACTGGCAGAGACGGGGGGCGTGGCGGGGGTGAAGCTTCGGCGCCACCGAGGAGAGCGCAGCCACAGGGGTACAGAGGGAAAAGCGGAGAGGTCCCCGCACGGAGGATTTGTGTCGACCAGCACTCACAAGCCCGAGAGACTTGTCTGCTTACCCGCCGGGACGGGTGTGGGCTGGGAACTGAGGCTCGGGCTTTGGAGGTCAGACCCCAGGGAGAGGACTGGGGTTGGCTGCGTGAACACAGCCTGAAGGGGGCTAGTGCGACACAGCTAGCCGGGAGGAAGTCTGGGGAAAAGTCTGGAACTGCCTAAGAGGCAAGAAACGATTGTTTCGGGGTGCGCGAGGATAGGGGATTCAGAGCACCACCTAAATAAGCCCCAGAGATGGGCACGAGCTGTGGCTGTCAGCGCAGACCCCAGAGACGGGCATGAGATGCTAAGGCTGCTACTGCCGCCACCAAGAAGCCTGTATGCAAGCACAAGTCACTATCCACACCTCCCCTCCCAGGAACCTGTGCAGCCCGCCACTGCCAGCATCCTGTGATCCAGGGAGAAGTTCCTCGGGAGAACACACGGCGCGCCTCAGGCTGGTGCAAGTTCATGCTGGCCTCCGACACCACAGGCTTGCCCTGCATTCCAATTATAACTACTGTACCCCTCCCTCCCCCCAGCCTGACTGAGCCAGAGCCCCCTAATCAGCTGCTGCTTTAACCCCGTCCTGTCTGGGGGGGAACAGATGCCTGAGGGCCACCTACAAGGTGGGGCCAAAACCAAAGCTGAACCCCAAGAGCTGTGTGAACAAGGAAGAGAAAGGGAAATCTCTCTGTGCAACCTCGGGAGCAGCGGATTAAATCCCCACAGTCAATTGATGTACCCTGCATCTGTGGAATACATGAATAGACAACGAATCATCCCAAGATTGAGGTGGTGGACTTTGGGGAGCAGCTGTAGACTTGGGGTTTGCTGTCTGTGACTGATTGGTTTCTGCTTTTTATGCTTATCTTAATATAGTTTTCAGTGCTTGTTATCATTAATGGATTTGTTTATTGGTTTGGTTACACTCTTCTTTCTTTCTTTATTATTATTATTTTTTTATTTTAATAATTTATTTATTATTATTATTTTTTCTTTATCTTATTATTCCTTTCCTTGTGAGCTGTGTGGCTGATAGGGTCTTGGTGCTCCGGCTTTGTGTCAGGCCTGAGCCTATGATTTGGGAGAACCAAGTTCAGGACACTGGACCACCAGAGACTTCCCAGCCCCAAATAATATCAGCCAGCGAGAGCTCTCCCAGAGATGTCTGTCTCAACACTAAAACCTAGCTCCACCCAATGGCCAGCAAGCTCCAGTGCTGGACGCCCCATGCCAAACAACTAGCAAGATAGGAACACAACCCCACCTGTTAGCAGAGAGGCTGTCTAAAATCATACCAAGTTCACAGACACCCTAAAACATACCACTGGACATGGTCCTGCTCACTAGAAAGACAAGATCCAGCCCCACCCACCAGAACACAGGCACCAGTCCCCTCCACCAGGAAGCCTACAAAAGCCACTGGACCAACCTCACCGACTGGGGGCAGACACCAAAAATAACTGGAACTACAAAACCGCAGCCTGCGAAAAGGAGACCCCTAACACAGAAAGTTACACAAAATGAGAAGACAGAGAAATATGCAGCAAATGAAGGAGCAAGGTGAAAACCCACCAGTCCAAACAAATGAAGAGGAAATAGGCAGTCCACCTGAAAAAGAATTCAGAGTAATGATAGGAAATATGATCCAAATCTTGGAAATAGAATGGAGAAACGTTTAACAAGGACCTAGAAGAACTAAAAAGAAAACAAACAATGATGAACAACACAATAAATGAAATTAAAAATTCTCTAGAAGGAATCAGTAGCAGGATAACTGAGGCAGAAGAATGATTAAGTGACCTGGATAAAATAGTGGAAATAACTGCCACAAAGCAGAATAAAGAAAAAAGAATGAAAAGAATTAAGGACAGTCTCAGAGGCCTCTGGGACAATATTAAATGCACCAACATTCAAATTATAGGGGTCACTTAATCATTCTTCTGCCTCAGTAGCAGGATAACTGAGGCAGAAGAATGATTAAGTGACCTGGATACAATAGTGGAAATAACTGCCACAAAGCAGAATAAAGAAAAAAGAATGAAAAGAATTAAGGACAGTCTCAGAGGCCTCTGGGACAATATTAAATGCACCAACATTCAAATTATAGGGGTCCCAGAAGAAGAGAAAAAGAAAGGGTCTTAGAAAATATTTGAAGAGATTATAGTTGAAAACTTCCCTAACATAGGAAAGGAAATAGTCATTCAAGTCCAGGAAACACAGAGAGTCCATTACAGGATAAATCCAAGGAGTAACATGCCAAGACACATACAAATCAAACTATCAAATACAAAGAAAAAATATTAAAACCAGCAAGGGAAAAGCAACAAATAACATACAAGGGAATCCCCATAAGCTTAACAGCTGATTTTTCAGCAGAAACTCTGTAAGCCAGAAGGGAGTGGCAGGACATATTTAAAGTGAGGAAAGGGAAAAACCTACAGCAAAGATTACTCTACCCAGCAAGGATCTCATTCAGATTTGACAGAGAAATTAAACCCTTTACAGACAAGCAAAAGCTAAAAACATTCAGCACCACCAAACCAGCTTTACAACAAATGCTAAAGGAACTTCTCTAGGCAAAAAACACAAGAGAAGGAAAAGACCTACAAAAACAATCCCAAAACAATTAAGAAAAGGGTAATAAGAACATACATATTGATAATTACATTAAATGTAATGGATTAAATGCTCAAACCAAAAGACATAGACTGGCTGAATGGATACAGAAACAAGACCCATATATATGCTGTCTACAAGATACCCACTTCAGACCTGGAGACACATACAGACAAAGTGAGGGGATGGAAAAAGATATTCCATGCAAATGGAAATCAAAAGAAACCTGGAGGAGCAATTTTCATATCAGACAAAGTAGACTTTAAAATAAAGGCTATTACAAGAGACAAAGAAGGACACTACACAATGATCAAGGGATCAATCCAAAATGATATAACAATTGAAAATACTTATGTTCCCAACATAAGAGCACCTCAGTACATACGGCAAATACTAACAGCCATAAAAGGGGAAATCGACAGTAACACAATAATAGTAGGGGAATATTCAATCCAAAACGATATAACAATTGAAAATACTTATGTTCCCAACATAAGAGCACCTCAGTACATACGGCAAATACTAACAGCCATAAAAGGGGAAATCGACAGTAACACAATAATAGTAGGGGAATTTAACCCCCCCCCTTTCACCAATGGACAGATTATCCAAAATAAATATAAATAAGGAAACACAAGCTTTAAATGACACATTAAACAAGATGGACTTAATTGATATTTATAGACACTATAAATATCAAACAACAGAATACACTTTCTTCTCAAGTGCTCATGGAATATTCTCCAGGATAGATCATATCTTGGGTCACAAATCAAGCCTTGTTAAATTTAAGAAAATTGAAATCATACCAAGTATCTTTTCCGACCACAGCACTATGAGACTAGTTATCAATTACAGGAAAAAAACCTGTAAAAAATACAAACATATGGAGGCTAAACAATATGCTACTAAATAACCAAGAGATCACTGAAGAGGAAATCAAAAAATACTTAGAAAAAATGATAATGAAAACATGATGACCCAAAACCTATGGGATGCAGCGAAAGCAGTTCTAAGAGGGAAGTTTATAGCAATAAAATCCTACCTCAAGAAACAAGGCAAATCTCAAATAAACAACTGAACCTTATACCTAAAGCAATTAGAGAAAGAAGAACAAGAAAAAAAAAAAACCCCGAAGTTATCAGAAGGAAAGAAATCATAAAGATCAGATCAGAAATCAATAAAAAGAAATGAAGTGAACGATAGCAAAGATCAATAAAACTAAAAGCTTATTCTTAGAGAAGATAAATAAAATTCATAAACTGTTAGCTAGTCTCATCAAGAGAAAGCAGGGAGAAGACTCAAATCAATAGAATTAGAAATGAAAAAGAAGTAACAACTGACACTGCAGAATTACAAAGGATCATGAGAGATTACTACAAGCAACTATATGACAATAAAAGGGACAACCTGGAAAAAATGGACAAATTCTTAGAAGAGCACAAACTTCCGAGACCAGCCAGGAAGAAATAGAAAATATAAACATACCAGTCACAAGCACTGACATTGAGACTTTGATTAAGAATCTTCCAACATGCCAAAGCCCAGGACGAGATGGCTTCAAGGGGAATTCTATCAAACATTTAGAGAAGAGCTAACACCCATCCTTCTCAAAATCTTCCAAAATATAGCAGAGGGAGGAACAATCCCAAACGCATTCTACGAGGCCACCATCACCCGGATACCAAAAAAAAGATATCACAAAACTACAGGCCAATATCACTGCTGAACATAGATGCAAAAATCCTGAACAAAATACTAGCAGACAGAATCCAACAGCATAGTAAAAGGATCATACATCATAATCGAGTGGGGTTTATCCCAGGAATGCAAGGATTCTTCAGTATATGCAAATCAATCAATGTGATACACCATATTAACAAACTGAAGGATAAAAACCATATGATAATATCAGTAGATGCAGGAATAGCTTTTGACAAAATTCAATGCCCGTTTATGATAAAAACTCTCCAGAAAGTAGGCATAGAGGGAAACTGCCTCAACATAATAAAGGCCATATATGACAAACGCACAGCCAACACCATTCTCAGTGGTGAAAAACTGAAAGCATTTCCTCTAAGATCAGGAACAAGACAAGGTTGCCTACTCTCACTGCTATTATTCAACATAGTTCTGGAAGTTTTAGCCACAGCAATCAGAGTAAAAAAGAAATAAAAGGAATCCCAGTTGGAAAAAAAGAAAGAAACCTGTCACTGTTTTGCAGGTGACATGATACTCTACATAGAGTATCTAAAGATGCTACCAGAAAACTACTAGAGCACATCAATGAATTTGGTAATGTAGCAGGATACAAAATTAATGCACAGAAATCTTGTATTCCTATACACTAATGATGAAAAATCTGAAAGTGAAATTAAGGAAACACTCCCATTTACCATTGCAACAAAAAGAATAAAATACCTAGGAATGAACCTACCTAAGGAGACAAAAGACCTGTATGCTGTAAAGTATAAGACACTGGTGAAAGAAATTAAAGATGATACAAACAGATGGAGAGATATTCTATGTTCTTGGATTGGAAGAATCAACATTGTGAAACTGACTATACTACCCAAAGCAATCTACAGATTCAGCGTTATCCCTATCAAACTACCAATGGCATTGTTCACAGAACTAGAACAAAAAATATCACCATTTGTATGGAAACACAAAAGACCCAGAATAGCCAAAGCAATCGTGAGAAAGAAAAATGGAGCTAGAGGAATCAGGCTCCCTGAATTCAGACTATACTACAAAGCTACAGTAATCAAGACAGTATGGTAGTGGCACAAGAACAAAAATATAGATCAATGGAACAGGATAGAAAGCCCTGAGATAAACCCATACACATATGGTCACCTTATCTTTGATAAGGGAGGCAAGAATATACAATGGAGAAAGGACAGCCTCTTCAATAAGTGGTGCTGGGAAAACTGGATAGCTACATGTAAAAGAATGAAATTAGAACACTCCCTAACACTGTATACAAAAATAAACTCAAAATGGAATAAAGACCTAAATGTAAGTCCAAACATTATAAAACTCTTAGAGGAAAACATAGGCAGAACACTCTATGACATAAATCACAGCAAGATCCTTTTTGACCCACCTCCTAGAAAAATGGAAATAAAAACAAAAATAAACAAATGGGACCTCATGAAACTTAAAAGCTTTTTCACATCAAAGGAAACCATAAACAAGACGAAAAGACAACCCTCAGAATGGGAGAAAATATCTGCAAATGAAGCAATTGACAAAGGATTAATCTCCAAAATATGCAAGCAGCTTATGCAGCTCAATATCAAGAAAACAACCCAATACAAAAATGGGCAGAAAACCTAAATAGACATTTCTCCAAAGAAGATATACAGATTGCCAACAAACACATGAAAGGATGCTCAACACATCACTAATCATTAGAGAAATGAAAATCAAATCCACAGTGAGGTGTCACTTCATACCAGTCAGAATGGCCATCATCAAAAAAATCTACAAACAATAAATGCTGGAGAGGGTGTGGAGAAAAGGGAACCCTCTTGCACTATTGGTGGGAATGTGAATTGGTACAGCCACTATGGAGAACAGTATGGAGGTTCCTTAAAAAACTAAAAATAGAACTACCATATGACCCAGCAATCCCAGTATTCGGCATATACCCTGACAAAACCATAATTCAAAAAGAGTCATGTGCCACAATGTTCATTGCAGCTCTGTTTACAGTGGCCAGGGCATGGAGGCAGCCTAAGTGTCCATTGACAGATGAATGGATAAAGAAAATGTGGCACATATATGCGATCGAATATAACTCAGCCATAAAAAGAAACAAATTTGAGTTCTTTTTAGTGAGGTGGATGGAGTTGGAGTCTGTCATACAGAGTGAAGTAAGTCAGAAAGAGAAAAACAAATTCCATATGCTAACACATATATATGGAATCTAAAAAAAAAAAAAGGTTCTGAAGAACCTAGGGGCAGGACGGGAATAAAGATACAGACGTAGAGAATGGACTTGAGGACACTGGGAGTGGGAAGGTAAGCTGGGACAAAGTGAGAGAGTGGCATTGACATATAAACACTACCAAATGTAAAATAGATAGCTAGTGGGAAGGAGCTACATAGCACAGGGTGATCAGCTTGGTGCTTTGTGACCACTTAGAGGGCTGGGATAGGGAGGGTGGTAGGGAAACACAAGAGGGAAGGGATATGGGGATATATGTATACATACAGCTGATTCACTGTGTTGTACAGTAGAAACTAACATAACATTGTAAAGCAATTATACTCCAATAACGATGTTAAGAAAAGGCAGAAGACGACAAATACTGTGTGAGATTACTTGCATGTGGAATCTAAAAAATACCACAAACAAGTGATTATAACAAAAAAGAAGCAGACTCACAGAGGTATAGAACAAACTAGTGATTACCGTGGGGAGAGGGAAGGGGGGAGGGGCAACATAGGGGTAGGAGAGTAAGAGGTACAAACTATTAGGTATAAAATAAGCTACAAGGATATATTATACAACAAGGGGAATATAGTCAATATATTATAATTATAAATGGAGTATACCTTTATAAATGGTGACTGTATTGTATAACTGTGACTTGTATAATATTGTATATCAATATACTTCAATAAAAATAAATATAAATTAAAAAAAAAAAGTACATGGATTCTGTGGGCCTTATATTGAAATGACTGATGTTCAGCTGTTTCAATCACATAATTGAAGAAGGGCTCTGGCGTACTCTGACCTACCTGCCTGTCAAAACAGCATGAAGATGCTGGGATGGGCACACAGAGAGCAGAAGGCGTGAGCTTATCCTTTATCCTCGGCCCCCCTTTAACTATAAGCCTGTGTGCAGTTTCTAGACTCCTGATAGAGTGAAACTTGGCATGGCGATTTCATTAGCACTCTGCTTTGGTGAACTGAGCTCACCAACCATAAACAACTGAAGTGTGGTGACAGTCAGGTTCATTTCAGAAGGCCTTTTGGTTCTGGGGAACAGAAAAAAAATAATCTACATTATTTGCAAAGCCGCTCTGAGAGCCCTGGGTGAGCATCCGGTTTTGTTAACCGAAATAGAAACAGTTTCCTCTCCAGTTGCTAGTGTACCCTCCCCTTGACAGGTACTCAATGAAAGAAACTAAAGTGCCTTTGTGTAATTAAGTATTTGCCTGTGAGAGCTTCTGTGACTCATTCCTTATTTTAAATTGTTTCCATCTACTTCTTTTTGTCTCTCTAAGCTTCTATTGGGCGTTTTGTCCACTTTTCTAACATATTCTTTTACCACTACTGTTTCTTTGTCACTAGTCTCACCCATCTCCTAAAATGCCCTTAGTTCCTTCAAACAATGCACACCCATTGCTTTATTTTTTTTCTTTCCATCTTTTTTGTTTGAAAATAAAGCTTAAGGGCTTAGAAGAGTATTTTAAGCAGCTAGGGGCTTTTAAAAATGAATCATATTTCTTTGGGGTGAATACTGTTAATGGAAGAATTCTCCCCCTTACTAAGGCCACATTAAGATAAGTTTAACATCTCCAGGGCTCACTTAAAGTAGGGTATAAAGACATTCTGAGGAAATGCTAGACCTTCAAGTTTATCTTACACTGCTGCCAGCTTTTATGGCCTATTTTAAGAACTTGGTACGAGCTCTCCTGTTTAATGAGCAGTTTAATTAAACCTTAAAAATATTAAGGATTCCAATAGAGTCATAAATAATGCAGTTTATAATATTCTTATCAAGCACATAAAGATACATTTGTCTTCCATTAACAACATACTTTGAAAGTAGCCTGACCTCTTCAGATGTATAAGAGCATGCAATTAGTGCAATTTGTCACAGGCCTTTTACACGTTAATAAGATGTAATTAATTGTCTGTTTTGTCTAATTAACTTTTCAGACACTGGCAGCTCCTGTTCTTTTAGTATAAAGCAAGTGTGCTCTATTTGCAATTCTAATACTTGACAGAGAATTCTGACCATAAACTCAAGTCTACAATTCTTAGAAAAAGAGCATAAAGCAATTAAGAATCCAAGAGAGAAATAGTATATATTTTAGGATATTAATATGTTTTTAAAGTAAGGAGTAAGAAAAATTGCTACTCAAAAAAGGCTACTCTAAACCATATGAGTAGAGAAACTCATATTAGAAAATAAATGATAAGAAAACATATATACACATTCTAAGAATATATTCACATTATAAGAAGTTCTATAGAGTCATCTCTCAGTATCCATGGGGCATTGGTCCTAGGACCCTCCCCTATGCCACACTCCACAGCTGTTCAAATCCCTTATATAAAATGGCCTAGTATTTGCCTATAACTTATACACATCCTCCCTTATGCTTTAAATCATCTCAATTACTTATAATGCCTAATACAATGTAAATATTATATAAATAGTTGTAAATACAGTGTAAATGCTATGTAAATAGTTGCCTGCTTGGTGAATTCACGTTTTGCTTTTTGGATCTTTTTAAAGGTTTTTTTTTCAATTCTTTTTGATCTGGGTTGGTTGAATCTGTGGATAGGGAACCCATGGATATGGAAGGCTGACTGTAATTCATTTCATATTTGTTCGTTCATTCATGAGCCATTCTCTTACTAATTTATTCATTTTTTTGAATGCCCACTTTCTGCAAAATTGTTAGTAGCTAGAGATGTGAGGATTAGCAAGATAAAAACACTACCTTTAACAGAAAATATGTTACTTGACCATGATATTAATAGTGAAATTAACTGAGCCTCGGAGTAAATGCCTATACTCTATGTGTAAACTTCTATTTTCCTAGTGAAGTGTAGACCACAGTGAATTTTTGTGGCATATTTGTTCAACATGAGCCAATATATTTACTCTGTTCTTCATGTTTTTTAACTGTAAAATTAATATGTTTTAAGTACAAATATTTGAGAAATAGTTTATAAATATTTGTGTAATATTAAAAATTATTCAAAAATATTATTTTAATGGATAGAAAAATTCTAATGAGTACTATAATTTATTTAACACTGATTCTGCAACAGATCACCAGTGGGCCTTTTTAAAATTCTGAATCTGTGATTCTGTGTAGAAACACTACAGGCGATTGTGTTAGTCAAGTTTGAAAAGAGGTTTCTCACTATAATATATTTACACAAATTACCAGTGTGACAAGTAATGAAAGATTTTACATTCTACTTCACTAAATATTTTCTTAGGGTCCCCTCTAGATTTAAAATGTCTGAATCAAATTCCAAATTGAAAGTTTTTTTTAAAGCTTCTAATTCATATAGTCAAATCACTTTCTAGAAAATTCCCAGAAACTTGACACTCTATATGAAAATACCAGTCTTACTGGACTATACTATTTTAAAAATTCATATTTGATTTTAAAAGTCTCTATATTTTACATTTTTGAATGACATTTTCCCTATGTGTATTTGAGTTGTGTACATAATATTAAATATTTCCCTATCATGTTAGTAACAAACTTTAAAATTTTTCCATTTTCATTGTAGTATAATGAAGTACTACTTAAAAGAATGTGTTCTGGGTTCTAATCCTGTTTCTGCACTTACTGGCTGTGTTACCCTGTGTAAATGTCTTAAACTCTCTCTTCTTTCATTTCTTCACCTGTAGAATGGGGACAATAATAGCATCTATATTGCTGAATTATCATGAGGATTAGATATGTTAATAAATGTAAAACTTTTTAAAAAGCTTTCATTCTTTTAAATTGGTTGCTGTCCCTTCAACTATAATGTTAGATTGGATTATCATTCTTTGTTCTTCAGGGCTCACACCCACTTTCATTAGAATCAATTCTAATCTTCTCTCACTCGCTATAAGCTCTCAGTAAGTGTTAACATCAATATATTACTTCAATATGATGCTAAATATATAGAGACATTTTAAGTCTAGTTGCCACCTGTCACCATACAAAGATATTACATTATTATTGACTATATACCCCAGGCAGTACATTTCATTCCTGTGACTCCTTTATTTTGTGCCTCTTGTACAAATCTCCCTCACCTATTTCACTCATTCCCCCACATGCCTCCCCTCTGGCAACCTCCTGTTTGTCCTCTGTATATATTTGTATCTATAAGTCTATTATGTGTGTTCACTTGTTTTTAGGTTCCACTTATAAGTGGAATGTATGGTATTTGTCTTTCTCTGTCTGACTTATTTCACTTGCATATTGTCCTCTAGGTCCATCAATGTTGTCACAAATGGCAAGATTTTATTCTTTATTATGGCTGAGTAATATTCCATTGTAAGTGTGTGTGTGTGTGTGTGTGTGTGTGTATACATATGCATAATGGATGTACTATATATATAATCGCTTCTTTACTTGTTCATCTATCTGTAGGCACCTAGGTTGCTTGCATATCTTGGCTATTGTAAATAATGCTGCAGTGAACAGAGAGGTGCATATATCTTTTCAAATTAGTGTTTTATTTTCTTTGGAAAAATACCAGAAGTGGAATTGCTGGGTCATATGGTAGTTCTATTTTAATTTTTTAGGGATCCTCCACACTGTTTTTCATAGTGGCTGCACCAGTTTACACACCCACCAACAGTGCATGAGGGTTCCCTTTTCTCCATATCCTTGCTAACTCTTGCTATTTCTTGTCTTTTTGACTGTAGCTATTCTGATAGGTGTGAAGTGATAACTCATTGTGGTTATCTTTTGCACTTCCCTGATGATTAGTGATGTTGAACATCTTTTTACATGTGTGTTGGCCATCTGTATATCTTCTTTGGCAAAATGTCTATTCAGGTCCTCTGCCCATTTTTAATCAGTTGTTTTTTTTGATGTTGAGTTGCATGTTATCTGTATATTTTGGATATTAACCCCTTATCATATTATTTCCAAATATATTCTCCAGTTCAGTAGGTGGCCTTTTCATTTTGTTGATAGTTTCCTTTGCTATGCAAAAGCTTTTTGGTTTGATGTAGTCTCATTTGTTTATTTTTGCTTTCATTCCTCTTGCCTGAGAAGACATATCCAAAAGAATATTGCTAGGACTGATGTCAAAGAGCACACTCTCTATTTTCTTCTTAGGAGTTTTATGGTTTCCAGTCTTAAACATTTAGGTCTTTAATCCATTCTTGAGTTTATTTTTTAATATAGTGTGAAAGAGTAGTCCAGCTTGTTTCTTTTACATGTAGCTGTCCAGTTGTTCCAACACTATTTATTGAAGAGGCTGTCTCTTCCTCATTGTATATTCTTGCCTCCTTTGTTGTAGATTAATGGGTCATATGGGTTCATTTCTGAGCTCTCTTTTCTGTTCCACTGATCTATGTGTCTCTTTCTGTGTCAGTACCATACTGTATTGATTCCTGTAGCTTTGAAGTATAGTTTGAAGTCGGGAAGCATGATACCTCCAGCTCTGTTCTTCTTTCTCAAGATTGTTTTGGTTATTTGTGATCTTTCACGTTTCTGTACAAATTTTAGAATTGTTTGTTCTAGTAAAAGTTGGGAAGCATGATACCTCCAGCTCTGTTCTTTCTCAAGATTGTTTTGGTTATTTGTGATCTTTCACGTTTCTGTACAAATTTTAGAATTGTTTGTTCTAGTTCTCTGAAAAATGCCATTGGTATTTTGATAGGAATCAAATTAAACCTGTAGAATATCTTGAATGGTATGGTCATCTAGACAGTATTAATTCCACTAATCTATAAACACAGTATATCTTTCCATTTGATTTTTGTAGTCTTCAATTTCTTTTATCATGTCTTAAAGTTTTCCAAGTCCAGGTCTTTTACCTCCTTAGTTAAATTTATTCCTAGCTATTTTATTCTTTTTGATGCAATTGTAAATGGGACTGATTTCTTAATTTCTCTTTCTGATAGTTCACTGTTAGTGTATAGAAATACAACAAATTTCTATATATTAATTTTGTATCCTGAAACTTTACTGAATTCATTGAGTTCTAATAGTTTTTTGTTGGTGTCTTTAGAATTTTCAATATATAGTATCATGTCATCTGCGAACAGTAACAGTTTTACTTCTTCCTTTCCAATTTGGATTCCTTCTATTTCTTTTTCTTGTCTGATTGCTATGGCTAGGACTTCTGATACTGTGTTAGATAAACATGGTGAGAGGGCATACTTGTCTTGATCCTGATCTTAGAGGAAATGCTTTCAGCTTTTCACCATTGAGTAGGATGTGTTTGTGGTAAATAGACTGATAGTGGTGGTCATTTTGTAATGTATAGATATATCAAAACACCACTATGTTGTGCACTAGGAACTAACACACTGTTGTAGATCTATTACACTTCAAGAAACAAACTCATAGAAAAAGAGATCTGATCTGTGGTTAATAGAAGCAGAGCATGAGAGGAGGGGAATTGTGTGAAGGTAGTCAAATGGTACAAACTTCTAATTATAAGATAAACAAGTACTAGGGATATAATGCCAACATTATTAATATAATTAACAGTGCTGTATACAGTATATGAAAGTTGTTGAGAGATTAAGTCCTAAGAGTTCTCATCATAAGGAAAGTTTTTTTTCTTTTATTTGGTATCTATGTGAGATGATTGTTCATTAAACTTGTTATGGTAATCATTTCATGATGTAGGTAAGTTGAATCATTATGCTGTACACCTTAAACTTATACAGTGCTGTATCAATTATATCTCAGTAAAACTGGAAGAAGAAAAAAACAAAAGAGATATCCACAAAGAAGCATTTTTCCTTAATAGCAAAATCAAGGGAATAACCTAAGTGTTTACAGGTAGAGAAATGAATAAAGAGATTCATATGATAGGGCATAATCTCAGGATGAAACACTGTCAAGCAGATAGAATGTGGATTCATTTCAGAAACATAATGCTGCAAGATGTAACATGATCTATATACTTCTTTTAGTTTGTGGCAGTTAAAAAACACACCAAAAACAACACTCAGCTCATTTGTGAATGCATACCTATGTGTGTACAATGGAGTAAAATGATAAATACAAAATGTATGATATTTTTTGCCCCTGGGGTTAGAAGAATAGGAATATAGGTGTTAGTGAAAGGTAAGTTTAGTCATATCTATAATATCCATAATATATAATCTCTTAAGATAAAAGAAAACTGGAAACAATTATAAAGAAATGTTTGTGGATTTTTTGATGATAGCCATTTTGACTAGTGTGAGGTGATATCTCATTGTAGTTTTGATTTGCATTCCTGTAATAATTAACAATGTTGAACATCTTTTCATGTGCTTCTTGGCCATCCATATGTCTTCTTTGGAGAAATGTCTATTTTGCTCTTCTGCCCATTTTTTGATTGGGTTGTTTTGATGATATTAAGCCTCATGGGCTGTTTGTAAATTTTGGAGACTAATCCCTTGTCGGTCACATCATTTGCAAATATTTTCTCCCAATCTGTGGGTTTTCTTTTTGTTTTGCTTATGGTTTCTTTTGCTGTGTGAAAGCTTTTAATTAGGTCCCATTTGTATATTTTTGTTTTTATTTCCATTACTCTTGGAGATGGATTGAAAAAGATCTTGCTGAGATTTATGTCAGAGAGTGTTCTGCCTATGTTTTCCTCTAAGAGTTTTATAGTGTCTGGTCTCACATTTAGGTCTTTAATCCATTTTGAGCTTATTTTTGTGTAAGGTGTTAAACCCACTCCTGGGCATATATCTGGGGAAAAAAAATAACATGGTCCGAAATGATACATGCACCCCAGTGTTCATTGCAGCACTGTTTACAATAGCCAAGACATGGAAGCTACCTAAATGTCCATGGACAGATGAATGGATAAAGAAGATGTGCTTTATATAGACAGTGGAATATTACTCAGCCATTAAAAAGAATGAAATAATGCCATTTACAGCAACATGGATGAACCTAGAGAGTAATATTGAGTGAAGTAAGCAAGACAGAGAAAGAAGAAATATTGTATGATATCGCTTACATGCAGAATCTAAAAAGAAATGATACAAATGAACTTATTTACAAAACAGAAACAGACTCACAGACTTAGAGAAGGAACTTATGGATACCAGGGGGGAAGGGTGGGGGAAGGGATAATTAAGGAGTTTGGGATTGACATATACAGACTGCTATATTTAAAATGGATAATCAACAAGGACCTACTGTATAGCACAGGGAACTCTGCTCAATATTATGTAACAACCTAAATGCAAAAAGAATTTGAAAAAGAATGGATACATGTATATGTATAACTGAATCACTTTGCCTTACACCTGAAACTATCACAACATTGTTAATCAACTATACTCCAACATAAAATAAAGTTAAAAAAAAGACATGTTAACCATTATTCTCGGTGTTTAATGTTAATAAAACATTAATGTTTGTAAATCTTTGTACATTAAATTCCTCAAAAAAAATATATAAATATAGACATTTGAAGTTCAGGTCAAAATTATGAGTATTTTGTGGTTTTTTTCCATTGCTATCATGTAATGAAAGATCTTGACTTTTCCATCATCAGTTACATATTAAATTATGGTTTTTTCCCCACAATGTTTTATGTTCTCTCTCTTTTACATTTTACTTTAATTCAATTGGAATTTGTCTTAGCCTATGTTGAGATGAACAGTTGACTTGATTCTTTTTATTAACTCCCAGGTAGCCATTTTTCCCTACATAATTTCTTGAATACCTAACAATTACATATTGGCATATGTGTATGCTTTTAACACACGCTCAGTAGATTTCATTCCAGGACTATATGTTCTGCTACACTGATCTATTATTTATTGTGCCAGTTCCACATCTTTAATTACTATAGTTTTAAAATATTATTTGAACTAACAGTTCAAGCGCCCTTTTATTCATCTTTATCGTCAACATTATATTACTTTTCTCCTTTAATTCATCAAAACGGACTTTAGAATCATAATTTTTGTTTCCTTAAACTCTCATTGTGATTTCTATTATAGTATAATTAAAACCTCTAAAGTATGCAGGAAAAATCATACTCTTTTATAATAGTCAATTTTTATATCCAGAAATATTGAATATATCTTAATTTATTAAACTTCTATGGCATTTGTGAGCAAATTTAGAGATGTATTTTTATAGTCCTATACATTCTGTGTAAATAACATATATTCTTCTATATACAAATTACATAAATTGTTTAATACTTAAAATATTGGATCTTATTTATTTTAGTCTACTTAAACACATTTTTTCAGTCTTTGCCACATTATCTCTATAATTTTGTTTCTCTAGGTTTGTCTTTGTACTTCTAAAAGTTAAACCATTTTAAGTTTCGGTATCAATATATCACATGAAGACTCATGATTATTAAACCCCTATTATGGATTCAGCTTTGTGATGATATAATATTATTTTGTTTCCCCTTTTCTTAAATGCTTATAAAATAATAAATGTGTCTACCCTCATAATCAAAATGTTTAGCTCAGTTTCTGAAATTTGGGGAAATTTCTTTGCATCCTCCTTTCTGCTACTGAATAGATTATATTTTATCTTAAATTCTATGGTTATTTTGGTGGTAACATATGTTAAATTCTAATAGTAGTTTCTTTAGTTTATTAAATACATCAGTATTACTCTAATACAGGAATGTAATGTGATTCTTATTAATTTGTAAACTCAGTTTTTGGCTTAAGAGTTTGTGTTTTGTTTTCTCTATAATATTAGCAATTTCACTGTTCCCATTCTTTTTGAGTTGGTTGTACTTCTGTCAGCAACGGTGTTAAGTTAGATTACCATTCTCTGGTCTTCAGTGTTCATACCCACTGTTTCATTAAAATCACTTTTTTTTTTTCTTTTTGCGGTACTCGGGCCTCTCACTGTTGTGGCCTCTCCTGTTGCGGAGCACAGGCTCCGGACGCGCAGGCTCAGCGGCCACGGCTCACGGGCTCAGCCGCTCCGCGGCATGTGGGATCTTCCTGGACCGGGGCACGAACCCGTGTTCCCTGCATCGGCAGGCAGACTCTCAACCACTGCGCCACCAGGGAAGCCCCATTAAAATCACTTTTAATCTTCCACTGCATTCTTGGTGAGTCTTTCAGGCTCTCTCAAGTGTATGCTTCAAATCACTGATTCACATTTCCAAAAGTTTCAAATATAATATTTGCCACTAGTGTATTTTGTATTTTCTGGCATTTTTTTTTTCATTTAACTCTCTTTGCATTTTTGACTTCAGCCCAATTTTGATTTTCCCCTATGGGTCCAAGACTTTGTGTATTAGAGGCCCTTTCTTCTTTGATGTATTTGATAGCACCAAGCATACATCTCATAATATTTCCATATTTTAGTTTTAGAAATCTATCTTTACAGATGTACTTAGTCTCTGCTTTTCTCCTAATTTTTTTTTTTTGGAAGTGGGCTTATATGTAAAAAAAAAAAAAAAAAAAAAAAAAATTCAGGCTACTCTCATTGAATAGGGATATATTTATGTAGGCTTGTTGTTTTGCTAGTAGGTAGAGTGGCAAAGTACTTTTGATCTCTCTGACTGCTGACATGCAAACTGGCAATGTTCTGCCTCTACCCCCAAAATAGACCTAGTTCAACCTGAAATGCCCTGCATCTTTTCATTTAATGTTGACCTGATCATGAAGATTGAAATTTGTTTCAACTTTTTCAGAGACTTTGAGGGCTTAGAGAAATGGCTTTGGTGAAATACCTGAAGAATTCTATTCAAAAACATGGTTATAATCATTATTATTAAAACTTGTATTATTGTGAAAGTAAGCTAACACATCCAATTCACAAGTGTTATAATATAGTCACAACTATATAGACAACTATATTTGAATATAGACAACTGTAATCATAGAAGATTTTAGCTACTGACAACTAGAATCATAGAATATTAAAACTGGAAAGAAACATTATCATTCAGATCAAGCACAGAATTTTATAAAACCAGATGCTAAAAGAGGTGAAGTTATAGCTATTAGGTAGCAGAGACTGGAATCTGACTCAGAATACCAAATGTCAGTGATTTTTCCCATGATATGTCACTAGCCCTTAAGGTTCAGGAATCAGGATACTAGGCCAGGAAAACACAACATGTTCACCAATTTCGGAGATAGTTGTCATTGGATAAAATCAGGCAAGTGTTACCTAAGAATAAAGACAGGCTAAACCCATGAAGAGAATGAACCATTTTTCTTGGCCCCTACAGAGATTCTTGCAATAATGTTTGAGTGGATGTCATTGCATTAGGAAGTGATAATGTGCCCAGAGAGCCATGGGTAGATGCGTATTAAAGAGCCGGACACTTGAAAGTGGAGATTTGTAATTTTATTCTCACCTGGGATTTGGTACTAGTTGATAAAGTTGACAAATCATGGAAAAAAGAGGACAGGTTTTTCTTTTTCTGTTGTTTTTAGATCCATATCTCAAATCCATCACTTTGGGAGTTATATAAGCTGTTTCCGCATCAATAAAATATCAAAAGTGAAATATTTCCTTTGCCATCCGGTTATTAGGGTTATGAGTGAAATTACCTATATAATGAATATCCAAAGCTCCATTTGCTAGTTCATCTCGGTAAAGGATCATTTCCTTTCTTACCTTTTAAAACACACAGCTAAAGGTATCAGTAGTCAAGAGAATAGATATTCTCTTTGTTCTATTTGTTGCTACTGTATTAGCCATATAATAAAAATTATATTTTTATGAATAAAGACACAATGCAGTGTGTTGTTGATTGGCTACTAGAAGCAATGCTGTTTTGATTTGTCAATGCAGACACTACTTCACTTGCTGGCAAATACCTAAATTTCAGAATCATGTCTGAAATACGAACACTAAATTCTTTTGGGTTTTATTTTTATGTATAGTTATTTTTTTCCAGCTTTTTGGAGACATAATTGCCATAAAACATTGTGTAGCTTTAAGGTATACAATGTAATAATTTGATACACCAAAGTGAGTACCACAATAAGGTTAGTTAACATGTCCATCACCTCACATTGTTACCAGTTGTGTGTGTGTGTGTGTGGAGGGGGTGAGAACATTTAAGTTCTACTCTCTTAGCGACTTTCAAGTATACGATACAGTATTATTAACTTTAGTCACGATATTGTACATTAGATCCCCAGAACTTATTCATCTTATAAAAAGAACTTATTTCTTTTATAAAGAAAGCTTGTAATCTTTGACCAATTTCACCCATTTTCCCCACCCCCTCATCCCTGGCAACCACTAATGTACTCTGTTTTTGTGAATTCACTTATTTTAGATTCCAGATGTAAGTGAGATCATATAGTATTTGTCTTTTTTGTGAAATTATTATTCAAAGAGGAAATAATTTTTTATCATGGACTTCTTACAGTTAATTTTGAGGCATATGTAGGCATTATTATAAAACCTAGCTGTGATTAAAAAATGGTTCAGACATGAAGAAAACTATTCAATATTATTATTTTAAAATAAAACGTGAGAGTACTTTTTGCTTTGTATATTATGACAGGCTAAATAAAAACTGTAAAGAACCTTGTTCATTAATTGTCTCAAACATGTTTGGAAAACACCGTACTAAATAAAGATAAGCAGGCCTCAGTGTTCTCTTTAGTATTAACGTGGTGATGTATATTGAGAAGAAGAGAGTATGCATCACTTTCCAAACTCTCTGGATCATTCTGCTTCCATCTCCTTTCCCCAGAACACGCAACTAGTCCTCTAAGGTACACAGATTGGAAAAAACATGCAAAAAGGCTCATTTTTAAAATGTTGTACACTGGTGAGTTATTTTTGTACTTCCTTCTTGGAGTTTATGTCAAAACTGAGATTGTTGAGTGGAATGATGAATTACATCATCTATACCTTCCTTTTTGTCCCCGTTATGAAGTCATGACTATGAAAAGAATATACTTGATTAAAATAAATTGGAATATCTTCATTCTGGCATTCTTTGGTTTTTGTACAATGAAACCACTTTGTGAGAAGCAGTACAGCAGAGGGCTGGAGGGAGAGGGCCCAAGTCTTCGTGCTGGAGTCAAATGCCAGCTCCACTACCTACCAGCCAAATGAACTTGAACAAACTGGTCAGCCTTCCTAAGCCTCAGTTTCCTCAGTATTAAATAAGAAAATTAATCGTTTCTAGTCTTATTTGAGAGTCCATTGAGTTAATACATTTGCAAGGTATTTGGCACATACAAAGTGCTCAGTAAAATACATAGTTATTTTTCACAATGAAACTGCAAAAACTAATACATGATCATCTTTAAGGAGAGTGTATAGCATTTTAGATTTTTCAGGCCATTAATATCTCTTGCTGCCTTAAATAATTTCAAGGTTTTATACATTGAATTTAACGTGTTAAGGATAGAATCTACATTTTTATTTAAACCACTTAGGGAAGTAAGTTGTTTGAAAATAAGGATCTTATTTTAGTGCTTAGTTTGCATTCTCAGAATTGAATTGAAACCTGGATGTTTGGCAAAATCTTATTTTTTAACTATCTTGATAGTTGAAAACTATCATGAGACAATACTAAGTGACATAAAAGCAATTTTCTAATGTTTTCATTAGAATAGTGACATTCTTGGAAATTCTTTCTTTCCTTGTAGTTGTTGAATATTTTTTATATGTAAATTATCATATATATGTATATTGCAAAACTTAGTGGAAAGTGTTCATTGCAAAAGGTAAAGTTGTAAGAGAAACATAGTATTATTTTAAGTATAGATTTTGTGTTTTTATATAAAATTCTGTGGGAAAAACCCAGCTAAAGTGAGGATTCTTTGTCTGATTCTAGAACACCCAAAATGATATTATATAAATCTTCTCTTCCTATACTGTATATAGACTGACAGGGACAGAATGAAAACCAAAGCAAATATGGGGTAAAAATGAATTTTTTTTATTGCTTTAGGTATTTCTAGATATCAGATAAAAATGAGAACATTGCTAAAAATTTTACAGAACAACAGCTCTGCCTTATGGGTAAAATTTTATAGTTTGATGTATGAGATAGAAAATGTGACAAATATTATGAAGTACTACCCTGACATAATGATGGAAAGCTGCTGGAAGTTTGCTAACATCAGAGAAATAGAATAAAGTTAAACTAGGAAGAATGCAATATTTTTGAATCTTGCCTACCCCAGAAACATGAAGTTTGGCTTTCAAAAAATGCAAACCACTAACTTTTATTTTTTAGTGACTTCTAAATGTTCCACTTTACTGCTTCACTTTGAGATTAACTTCTCAATGAATGCCTTTGCATGTCTATCAAATATGAAATATAGAAAGTTCTTTTAGAGTCATGATTGATTTTCCATGCTCCGTTCTACTGCAAATTACTAGATTACTGTATGATAAATTACTAATTCAGTGTTGCTACACCTATATTCTCTCTACATTCTTTCTTCTAAGTGGTAGTAGGCCCTGGATTCCTTAGTCCACATGGTAACCATTACCCTTTATTTACATTCACATTAGTCAATTTTGTCTTTTAGAAATGATCTAATTCAATGTGCCCTAGCCTTCATCTTTCAAGAGGTGAACACCTAACTCGGAGTCAGGAGACTGGCCTCTCTCTCCTGAGATGTTGCTCTTAGGCTGATTTATGTCAATGGTGGTTCTTTAGTAAATAAGCTTACTTTCTGGAGACCTGAACCTGCCCTGATTCCTAAACCTTTCTAAGCTTGATACATCAATTACTCTTTTGACTCTATAAGAAACCTCTTTCCTTCAAGTAAATTTTGTTTTTGTTAAATTAGCTAAAGTGATTTCTGAGGCTTGCAACCATAAAAACAGTATAAGTACCATACTTATTAGTTGAAGCTGTGATATGGTATAAAACCTCATGGCAGAGGCATGCAGTTGAAAGTGTCATAGTATTCTTAATACCTTTAATAAGACAAACCTCCTATTTCTATGAATAATGCTGTCATGGGATTTTATTTTGAAGGAAACTCTCTGTTTCACTGATTTTCCCCCCATGTATTTCTGATGTTGAGAAGACTCCTCATGAATTAGTAAGTTAAGTCAAATATTATTTATTATCGCATATATGTAGATAAACTAGTTTCTACATTGATTTTACCTTAAAAAAGGATCCTTCTTTGTAACTGCTATCCACATAGTATAATGTATTTCTCTAAGATCTTAATTTTTCATAGACTGCAGTTCAGAATATGGGCTACTGTCTTTTTTTGCCATGGATATTAAGTTGAAGTTCTGCTGTACATATACATATATATGATATTCAACAACTACAAGGAAAGAAAGACTTCGTTTCCTCAAGAATGCCACTATTCTGGACAGTTTAATGGGAACATTAGAAAATTGCATTTATGTTGCTTAGCATTAGAAAAACTCAACTTTTATATCATTTACAAGGCATAAGCATTATTTGGGTTTAATGTATTAGGGTCGCCAATGAGAACCATACTTAGAACAATAATTATGCTAGAGTTTATTTCTGATTAGATATATTTGTATAAATATTCATGTTGAACAAAAATTAAAGATTAATTGAAAATATTTTTTGCTCATTCAATTTGTATAACAGTAATTACCTCATAGGATTTTTATGAGTAATAAATGAGACAGTCCATGAAAAGCTCAACAGAAAATTGGACACATCACAACCTCTGAATAAATATTAGTTGTAATATTGAAAAGTGAATATAATGATAATGATGGAGCACGTCAACTTGACAATAAGTCTTGTCTAAACATTATTTTTTAATTTTTAATACCTTATCAGCTGGTTGGGACAGTTTATATTTCTCACCAACACTTGATATAATTAAACTTTTATGTTTTTATTATACGGATGGGTATGAAATTATATCTTATTGTTGCTTTAGTTTGTATTTCCCTGATTTCTAGTGCAATTGAGCTCTGTAAATTACTTAACCACACACTTCGCCTGTTTTGTTTTTTGTTTTTTTTTTTTGCGGTACGCGGGCCTCTCACCGCTGTGGCCTCTCCCGTCGCGGAGCACAGGCTCCAGACGCGCAGGCTCAGCGGCCATGGCCCACGGGCCCAGCCGCTCCGCGGCATGCGGGACCCTCCCAGACCGGGGCGCGAACGCCACATCCCCTGCATCGGCAGGCGGACTCCCAACCACTGCGCCACCAGGGAAGCCCCGCCTGTTGTTTTTTTTTTAATTAAAAGATGTTTATTAAGATATAATTGACATATAACATTGTATTAGTTTTAAGTATACAACATAATAATTTGATATATGTACATATTGTGAAAGATTACTATAATGTTTAGTTAACGTCCATCACCTCCCATAGTTACATACCGCATCTTCTTTATCTATTCATCAGTCAGTAAATACATAAGTTGTTTCCATGTCTTGGTTATTGGCTATTGTAAATAATGTTGCAATAAATATGGTGATGTATATGTGTGTGTATTATACATATATGCGTGTATATATATATATATACACATATACATATATATACACACATATATGTATAATACACACACATGTACTATAAAATTTTTTGAGGTTGTAATTTTGTTTCCTTTGCATAAATACCCAGAAGTGGAATTGCTGGATCATATGTTATTTCTATTTTTAATTTTTTGAGGAAGCACCATATTGTTTTCCATAGTGGCTACAGCAATTTATATTTCCATCAACAATGCCCAAGTGTTCTCTTTACTCCACATCCTCACCAACACTTGTTACTTTCAGTCTTTTTGAAGATAGCTATTCTAACAGTTGTGAGGTGCTATTTCATTGTGGCTCTGATTTGCATTTATGTGATGGTTAGTGATGTATTGAATACCTTCTCATGTACCTGTTAGCTAGCTGTATGTCTTTCTTGGAAAAGTCTGTTCAGATTCTCTGCCCATTTTTAATTGTTTTTTTCTTCTGTTGTATGACTTCTTTACATATTTGGGATATTAACCCTTATCATATATACAGTTGTATATATTCTATCCCACTCAGTAGGTTAGCTTTTTATTTTATTGATGATTTCCTTTTCTGTGCAGAAGCTTTTTAGTTTGACATAATCCCACTTGTTTATTTTTCATTTTGTTGCCTTCACTGTTGGTGTCAAATCCAAAAATTCATTGCCAAACCAATGTCAAGGAACTACCCCATACGTTTTCTTGTAAGAGTATTATGGTTTCAGGCCTATGTTCAAGCCTTCAATCCATTTTGAGTTGTTTTTTGTGTATGGTGTAAGATAGTGGTCTAGTTTCATTCTTTTGCATATGGCTGTTCAATTTTTTTCAGCACCATTTGTTCAAGAGATTTTCCTTTCCCCATTGTGTATTCTTGGCTCTTTTGCCATAAATTAATTGACCATATATGTATGAGTTTATTTCTGGGCTCTCTGTTCTGTCACACTGATCCGTGTATCTGTTTTTATGCCAATACCACACTGTTTTGATTACTGTAGCATTGTAGTATAGTTTTAAATTGGGAAGCATAATGCCTCGTACTTTGTTCTTCTTTCTCAAGATTGTTTTGGCTATTTTGGGTGTTTTGTGGTCTCATGAAAATATTAGGATTGTTTGTTCTTTTTCTGTGAAAAATTCCACTGGAATTTTGATGGAGACGGCATTGAGTCTCTAGATTACTTTGGGTAGTATGGAAATTTTAACAATATTCTTCTAATGCATGAGCATAGAATGTCTGTCTTTCCATTTACTTGTGGCTTCTTCAGTTTCTGTCATCAATATCTTATAGCTTTCAGTGTATAGATAGTTCACCTGCTTGGTTATATTTTTTTCATAGGTATTCTTTTTGATGCAATTATAATGGGATTGTTTACTTAATTTCTCTTTCTGATATTTATTAGTGTATAGAAATGCAACACATCTTTGTAAATTGATTTTGTATCCTGCTACTTGACTGAATTCATTTATTAGTCTAACAGTATTTTGGAAGAGTCTTTAGGGTTTTGTATATAAAATATTAGGTCATCTGAAAATAGTGACAATTTACTTCATTTCCAGTTTGAATGCTTATTCTTTTTCTTGACTAATTTCTTTGCTAGGACATCTAATATTACATTGAATACAAGAGGAAAGATGAGGCATCCTTGTCTTGTTTTTGGTCTTAGAGAGAAATCTTTCAGCTTTTTATTGTTGAGTATGATGTTAGCTGTAGGCTTGTCATATATGGGCTTTATTATTTTGATATGTTCCCTCTATACCCTGCTGTCAATACTTTTTGTCATCAATGGATGTTGAATTTTGTCAAATGCTTTTTCTGCATCTATTAAGATGATCATATGATTTTTATCCTCCATATTATTAATGTGGTATATCATGTTAATTGATTTGAAAATATCAAATCACACTTGCAAGCCTGGAATAAATTCTACTTAATCATGGTATATGATCTTTTAAATATACTGTTGAAATTGGTGTCCTAATATTTTGTTGAGAATATTTGCATCTATGTTTATCAGAAATATTGTCCTGTAATTTTCTTTTATTGTGGCATCCTTGTCTGGTTTTGGTATCAGAGTGATACTGACCTTGTAAAATGAGTCGGGAAGTGTTCTCTCCTCTTCTGTTTTTTGAAAGAGTCTGAGAAGAATTGGTATTAATTTTTCTTTAAATGTTTGGTAGAATTCACCAGTGAGCCATCTAGTCCTGGACTGTATTGTTGGGAGACTTTGGATTACTAATTCAATCTCCTTACTAGTAATTGTTCTGTTCCAATTTTCTATTTTCATGATTCAGTCTTTGTAGGTAGGTTATATGTTTCTGGGAATTTATCCATTTATTCTAGATTGTCCATTTGTTGACATATAATTGTTCATAGTGGTCTCTTATGATCCTTTGTATTTCTCTGGTATCAGTTTTATTATCTCCTCTTTCGTTTGTTATTTTATTTCAGTTCTGTTTCTTTTAATCTTGGTAAGTCTAGCTAACATATGTCACTTCTGTTTATCTTTTCAAAAAACCAGTTCTTATTTTCATTGATTTTTTTATATTGTCTTTTTGGTCTCTTGCATTTATTTCTGCTTTGATCTTTGTTATTTCTTTCTTTTTATTGAAGTTGGATTTTATTTGTCTTTATTTTTCTAGTTCCTGGAGGTGTAAAGTTAGGTTGTTTATTTGGGATCTTTCTTGCTTCTTGATGTGAGCATTTATTGCTATGAACTTTCCTCATAGAATTGCTTTTTCAGCATCCCACAAGTTTTGGTATGTGGTGTTTACATTTTCATTTGTCTCAAGGTATATTTTGATTTCTCTTTCAATGCTTTGTTTGACCCATTATTTGTTCAGTAGCATGTTGTTTTATCTCCACATATTTGTGAATTTTCCAGTTTTCTTCTTGTAATTGATTTCTAGTTTCATACCACTGTGGTCAGAAAAGATGGTTGATATAATTTAAGTCTTCTTAAATTATTTTAAGACTTGTTTTGTGGCCTAACATATTATCTATCCTGGAGAACATTCACTGTGTACTTGAGAAGAATGTAGAGCCTGTTGCTTTTGGATGGAATGTTCTGCATATGTCTTTAAGTCCTTTTGGGGTAAAGTATCATATGAGGCTAATGCTTTCTTACTGATGTTCTGTCTGGATAATCTAGCCATTGATAAAAGGGGTGTATTAAAGTCTCCTACCATCATTGTACTGCTGTCTATTTCTCTAGCTGTTAATATTCACTTTATGTGTTTAGGTGCTCCCTTGTTGGGTGCATATATATTTACAAGTTTACATCCTCTTGTTAGATTGATCCCTTTGCCATTATATAATGATCTTCTTTTTCTCTCATTAGAGTCTTTAAAGTCTATTTTGTCTGATGTAAGCATAGGTATCTCAGCTTTCTTTTGGTTTCCATTTCCTGGGAAGATGCTTTTCCATTCCTTTACTTTCAGTTTGATCATGTGCTTATATCTGAAGTGGGTGTCTTGTTGACAGCACATACATAGGTCATGTTTTTTTATCCATTTAGCCACTCTGTCTTTTGATTAGAGAATTTATCCCATTTACTTTTGAACTCATTATTGATAGGTATGTCCTTATTGCTATTTTGTTCATTGTTTTCTGGCTGTTTTTCAGTTCCTCAGTTTTCTTCTCTTGCTCTCTTCCTTTGTGATTTGATGACTTTCTGTAGTGGTATGCTTATATTCCTTTCTCTTTATCTTTTGTGTATCTCCTATAAGGTTCTTGCTTTGTGTTTACAGTGAGGCTTACATAAAACAACTTATATTTATAACAACCTATTTAAATAGATAGAAACTTAAGTTTGAATGCATTCTAAAGCTCTACATTTTCACTCCTCTCCATGATTTATGTTTTGATGTCACAGTTTACTTCTGTTAAATTGCTTTATATCTTACTTTGATTAGGGTACTGTTGTTTTTCAGAATCCCCTCCCCAATATAGGAAACACTTTAGGTGGGATGCCCATGTAAATTTTAAAACATACTTGACACATTTATCTGTGCAAATATTCTCCAAAGTTATTTGAATTTAATAACATCAATTATAAGGAGCTACACTGAGTAACATTACCTTTATGTTTCAAAGTATAAATAAGTATGTTTTACTTTACTGGTAACATTGACTATAATTATAGAATAAAATGAAATAACTAAATTGAGTGTTTTATATCAGGTACTCACTACAACTATGTCTATGCTGCAAACCTTATATTGACATGTATTGCAAAGAAATAGAATATTTAAAGTATCCATTATTTTCTCCTAGAGAATGTAAGACAGTAAGATGTATATATGATGGATTTCTGCTTAGTATATTAAAATGCCTGTGGAAAATGCCACACACACATAATTCCCTTGTGCTCATGCTATGACCTGTTCTGTTCTCAATGGAGTTGGTTTTATAGTCTCTCTAGTCCTCAATGACATTTTTGTTTTGTAAACGACTCTTCTGTTTAGGATGTGTGCATCCTTTGTCTAGTATCTGTTGCAATGACATTTTGGAACAACTATATTTTTTTAGATCAGTATTAATTATAGCACACATTTTCCTTTTGCATTGGGTCTGGGATTGCTAGTGGGTATCTGAATGTATACATATGAAAAATACACTGTTATCAAAGGAAAATAATCACCTAAGTACAGAGTTAGAGTGAGACTCTGCATAACTCTTAACATAGCATTTACAAACTCAAACATATATGAAGCATAATTGTCACCCATAATACATCTTAGATGTATATTGTCATTATTTTCCCAAACATTATAAACTATAGCAATTGGACCACTCTCTTAAATAAGTATTTATCAAGCTCTTGCTTTAGAGAAGTTAAAGATGCCTTCCCTATACCCATCCTTAAAATTTATTTCATTTAGGAGTATGTAGAAAAAGATGTTAGAATACTAATAATTTTTGTCCCCCCACTCTCATCTCCTACTACCTTCATTCTCTTATATATTCCCCTGCTCATGCCCTTTGAGTGCAGTGGATTTCCTAGTATTTATTTAATCCGTCATTCTCCTGCTCAGTCTTTGAATCACTTGCTCTCTGTGCTTAGAATGTTCTTCCACATGCTTGCTGCATTATCTTTTTTACAACTTTTTATAAACTCCTTCTCATTGAGTCCTACTCTGACCTCTCTATTTAAAATTGCTATCTCTCCCACAAAATCCACTTTTTTCATCTCTCTTTCCTTGCTCTTATTTTTCCCACAGCACAACTCTTTAATACCTTATAAATGTTCATGGTATTTATTATCATTTTCTCCACTAGAATATTAACTATATGAGGGCAAGTCTTTTTTTTTTTTTGGATTGTTTTGTTTTTCCAGTTTTCCTCAGACCTGTACACCCCTTGCCTAGAATAGTACTTGCCAGGTAGTAGATAGTCAATATATAATTGTGAAATGAGTGAATAATTACACTTTCTATTAATTAAGTACTCAAATGTAATAAAGTTGCATGAGACATATCTGAAATGCCATGAATTCATAATTAGGGGGGAATTTACTATACAGTAACTGTTTTAAATTTGTTTTTATTGAAAAGATAATATTAAAAAGTTAAATTAGAACTTTATAATCCCACCACTTTAGTGAGCCTATGTTAACATTTCTATGTTATCTTTATCATGTACATAGTATGCTATTGAGACAACATACCATATACAATTTTATGTTATATTTTTCCACTGAGGTTTTTTTTCCAGTTTTATTGAGATATATTTGACATAGCTGTATGTTTAAGATGTACAGCATAATGAGTTGACTTACGTATATATGTTATTAAATGATTACCACAATAAGTTAACATCCATCATTTCATATAAACACAAAGAAAAAAATGTTTTTCTTTCCGTGTGATGAGAACTTTTAGGTTTTACTGTTTTAACAGGTTTTAAATGTACCACACAGCAGTGTCAATTATAGACATTATGCTGTACATTGCACCCTGAGTACTTATTTAGCTTATAACTGGAAGTTTGTGCCTTTTGACCACGTCTATCCAATTCCTCCTTCCTCCATCCCCACCTCCAGTAAATACAAATCTGACTTCTTTTTCTATTAGTTAGTTTGCTTCTTAGCTTCTAAAGATAAGTGAGATCATACAGCATTTGTCTCTCTCTGCCTGACTTATTTCACTTAACATTATGTCTTCAAGGTCCATCCACATTGTCACAAATGGCAGGATTTCCTTCTTTTATATGGCTAAATAATATTTCATTGTTTATATATACCACAACTTCTTTATCCATTTATTCATTGATAGATACTTAAGTTATTTCCATGTCTTGACTGTTATAAATAATGCTGCAGTGAACACATGGGTGCCTATATATTTTCGAGTCAGAGTTTTCATTTTCTTTGGAAAAATACCCAGAAATGAAATTGCTGGATTGTATGGTAGTTTTTTTTTAATTTTTTGAGCAGCAATCATACTGTTTTGCAGAGTGGCTAAATCAAATTACAATCCCACCAACAGTGCCCAAGGATCCTCTTTTCCACATGCTCACCAGCATTTGTTGTTTCTTGTGTTTTTGATGATAATCATTCTAACAGGTGTGAGGTGATGTCTCAGTGTGGTTTTGATTTACATTTCCCTGATGATTAGTGATGTTGAGCACATTTTCATGCACCAGTTGGCCATTTGTATATCTTGGAAGAAATGTCTAGTCAGTTCTTTGCCCATTTTTTAACTGGATTATTTTTTCCATTGAGTTCTTTGAGTTCTTTATAGATATTTGGATATTAACCCTATCAGATACATGATTTGCAGATATATTTTCCCCATTCCACATGTTGTCTTTTTATTTTGTTGATTGTTTTTTGTTCTGCAGAAGCTTTTTAATTGATATAGTCCCACTTTATTTTTTATTTTGTTGCTGTTCTTTAGGTATCATTGTTGAATTTATAGATTAAATTATCTATAATTTTATTACATATTTTCTTTAAAATGTTCAAAATGATCTTAAGGTTATAAATATTTTACCAAGTTTCTGTAACATCATTTAATAAATCGTTTTCTTTGATAACTTTAAAATTTTAATTTTATAAGTATAAAATAGACTCAAAATTCCTTTAATTTGCAATCCTTTATCATGGAAAATAAACATTTTTTATTTGAATTTTGTCTAATTAGCTCAATTGTTAGTTTTTTCCCCACTTAACTGTTGAAGTATTATAGTTTGATAACTTTCCTATAAATTATAGTAACAAAATAGATATATGAACACCTATTAACCCATTGATAGAAGAAGTGTTTTCCTCTTCTATTGTGCTTTTTGAGTTTTATTATATTCACTCTAAGTTTTAGTTTTTATGTGTTATAGTCTGCCAATATTTTCCATCATAAATTTTCTGCTGTTTCAAGGTTGAGAATTTTTGTTGGTTCTATTATTTGTCCTATTAAATTATATTTTATATTTCTCCTCTTATTCATGAGATTTAGTTAGGAGTATGATATAAGACAGTATTTGTCAATGCAGAGATCAAAACTATATGCTATCAGACGCATGTGGTTTGTTTATACAGATTAAAGCAATCTCTGGTCTTGAGATCTTGGGAAGTATGTTTTTACAAGTGCCTGAGTTGACACTGAAGAACAATTGAGAACAACTGGCATAAGATGGATAGAACTCAATATTTGCCCCTAAATCACTGACTGTATTAAAATACAACTCTTTATTAAATAACATTCTACACTAACTTATATTAAACTTTTGTATAATCATGAGATATTAGGCTTTATATTTAATGGATTGCATTCCGAGTTCTCTATTCTGCTAGTTTATTTCTCTGTTTGCCTCTACAAAAGAGAAATTTTTAAATGTTTGATTTGAAAGAGTTTAATTTTAAACTTAGTTTCTGAAAGGAAAAGAGTCCAGCTGTCCCATATTTTCTTCCAAATGTCCTACAACATTGTCTTTTTATTTCCATTATGTTTTGTAAACATTCTGTCAAGTTTTAAAAATGTCCTCTTAAAGACTGTCATCTTGGTGTTGTTTAAACTTATATGTTTAACTCAGGAAATAGATATATATTTTTAAATATTTAGTGTTTATATCCAAGAGTATGATGTATGTCTATTTTCAGATCTTTGATAATTAAGGCTTTGCCCTTTTTAAAAAACCTGACCATCTTTAGTTTATATTTATGGCTTATTATGTATTATATATTATTTTTGTTATAGTACATGGAATCTCTGTTTTTATTATATCTTATTTAGAGGTATTTTCATGATGTTCAGCAGTTGATCCCTTTGGAATTTTATATGTAGTTCAGATTTCATACTATATGGCAAGGCAGAGAAAAATTAAAATTTAGTGGTAAGAAAGAAGTTTATGTAAGTCCCTGGGTCATCCCCCACCTCCTCTTCCATATCTTTCCCACAATATCTCAATAGCCTATCCAACGATGATCATCTTATTTCCATAGAAATTAAGTTTTAACATATATTCAATCATGCAAGCTTTCCTTTCAGTCCCTCATTGCTCCTCCACTCCACTAATTTAGTAAAGGGTTGTTTCAGTTGCCCACTGCAATTTTCAATCAGTACACTACTTTGGTAAATGATAGAGTATAGGATAAGTTCAGTATATATGATGCTTCTTAGCCCATTGTTGTAGTGCATCTTTAGTAAAAGCAGATGCGTTGATCAGGTGATATATAAGCAGGGAATCCAACTTGAAATTATATTTTTGACTCTAGACCTATGGCTGTTGAATCTAGGAGGATGTCTGTCCATATGGGTGGTGAATATCTAAGTAGTTAATTGGTATAATGGGGGTGTTTTGAGGCTAATCTGTTTTGATGGGTGTTTGTTTTAGACGAGGCGGGGAGAGTGGAATGCTATGTCTATTGTACATATGTACACATATAATATTGTTATGTCCTATAACCACTGACTGAATTGCATACCATGGATTGTTGCTGCTGGTAAATAACTTTCAGTTGAAGTCCAGCTACAACTTGCTTGACTGTGTTAAGACCTTTTAAGGTCATAGCTGAGTCCAAACATCCCCCCTAAAAATTAAAAAATACCAAATGCATGAAATCACCGTTATGTGTGAGCATGGGCTGATTAGTCATTAGTCCATCGAGATGTCTTATTTAAGGGTAAAGAGTGTGTGATTTTAGGTGAGATGGCCCTGAAGTAAGAACCAGATGCCTGATAAAGTTCATCAGTAGAATCCCCTACAAGTTATGGGCCCGGAGTGAGAAGAGGGACACCTGCCGAGCAGGTTGATGGTTTCACGTGGCCTGGTGATTAAGCTCGTGATCTAATAGACAGGATATGCACGTTGACTGGAATTGATTTGACTTAATGTGCTATGTACGATTAATAATCTGTATGTACTATGTAATACTACTAATAAGATGTACATGCTTGTAAGCATGGGGTAGATAATGTAATGCACGATTATACATATAATGTAATATGTATGTATGAGGTATATGTACTTATTAATGTGGTGGTACAAGTATGTACGATGTACATAATAGTTTGTGATAAAATGGACTGTTTTTATACTGGCACAGTTCTTAATAATTTTGTAAATGTCTTATTTTCAGGGAATAGTTTAAGTAGAATTTCAGCTTTGGGCGCTGGCGGTGAAGCTTAGGGCTTCTTCCTTGAGTCTTAGTGTGTGTTGTTCTCCTCTTCTGGTTTACAAGACCGGGGTAATGTGATATACTACAAAGACTCTTCATTTCAGGAAATTATTTTCAGTGGTGCTAGTTACTGGCATTAGCACTAGAATTAAAAGAAACTGTAAAATAGATGCGAGTTGTCCGATAATGATGAAGGGGTGTTCTACAGGTGGCCCTGCAATCCATGTTAGTGTTAGTAGATCTGCCACTAGCACTCAAACTAAAAACTGACTAAGAGGTCAGAATATTACGCTTCTCTGTTTGAATGTGTGGAGTATTGGGATAAATGCTAGAATTAGTATTCAGAGTAATAGGGCTAAGACCCCTAGTTTGTTAGGGATTGTTCGTAGAATTGCATATGTGAATAGAAAATATCACTCTGGTTTAATGTGTGGTGATGTATTGAGTGGATTTGCTGGGGTATAATTGTCAGGGTCTCCTAGCAAGTTGGGTGAAAACAGGACTAGTATTAGTGAGGCTAGGATTAGTAGTAGGGCACCCAGGATGTCTTTGATTGTGGAATAGGGGTGGAATGGAATGTTGTCTGTGTCAGATGGGATTCCTGTGGGGTTGCTGGGTCCTGTTTTGTGGAGGAATAGTAGGTGGACAGTTGCAAGTGCTGTAATGATGAAGGGGAGAATAAAATGAAAAGCAAAGAATGGTGTGAGTGATGCTTTGCTTATGGAAAAGCCGCCTCAGATCCATTCGACAAGGATGGTTCCAATGTATGGGATTGCTGAGAGCAGGTTGGTAATGACTGTTGTCCCTTGGAATGATGTTTGCCCTCATGGTAGTACATAGCCTATGAATGCAGTAGCTATGACTGTAAGCAGTAGAATAATTCCAATGTTTCATATTTCTTGAAAGGTATAGGACCCATAATATAGGCCACATCCTATGTGAATGTAAAGGCAGATAAAGAATATGGAAGCTCCATTTGCATGCATGTATCGAATGATTCACCCGTAGTCAATGTCTTGACAGATGTGTGCTGCTGGTGAGAAGGCAGTTGTTGCGTCTGGTGTGTAGTGTATTGCTAGGAATAGGCCTGTTAGGATTTGTAGGATCAGGCAGATGCCTAGTAGAGAGCCAAAGTTCCATCATGATGAGATGTTTGATGGGGTTGGGAGGTCAATAAATGTACTGTTGATGATTTTTGTTAGTGGGTGAGTTTTTCGGATGTTGGTCATTGATATTCTTAGAGTTGAATGACAACGATGATTTTTCATGTCATTGATCGTGGTTGGGACCCGTGTGAGAATGATGATGACATATATTGTATTTATTTTAAGTGTTATTTTTGTGATCAGTTCTGTGGGGGGGTTCTTCAAAACCTTCGCCTATATATGGGGACTTTGGGTTGATTGTGAGTGGCGGCGTTGGGTGCCGGATCGTGTTGAGCTTTGGTGGTTCATTTTTAGGTTTGATAGTGGTTTTGATTTTTTTAGGAGGGATATTAGCTGTGTTTGATTATACGACGGCTATGGTAACTGAGCCGTACACTGAGGTTTGGGTTTCTAATAAGACTGTTTTGGGGGCATTTCTTTCAGGGTTGATAATAGAGTTTTTGATGGTATTTTATATTTTAAAGGATGAGGAGGTGGAAGTTGTGTTTAAGTTCAGCGGGTTGGGAGATTGAGTTATTTATGATACTGGTGACTCTGGCTTTTTTGGTGAGGAGGCTATAGGGATTGCGGCATTGTATAGTTATGGCAGTTGGTTGGTGATTGTTACTGGCTGGTCGCAGTTTATTGGTGTCGTGGTTATTATAGAGATTACTCGTGGTAATTAAATAAAAGCATGCTAAGCGTGAGAGTAATGAGGAATGATAGGAAGTATAGTTTGATAAGGCCTTTTTGGCTTGCGATTAGCGTGGATCATTTTAGTTGAATAAGGGATGTGGTTTCTGGTAGAATGTTTTCTAGTCAGATTAAGTCTAAAAGGGAGGATGCTGATTTTTGGTTTATTTATAGGCTTAGGTAAGGAGGCAGACGGTACATGATGGTGGGGAAATACCCTAAGAGACTAGAGACTTTAAGGGAATTTGAGGGGTAGATGAATTTTAAGTTTTGTGTGTTAAGGTTGATTTTGAGCATTAGTAGGAAGCCTAGGGTGGTTACTGCAAGGGCCATTAGTTTTAGGTGTAGGGGTATGGTTATTAGGGGGACTGTGGTTGGGGGGATGTTGTTGGAGATAATGAATCCGGCAAAGACACTTCCAATGAGTAGGCGTTTGATGGAGTTAATTAAGAGGGGGTTGTTTTCATTGATAGAGGTTAGGGGAGAGAAGTGAGGTTGTCCTAATAGTGTGAAGAACACAATTCGGGTACTATAGACAGCTGTGAGGGAGGTGGCAATTAGAGTTATTAACAGGGCTCAGGCGTTAACGATCAAGTCTTTAGACTACA